>NC_091791.1:146197348-146500378 GCF_041296235.1 Equus asinus | reverse complement strand
AAAAAGTAATTTTGTGATGGTAGATAAGAGTAAGTTGCAGGCAGAGGGTGGAGAACTGAGAAAAGTAACCAAAAAACTTCAGTCTGAATAGCCAGAGGGAGGAGCTGTTAGTTCTTTAGTGATCAGTCTGAGAAAGCTCAGTGAAGAAATAGGGATATTTAGAGACATTTAAAAGATAGAAGCAAACAGTTTGAATTTTGCATTGCAGAAGAGCAGAAGAAGAGGCATTGAGTGATAGAACTCAAACAAGAAGTTATTACTTAATCTGGTAAAATACCATAAAGCAGGGGATGAAGAACATTGCTTGTTCTTTCTGACAGTGCTGAACTGTGGATCTTTAAGAACAATAGTTGTAGAAGTGTGGGGTAGATGAGAGGGCAGAAATTGCACTAGTTTAACTGTAATAAAAGTGCTTGACAAAGGTGCAGTAGGAATGAGGAGAAAAGATTGCATGCCTAAGACTAGTCCAGGAAAAACCATGTGTATGGTAGTGAATTGAGATAGTAAATTTTGAAGGATAGATTTATGTTTGCATGTATAAATGGTAATTAAAGGAATAAGAGTGGTTTATGCATTTGTTCAGCCAGTATTTACTGAATGCCTGCAAAACGATACTTGATTTGTAAACTAGGTACAGATTGAGGAAAGAGTTGATTGACTTGTGTATTCCTCCCTGCTAAGTGTGGGAGATGGACAGAAGAATAAGGTAGACACAGGCCCTGCCCTTATGAGTGTGTAGTATAATGAACAGTGGATATTATCTGGGATCCTGCTATGTAATGGGAAAAATAAGGGGCCAGAGATAAGGAGAACCCTTACTAAGGCAGATGGCCTTGCTAGGAGGGTCAGAAGATCCAGACAAGTGTCAGAATCTTTGTAAGTTAAAAAGTTTTGCCTCAGGTATAATCAGTGTCTCAGATAAGGGTTTGAAAGGCTCTCAAGGAATTCTGTTTAAAATCAGTTAAGAATCTGCTTTTCTTTTCCTTGCAGAAAGTATTTTTTTTTGTGATTGACATTTCAGCTTTAATTTTTTTTATTTTTTTGAATAGGTAATATATGCACATGGTTCAAAATTCAAAAGGTACAAAAGGGTATACAGTGAACAGTAAGTGTCCCTTTGACCCTTATCACCCAACCTCCCAGTTCCCCTTCCTGGAGATAACCACTGTTACCTATTCCTTTTGATTTGGAGAATACTGTATACCCAAGGAAATATTTTTTAATGTTCTCCGCTAGGATACCCTTTTATTAAGATTGCTGGAACGAACACCAACAATTTGTTTCTTTGTAGGCTGTCAGTCTAGTGTTTCACCTTGCCACGGAAACCTTATAGTTTCTGTTGTTTTATTTCCTTTATTCATCTTTCTATTGTTCTGCTTTTTTCCTCGTATTTGTATTGATACAGTTTATAGCTTACATTGATTTTATCAATGGTATTTTCTAGTAATCCTAATATAAATATTTTATTGCTGAAGAATGTGAATTTTAAATTATAAACTTCATAAGGGCAGGGACTGTGTCTGTCTTACTAGTCAGAATATCCAAGTATCTGGCACTGGGTTAATCAATGAGTAATATGTTTTAATTGAATTAAAGGAAGAGAAAGTTATTTTACTTTTATCAGTTAATCTGATTGAGTTTCAGTCTTAATACTTTCTAAACCATATTTTTATGAAAGTTCCATTATTATAACTTACCTTAGTGTCAAATCAAGAAATAAATCACATCAGAGACATTTATTGAGTATCTGCTATGTGCCAGTCATTGTAGAAGGGGATGTAGAGGATATGAAGTATAAAATGTGATCTTTACCTTCAAGGAATTTGTAATGGAAGAGATGACTCCTTTATGAAAGCATCATACCGGTATAAGGCAGAATGCAGAGGGGTAGTACAGGGAATAAATATTACAGGAGTCCAGAGGTGGTGTAGAGATCACTGTGGGCCTGAGGGTGCACACAAAGATTTATTGATATAATAGGACCCTGAAAGGTAAGTAGGATTTAGATAGCCAGAAAGAAGGTTGAAGGGGGTTCTAGGCAGAGAGAACATGAGAGAAGGTGCAGAAGCGGGGGTGTTTAAAACAACTTCAGAGGACAATGACTCACCAGTCTGAATGGACAATTCATAGTGAGAGCGGTGGAAAGGTCATATTGTGGAGGTCCTCTCATGGCAGCCAAATGAGTTTGGACTTTATAATATATCATTCTGGAGGTATGGAAGATTTTTGGACAGGGTACTGATGAGATGAGAATGACATTTTTAGTAAACTGCTTAGTAAACTGGGAGAGTTATATAAAAAGGACAGAACCATCAAAAGTAGATAGAAGTACTTTTTCCTGTTTTCCCAGTAAGTACAACTAAAAACCCTGGAGGTTATATGTAAAACAAAGTAAGACTCTGAAAGGGGGAGAAATGGAGATAGACTGGTTAGGGACCTTGGAACTCAAGGAGGGAAACCATGATGAGGACTCTAGGTTTTCTTTTTGCCTCATATACCCCAGACTGGGTACTGGAGAGCCAGCAACCTGGAAACATCAATAGGCGTGGATAAAAATGCCAAGAAAAGTCTGCTCTCTAGCCAAAGGACCAAGAAGAAAAGGCCAAACTAGTGAGGTAGAAAACTTTTAGACAGTAGCCATTCCATTCTAACCAAGCACCACACAAAAAACTGGGGACCCACCCACGGTAGCAAAGGCTGAGTGGGGAGCCAACATTTTCACCTTCACCAGGTGTAACGAGGTACCAATCCTTCCACTGGGCTAGTGGTGGAAAACCCCAGCAGGGAAGCAGATGTCATCCCTTCCAGGTCTTAGAGCGGGCCCCCGTTCTTGCATTGTTGGTGGAGATGATGTGGGAAGCCTGGCTTTCACGTTATCCAGGAGCAGAGAGTAATGAGGTACCCCTCCCCTCTTTGCTGGGGTGGTGGTAGAGGAAACCTAGTGGAGAGTCAGGGCTTTCACCGCTGGTCAGGGATACTGAGGCCACCCCCTCAGTGTCAGTGGAGGCCACACAGGGAGCAGTAATGAGGTACCCCTCCTTCTCTGGGCAGGGTAGTATCAACAGATACTCCAGTCCCCCACCCAGAAGGAACCAGGATCCCCTTTCTCTCCAAGTGTCAAAGGAGGCAGAGTGGAGAACCTGGACTTCCACCCGCATTGGGCAGTACCCCTGTCTCCTTGCCAGAGTGGTGTCAGTAGATGGAGACAGAACTTATTTAAAATGAAAGTAAAGTGTAGTCTGAAGGATAAGGTATTAGTAGAATTTCTTCAAATTTTGTGCATAATTCAACCCCCAAAATGATAAAACTACAATGTCACAAATGTTAGAATGTTGTTAATTTTTAATTTGTTAATTTTTATTTGATAGTGTTTTGGTTAGGACCTGGGTTCCTCTGAGGAGTAAACAAAGCTCCACGTCGTGTTTTTAGATTTAGAAATCCTCTGAAGCATGTTTCTTTTAACCACTGCAGAGAGGACACAGCGGAGTGGCTGCTTTTTCATTTATGGACTTACACTCAGATTTTTATTGAGTTTGAAAATAAAGAGACCTAGCTTTAGGTAGGAAAATAGTTTAAAAATCTATTAAACTCATTTTCAACACATAAGTAGCTAATAAGTGCAATTTTTGAACGATTAATTTTATCTATGTTAGCTTTCCAGAAATCTTATGAGCATCTAAATATACAAGTTTAGATTTTAGATGGGTCATGAGAAGCTTTTCTAGTAAAACAATTTGATAGCAAGAGAGTTCTGATTGGCAGGAATCCATGAAGGAAAATGTCAGTTACGATAGAAAATGGAGCATCATCGTTTTAAATCTTACTTAGGACTGTCATGTTAGGTCAGGGTTTGGCAGACTTTTTCTTTCTTTTTTTTTTTTTTTAAAGATTTTATTTTTCCCAAAGTCCCCTGGTACATAGTTGTGTATTTTCAGTTGTGGGTCCTTCTAGTTGTGGCATGTGGGATGCCGCTGCAGCAGGGCCTGACAAGCGGTGCCATGTCCGCGCCCAGGATCTGAACCGGCGAAACCCTGGGCCGCCAAAGCAGAGCGTGCGAAGTTAACCACTCGGCCATGGGGCTGGCCCCACAGCAGACTTTTTCTGAAAAAGGGGCCAGAGTAAATACTTTAGGCGTTGTAGGTCGTATAGGTTTCGGTCATATATTCTCCTTTGATTTTTGTTTTGTTTTTTTACAACCCTTAAAAAATATAATTGTATACCTGAAACTAATATAATATGTCAATTATATCTCAAAAAAAAGGTGAAAATCATTCTTAGTTCACGGGCATGCAAAAATAGTCTGAGGGCTGGGTTTAGTGGTTAGTTTGCCCACTCCTACCTTAGTTGATAGTCAGTTGACCAAGGCTCTCTTTGTTTAGTTCATGAAGTCATAAAGTCAACTTTTTTCGTAGCACAGAGTAAAGGCATTTTGCAGCACAATATTTGAATATACAAACTGTCTTTTTAGGTTCAATTAATTTACTTTGTAAGTTTTCCTTTAATTGAAGTCAGTTCCCTTCTTAAGATAAATTTATATTTCTCATTTCTTTTCTCTCACTCTCTCCTTCTATAGAGAGCATTTATATAAAGCTTTTTACGCAAAATTTATGTGTGCATCAGTTGATGGGCAACTACTCAGTGTAAAACTAGTTGAATGTTCAGGATCTATCTTGTACACAAATTGACCGATTGTTATGTTTTAAGCTTTTGGAAACAGAGGAGGAGTGATTCTCCTGAGGATGCGTGATGTGCTTCAGCTTGTAGCAGAACTGTTTTTAGGTCGGCTGATTCCCTACCTCACTTCTCACACTGTGGTTCTGCAGGACACACGGGACGGAATGGTGCCTCAGGGATTCTTCTTTGCCAAGGCAAAACTCCACCTCCTTGACTCATGCTCTTTAAAAGAGTTTGGAAAAAATTTTATCATCCACTTTGATCATCTATTATAGATATCTGTCGTAGCTTTGACTATATTTGAAAATCAAATTTGAACACTATCAAGATGTTCGATAGGTTCTGTATTCTTTGAGGTTAATTTTAAAGAAGTGACTTGAAGATTTTTGAGTGTGGCCCTACTATGAAATAAGTGCTGAAGAATCCTAAAATGATTATATTGAAATTAAACACATCAAAATAAACTACATATTCACTTTCTGTGGATAAGTGGTAGAAACTGCCTGGGAATCAATTATTTTAAAGCATTCAAGGAGTGTTGGAAATAGCTGTTTATATAGGAACAGTGAATATATTACTTACGTGTCCATTAGAATTTGAGCTCCTTGAGGGCAGGGCTTTTTGTCTGTTTTGGTCACTGCTGTATCCACCCTAGTAGGACTATGCCTGGCACATAGGAGGTGCTTAGTAAATACTTGTTGCAAGAATGAATTCTTATCTATTAATATATATAATTCTCTTTAAATTGAAATACATACTGTAGTAACGTAATCTTAATAACTGTATAAGCCTGAAAATAGTAAAGTTCCTATCTTTGAAAATTTTACATAAATAAGATTTTTGACTAAAACTGACCTTCCAATTAGTTTGTTTTGTTATGAGTTCTACACAAATATGTTCTTCCATTGTGCCTTAACATGATCCCTGACATTTTTGTGTTTTCTCTCTCTAGCTATTCTGTTTGAGTGTGTGCATACAGTCTATTCTATTTATCCTAAATCAGAATTACTTGAGAAGGCTGCCAAGTGCATTGGAAAATTTGTTCTATCACCTAAAATAAATCTCAAATATTTAGGTAAGCTGTTTGGTTCTTTTGACTGAAATTACAAAGAGTGCTTTTGAAGTTTGATGGGTGTTTGCTTCAAGTCACTTTGTGTGATGTAATTTTTGTTTCTAGGACTGAAGGCTCTTACCTATGTTATCCAACAGGATCCCACTCTGGCCCTTCAACACCAGATGACGATAATTGAATGCTTAGACCATCCTGATCCCATTATTAAAAGAGAGGTAAACTGATATTGTGAATAGTGTATGTGAAGTGTTACAATTTTTAAACTTTCTATTGGTGTTATGGAGAGAGATTAAAGTGGTGGGCAGTGTGTGTGTGTGTGTGCACACACGTATGTATTTTAACTTTTGAGTGCATTTTATTCTTTCCACTAAAAGTTTAAGGAACTTTTCTAAAAAGTGCTTGTGTTGGTATTCGGAGGAATGTTTTTAAATTGTGAGTTGGAGGAGTTAGGTCCAATTACCTGTATGGATTGATTTATATCTTTTTGGTCCAAAAATTATATCACTAGGAGACCTGAATTCTCTTTCTAGGCCTTCTCATTAGTACCATTTTAAGATGTAATTTATGACACCACTCAGTCCTGGAAGCGCTGAATTTCATGGTCTTAGAGTAGGAAATAAGTTTGATGTAGATTATCTAAAAATATATAACATATAGTTTAGTCTACAGGGAGCATGTCTGAAATTGAAATTGAAAGCTGAAATAAATTGAAAGCTGTTGATGGTGGGACCTAAGTATTTATAGATTTTAAATGGAGTTAAGGATTAACTGACACAGTTTTTTAAAAAAGCTTTCAACATCTGTTATCATTATACTTGGATAGTCCTGGCTGTAAGGATTGAAAAATTAGAAAGAGCCCTAAAAGTATTTTGAACAAATTTGACAAGTAAGATACATGGAAATACTAATGGCTAGTATTGTTGATCCTAAAACACTAGTAAATGATACTTTCTTAGTATGGTCCTTGGTCTCATATTGACTTCTGGGAACCATGATATTTTTAGAACCTTAATATGGGGCCTTAGAAAGCCAGCCAAAAGAGAGCTTACTCTGCTACTGGTCTTCCTTCATCTTGCTCGAAGCAGCAAGTTGTATATTCCTCAGCACTGAGAAAGTAGCTGTAAAACGGTTCTTTGATACCCGAGGTTCTGAACGTAGGCCTTGCCAGGCTTTGAAGCATTTGAGCCACTAACGTTTGTCCATCCGTTAGAGGCCATTGGCCCTTAGCTGACAAACCCACTCAAGGGCTATTTTCTGTTGTTGGGTAGTGTGGAAAATACAGTTCGCAACACTAGATTTTTATACGTGTTTGTATGTGTGTATACACACACGTGCACACGCACACACACACACAGGCATAAATAATGTAGATTTAAGAAACTGTTATATTTTTAGAAAATAGATTATAAACCTTTTAACTTTTTAGTCTTTACACAGCTTGTCATGTGTAAATGTCCGATCATAATTATCTGTATGAACAGAAGGCTTTTAGACTGTGGAATTTATCATAATTCATTTTTTGACCATAGTTTTACCTTTCTTAAGTTCTATTTCAGTTAAAATGTGCATTTCTTGAGCACCTGTTAACTGACTGCCCAGGAGATCTAGGTAAAAGTGGAAGAATCAACTGTTATAAACCTATATGTTACTGTATTTATTGGTGTTATCATGCATAGTTTGATAATACTAATTTTATTTCTCTTTCTTAAATAGACTCTGGAACTTCTTTACAGAATTACTAATGCACAGAATATAACAGTGATTGTCCAGAAAATGCTTGAATATTTACATCAGAGCAAAGAAGAGTATATTATTGTCAATTTGGTTGGTAAAATAGCTGAGCTGGCTGAGAAATATCCTTTGGACCATAAGTCATAAAATACCTTTAGTTATATAGTGACTTTATTTATTTTATTTTATTTTTCAGTTATTTTATTGAGATCATAATGGGTTTTTTTCTTTTTCTTTTTTTTTTTATTTTGTTGCGGTAGCATTGGATTATAACATTATATAGCTTTCAGATGTACGTTGTAATATATTTCAAATTCTTTGTAGGTTACATCATGCTCACCACCCAAAAACTAATTGTAGTCCATCACCTCACATGCGAGCCTAATCACCCCTTTTGCCCTCCCTCTCCCCCTTTCCCATATGGTAACCACCAATCCAGTCTCCATTGCTATGTGTTTATTTGTTGTTGTTTTAATCTTCTACTTATGAGTGAGATCCTACGATATTTGACTGTCTCCCTCTGACTTATTTCACTTAGCATAATACCCTCAAAGTCCATCCATGTTGTCACAAATGGCTGGATTTCGTCATTTCTTATGGCTGAGTAGTAGTCCATCGTGTATAAATACCACAGCTTCTTTATCCATTCGTCCCTTGATGGGCACCTAGGTTGCTTCCAAGTCTTGGCTATTGTGTGTAATGCCGCAATGAACATAGGGGTGCAAGTATCTTTATGCCTTTGTTTTTTCAAGTTCTTTGGATAAATACCCAGCAGTGGGATAGCTGGATCATATGGTAGATCTATTCTTAATTTTCTGAGTATACTCCATACTGTTTCCCATAGTGGCTGCACCACTTTGCACTCCTACAGCAGTGTACAAGGGTTCCCTTCTCTCAACATCCTCTCTAACACTTGTTGTTTCCTGTCTTGTTAATTATAGCCATTCTGACAGGAGTGAGGTGATATATCATTGTAGTTTTGATTTACATTTCCCTAATAATTAGTGATGTTGAACCTCTTTTCATGTATCTGTTGGCCATCTGCATCTCTTCTTTGGAAAAATGTCTGTTCATATCCTCTGTCCATTTTTTGATTGGGTTGTTTGGTTTTTTGTTGTTGAATTTTGAGTTCTTTGTATATTTTGGAAATTATCCCCTTGTCGGATATATGATTTGTAAATATACAAAGCAACTTTAAAATAATTGGTATTGACATGGTCACTTGCAAGTTGAGTTCAGAAACCTGGCAATAACTTCCATTTCTGATATTCAAGCCTCTTGTTATCAAGAAAAGAAATTTGTCTAGATTTTGTAGGAGATGGCTTTTTCCTGATTCTGTTCATTTGGTTGGTCAGTATTATGAGCATGAAGATACAGGAACCTCTGCCTAATTCCTCTTTCAGTCCCTCCTTGTTTTTGACTTTACTCCCTACTCAGTGTCTTTTCTGAGTAAAAGTTCTGGTTGTTTTGTAGAGTGTTGGTGGAGATTTAGGATGCCAAAATTTGTCTTTTACACTATTGTTTTACTGGAAATTGTCACAATAAAGTAGTTGGGACCTCGATTCACATGTTACTTTTCTTCACATTTGTTTTTTAAAAATCAGAGGAACTTTACAGGTCACAAGGATATTCCATTCTTTTTAAGATGTCTGTTTAAATCTAAGAAAGAATGAATGAGTAATGTTAATCAAATTTTCTTGGAAATTGCTCAAGTATAGTTTTGTCCTAGCTAGTGCTATAGCTCTGGCCAGCAAAATGATAGAATTTTAGAACTGAAGAGGAACAGATTAGAAACGAGGTTAAACATCTTGTTCAAGTAGACATACCACAACAGTTGGCCTCTCTGAAGTATGTATCATTTTCCATTACAGTCATGTGTTGCTTAATGATGGTGATACGTTCTGAGAAACGTGTGATTAGGTGCTTTTGTTGTTGTGTGAACATCATAGAGTATACTTACACAAACGTAGATGGTATAACCTACGACATATCTAGGCTATATGGTACTAATTTTACGGAACCACCATCATATATGCGGTCTGTCGTTGACTGAAACATTGTCATGTGGTGCATGACTGTATTTATTTGTCTGTAGTTAACTGGAACATTTCTTTCAATTCTTTCACATTTATTTATTGGATGTCTATTATTTGCAAGGCACAGTGCTAGATAAAGCAACATGAACTCGGTTTATTAAGTTTATTAAATAAGCTTATACTGAGCACCTATTTTATATAAAACTGGAGTATACAAGTTTATTGGCAGAAGTTAAAGGTAAAAATGCCAAACTAGGATGAATTGGGGTTTATATTTTAAAAGGTTGATACAGAGAGGATAATTTTAGTAAGTGACATTTAGAAGTGTACTTGTTCTTAACACTGTGGACACATATGCTCCTGATAATGCATGGTTTATTCAGACAATGAATGCTGTGTTTTCAGTGGGAGGAGATGTAATGCATCCTGATATTCCAAATAACTTTCTGAGACTGCTCGCTGAAGGTTAGTGAACTGCTGCATTCTGTAAAGATTTTAAAATTAGATGTTTTTATTACAGAGGCCTTAGAGAATCTAGTGGAAATTAAAATGATATACCAATTTTTTTTATAGGTTTTGATGATGAAACAGAAGATCAACAATTAAGGCTTTATGCAGTTCAGTCTTATCTCACTTTACTAGATGTGGAAAATGTGTTCTATCCACAGAGATTTCTTCAGGTTATGAGTTGGGTGAGCAAAGTACATTAAATTATAAACGTTTATAACGTTATTTTTTATAAACCAAATACTAACAATATATTTCCTTCAGAAATCATTCGGTTCTACTCAGCTAGCTCCTTCAGTCATCAATTTTCTTTCCCAGTGGCCACCTTCTGTCACTTAACTACTTGTCTGTTCATTCTCCCTGCCATCTCACTTGTCTAGTCTTTTAAATGTGGGTATTTGTGTAGATACCTGTCTGTGTCTACAATGTATTTGTTGTGTTTTCTCTGTAAATCTTTATTTGAATATGTGAATACTCATGTATCTGTGTTATATTAGTTTTTTGTTGCTGCATAATAATGTTACCACAGACTTAGTGCATAAAACAACATAAATTTATTATCTCACAGTTTTTGTGGGTCAGGAGTCCAGGCATAGCTTAACTGGGTTCTCTGCTTAGGGTTTCTCTGGGTTGTAGTCAAGGTGTTGGTTGGGGCTTCGGTGTCATCTGAGGTTTGGTGGAGGATCTGCTTGCAAGCTCACATGTGCTTGTTGAAAAAATGAGTTTCTTGCACCTATAGGACTGAGGGTTTGAGGTTCAGACTGTCGAGTATAGGCTGCCTTTAATTCCTGGAGCTGCCCTCAGTTTCTTGTCTTGTGGGTCTCCCAGCATGGCTGCTAGCCTCATCAAAGCCAGCAAGGGAGATTATCCCTTTGCAAGATGAAGTTCACAATTTTATGTAATATAATCGTACATAATTGCATATATCCTGTCACCTTACCTTTATGTATTCTTTCTTGTGCCTATGGCTGAGTGTTTCTTTTTTTAATTAATTAATTTTTTTGTTGTTCAGGAAGATTGGCCCTGAGCTAACATCTGTGCCAGTCTTCCTCTATTTTGTATGTGGGATGCTGCCACAGCATGGCTTGGTGAGCGGTGTGTAAGTCCATGCCTGGGATCTGAACCTCCAAATCCTGGGCCACTGAAGTGGAGCACGTGAACTTAACCACCACACCACCAGGCCGGCCCCTGGATGAGTGTTTCTTTAGGGGGCGGTTTGGAGAAGTGCACCTGCTGAGTCATAGGATATGCACATTTTAATAGTTTAGTTTTGCCAAATGTTAGCATGTTAACTTAAATTTTACCTAGACTTTTATTTAAGAATTTTTCTTTTCTCATCGACAGAAAAGTTGAAAGACTAGTGTAATAGATAAGCCTATACTTTTCATCTAGATTCCCAGTTCATATTTTTAATCACCTTTGCTTTACCACATCTACATTTATATCTAGGTCTAGCTATATACAATTTGTTTTGCTAAGCCATTTAAAGTTAAATTGCAGACATCGTGACACTTCACCCATAAAAAATTCAGTGTAAATCTCCTAAGAGTGGCATTGTTCTAGATGACCATAAAACTATTATTACACCTAAGAAATACAACATTAGCTGAGTGCCAATCTTCCTCACACACACAAGAAAAGAATTCCTGCATCTCTCTTCATGAGGAATATTGGTCTGTAGTTTTCATTTTTTTCTGCTCTGTTTGGTTTTGATATCAAGGTAATACTGGCTTCATAAAATGAGTTGAGAGTGTTCTTTCCTCTTCTATTTTCTGGAAAGATTGTGTGGAAGAGTGTTGTTAAGTTTAAATGTTTGAAAATTTCCTGTTTTCTTCTCTGTTACCAATTTCTAGTCTGATTCCATTGTCATCAGAGAAAATACTTTATGATTTCAGTTCTTTTAAATTTATTGAGGTTTGTTTTATTGCCTAAGATATGATCTTTCTCGTTATATGTTCTGTGGGTGCTTGAAAAGAGTGGGTATTCTGCAATTCTTGGGTGATGTGTTTTATAAAAGTGAGTTAAATTACTTTGGCGATGGTGTTGAGACAAGGGTGATGAGGTCTCTATGTGGCCTCATTATTGCTGAGCAGTGGTGAAAATCCTAACTCTCCACTGGGCTTCCCCTGACATCACCCCAGCAGAGGTGGGAGGCGTACGTCTTCATACGTGGGTGGAGGTGAAGTGCAGCCTTCCTATGTGATCTTCATGGACGCTGCAGAGGAGTGGGCCTCTCTACACCTTGGTGGCAATGAAAGTCTTGGCTCCCCACTCAGTCTTCTCTGCCACCACCCTTGTGGGGGAGTTGGGACACCTCCTAGGGGTGAAAGGCTTGGCTCTCCACTCCGCCTTTGCTGGTGTGGGTGGGGCTGCAGTTTTTTCTGTGTGGTGCTTGGCTGGAGTAAAAAGGTTATTATCCAAAAGTTTTCTGTCTTCCTGGCTCTTTGATTAGAGGGCAGGCTTTTCTTAGGGCTTTTTGCCTGTGCCCGTGTTTCAGGGTGTTTTCAGCTTTCTGGCTCTCCGGTACCCAGTTTGGGGAATATGAGGCAACACACAACCAACCCACTGTATTGTTCCTTAGGTCCCGTAGTCCTTAGCGATCTGCCTTATTTTGTCCAGTCTTTTTATGTGTGTTTTGTACATAACATCAAGGGTTTTTAGGTGTACTTAGCGGGAAGAGGAGGGGAAAAGTACATCTACTCCATTTTCCTAGAAGCATAAGTCCATTGATTTTGAACTGGGATTTAGGTTATCTGCTCTTCTAGAGCTACCTTCTATCTTTTATTAAACCACTCAGAACGTTATCTTACTATTTAAGGATTGAGCTTATTTAGTCCTGTTTCTTTTTCCTCCTCTTGTTACCAGCTATAAATCTACCCTTGCCTATCACCTCACCTCCCTCTGTTTTTTCTTGCTGGTGCCAACATTACACCAAAGACATGAAAGTGCTTCATAAATACCACTTAGGAAAGATCTCACACTCCATGAATTATCAGTTTATTAATGATTCTTAGACCAATAGGATTATATATCACCTGGATAAGTTAGATGTAAAAAAAAGATATGTAACAGATCACTGTTCCTCATTGTCTCTTCTATGGATCATCTAGATCAGAATCAGCAGACACTTGTTCAAAACGTGTATCTTAGATCCCCACCACAGACATACTGAATCAGAATATCTGGGGTACAGCCTAGAAATCTGTATTTTTATGAAACACCTCAGGTGATTCTTATGCATATTAGCATGTGAGAACTACTCTTTTACATGCTTATTGGAAAACAGTAACAATGTGAAAGTGCTTGTAAAAACCAACAACCAAACCTGGAAGTTGAGAAGAAACCTAACTTGTAAGGGTATGCTGCTTTATATATTGTTAATGATAAAGATGTGGAAACCTTTTTGTATTGACTTCCAATTCTTGATATAATTTTGAGCCTGAAATGTGTAATTGTGTCTTTATCCAAAAATTTCTTCACCGTGAGAATATGTTTAGTCTGGATTAAATTCAGTCTGGCAGTAGGCACTTTATTTAGGTTTTTGAGTGTAGTTTGCTATATAACTTGATATTTGTATGTAAACATCTCTTTATTTTGCTCATAGGTGTTAGGGGAGTATTCCTACCTCTTAGATAAGGAAACACCAGAGCAAGTTATAACCAAGCTCTACAAGTTACTCATGAATGACTCTGTCTCTTCGGAAACAAAGGCCTGGTTAATTGCTGCTGTGACCAAGTTGACGGCGCAAGCACACTCTTCTAACGTAGTTGAGAAGTTAATCCAAGAATTTACTGGATCTTTGGATACTTGTATGAGACAACATGCATTTGAATTAAAACATTTGCATGAGAATGTGGAACTTATGAAGAGCTTGCTTCCAGTTGACAAGAGTTGTGAAGACATGGTGGTAAGGCATCTGCATTCCATCTTTTTAAAAAGTGCATTGTTTTTAAACAGAGTAATTCTTGCATTTTTGTGATATATCTGGAATATATCAAAATATAGCTTCTGTAGCACTTAAAATGAAGGTTGGAGTTTTCCTCACATTAGCATGAGACAGAATTTGAGAGCTTCCGTTCAGTAGTGATCCTAAATTCCTGATAGTCGGGAATAGAAGAGTCTCTCTTCTGGAGAACTGCAGTGAAGGGATTTATATTCAGTGACAATCTCTTTTAATATATCATAATTCAAGAATTTTTTAGTTTTATCTCCTTTGGACTTCTCTAATATGTCATTTTATTATTACTCTGTTTTCTGTGAGAATGTAAAAAAATAGTTCTCCATTTTATTTTGTCAATCTACTATCTGAATTCTTTACCATTTGGAACCTGATCACCCAGCTTTCCTTCTCCCACCTGCTGTCAGCCACCACCTCCTTTGACCCGAAGTGCTCAGTTACTACACACCCTCTGACTTTGTACCGGTCTCTTCCTCAGATTGGTGTAAATCAGAAAACTTCCGAAAGGAGACCAGATTTGTTCAAATTTTTGTGTATTAGATGTCATATAGTTGAGAAAGAGGAGAGGATAGGCAGTGTTCTCACTAATTCTGATTGAGATTTTCGTGGCTTGCATTCATTTTGAACCTTGTTCATTACTTCTTTCAATAGCTCCTCAAGGGCAGAGGTCTTGCTTTAACATCTGGTATGCATTTCAGAGACATTCATTGAAATGATGAATAAATATGCTATATATAGTATTAAATTAGGAAGTAATTGCACTTCCCCTTTCCTCCAATAAAAGATAACAATGATGACATAGCTTCATCCCTTAAGAATCTTGTTGAAACTCAGCCTTCCCAGGGGCCAGCCTGGTGGCGTAGTGCTTAAGTTCACGTGCTCCACTTTGGCAGCCTGGGGCTCGCAGGTTCAGATCCCAGGTGCAGACCTTCCCACCACTCATCAAGTCATGTTGTGGCGGTGTCCCATACAGAATAGAGGAAGGTTGGCACAGATGTTAGCTCAGGGCCAATCTTCCTCACTAAAATAAATAAAATTAAAAAATAAAAAAAGGACTGGACAGTAAATATTAAAAAAAGAAAAAATAAACTAAACCTTTCCAAATTCAGAGTGTGACATGTGACTTAAATATTTGAGTTACTTGCTGTTCTAAATTATCTGAGCTGTTTGCATACACTTGGCTAAATCAGGAGAAGCAAATCTGTGGTTTCTGAGGTCATCACTGCTGTATCCTCTTGTGTATATCTTATTTTTCTCTCTCTATGCCTTTTTTCTTTTCTCCTTTTCTCTTAATCTCTCTTCATTTCTTAGTTCTTTTCATTTAATCCTTCTCTTGTACCTTTCTATTCCTGCTGAAATTAAGTAATTTTCCATAGATTTGTGAAAAAGCATTTTCAGGTGGAAGGGAATAGGATAGTTAAATCAAAGGCACTGTGGGAAGCTGAATAATGGCCCCCTCAAGACGTCCACATCTTAATCCCTGGAACCTGTAGGTATGTCACCTTACCTGGTAAAAGGGTCTTTGTAGATTTGATTAAGTTAAAGATTTTGTGATGGGGAGATTATCCTGGATTATCTGAGTAGGCAGGATATAATCACAAGTGTCCTTATAAAAGTGAGGCAAGAGGTCAGAGAGAAGGCAGAGTAACAAGAGAAGCAGAGATTGGAGTGATGTGGCCACAAGCCAAGGAATGCTGGCAGCCTCTAGAAGCTGGAAGAGACGAGGAACTTAGTCTCCCCTGGAGCCTCCAGAAGGATCTAGCCTTGTCAACACTTTGTTTTTAGCCCCTAGCAGCAGGAAACAAATACAGACACTGTAGTTATAGTGTATGTCTTCTCCTCTAGCAGATTACAAGTTTTATGAGAGTGCAAATGTGTGAAGACTCAATCAAAGCACCTAACATGATGTCCTAACATATTGGATGCTCAAAAACGTGTTCTGAATGCAATGAAATTAGTAATAACTGCAAATGACTTACACTGTTAGATTCTTAGCTGATTCATTTGATAATAGATGTTTCAGAAAGCTAGAGAGTTGGATAGTGCTTTTTAGAATTGAAGTTCTGTTTTTCTGTTAAAAATTATTTTTAGGATATATGGGCCTAAATTACTTATGTGAAGGTACCATCTACTGTTGAGGGTAAATTTTTTTTTTTTTTTGAGGAAGATTAGCCCTGAGCTAACATCTGCTGCCTGTCCTCCTCTTTTTGCTGAGGAAGACTGGTCCTGAGCTAACATCCGTGCCCATCTTCCTTTGCTTTATATGTGGGATGACTGCCACAGCATGGCTTGACAGGTGATGCATAGGTCCGCACCCGGGATCTGAACTGGCGAACCCCGGGCCGCTGAAGCAGAACGTGTGAACTTAACCGCTGCACCACCGGGCCAGCCCCTGAGGTAAATTTTTTTAATTCCTAATTTTTGCTTCATTTTAATACAGGTAGATGCTTCTTTATCTTTTTTGGATGGTTTTGTGGCTGAAGAACTCAGTCAGGGCGCAGCACCTTACAAACCTCACCACCAACGGCAGGAGGAGAAGCTTTCTCAGGGAAAAGGTAATGTTTCATGGGTTTATAATAAACTAGATCGTAGGGACATCATTTTTTTTAATGCAATAGATATTATCATCATGTAAGTAAATAACTGAGGATATTTACTTTTATTATCCCTCTTTAAATGTGCTTGTAACTTATTTACCAGCCTGACTAGGTCTTTGGCTACCCAGAAAAAAAAAGTTAGCCTAGAGGTATTCCCAAAGTCATAGGCTCCATATACATAAGTGCCTAAGATATGACAGCCATCTTGGAATTTTGAAAGAACTCGAAGGTGGAATTATCATGTTGGTCACTGTGCTAGAAGGCTGACAGATACTAGTGTGAGCATATCAGTGGATAAGTTTCAGAAAGAAACTGTGGTTACTGTGGACTGGTGGGTTTCGTTTTCATTCTGAGCAGTCCTGTATATCTTAAGTATCTTAGACTTCTTCCTCCAGCAAAATATCTGATCACTGAAATTAGGAAAGCTAAGAAAGGAAAGAATAACTTTACATTTAAGAAATGTAGCCTGTCAGTGAAAGACTTCTGTCATGATTTTGATAAAGAGAAAATCATTGAGATATTTGGCTGGTGGCTGGAAAGTATGTGTATGAATAAAGGGAGACCACTGAATGTTATATATATAGGATTTCAGAATTTTATACTGAATGTTGAAAGGTCTTTTTTTCCCTATTCATCATTTAATGATTTTGTTGAGTACGTATTATTTTTCAGCCTCTGTGCTAGGCCTACGAATACAACTAAATGGTTGATCCTAAAATGAGACCTAAAGGTATGAACACTAATAATAGGCTTGATGTTATCTTTTTTGCAGAAGTATTTGTTCTTTTAAGATTTTTGACATAGTATTTAGCATAGTGATACCTAATGGCCTAGAAAATTCAATTTTCTTTCAATGGGTAATCAATTTCCTTCCTATTAATGCCTGATATATTGATAGCATATGTGGAGGAAAAAATAAAGTTATGAATTACGATTGCCTGACCTCTGACTATAGTGCATATAGAGGCCTTATGACATCCACGGCGTGGAGTGAAAATCTGGAGTTCCAGAGTGGGAGATGTGGTCTAATTGCCATATTTCCTTATTTTCGAATGTCTAGGGGCCATCAGGTGCTATTGTTGCTATTCAAGAGTAGGGTAGGGAAGGGGAAATAGGACAAGACCTAATTCCTGGCACTGCTTGTCTTCTTTCTTAAAATAAGTTAAGTGGCTGACACAAATATAATAGATAGCCCTGGAATTCCCCAAGCTAATCCATTCCTTTGCCAAGTACATTTTTTTCCATAGAACCATCATTATAAATGAGCTTAAGCGCTCAAATTAGGCTCTTCCTCTCTCCTCCCAAATCTGTTTTTCAAAAGTTCTCTAAAGTAAATTGAAATTTTATGAATTTAGACTGTCTGTTATATCATGGAAAAGAAAATCAGTTACAAGACAGGACATAGCAAGTACTTAATAAATACTTGAGGAATAAGTTATAAAATTATATATCTTAGAATTGGAGTGGCTATTAGAAAATAAAGAGTAGGGGAAAAATAGGTATTTACTGCCTAAAAAGTTATTAATTCTGGAATCCTTCAAATATCAGCAATTCTGATACTGATCTTATTTAAGTTTTTTATAAATCATTCAAGTTAAATGTCACTTTTATGAATGGTACTTAAAGAAATTGGCAAAAATAGGATAGTGGGAAACAAACTTTTATTACCAGTTACCATTCAAGAAAAGCATTTAGGCATGAGTTTGGATTATTCTGTTAAAACATTATTTGAATATGTTGTAACCCCAATGTTACATAAAAGTGGAAATAGTAAAGGGAAATAGCAGTGTAATCTCCTGTCTACAAAACCATGGCTCTTAGAAAACCACGTCAAGTTGAGATTGTTAGTCTCTCAAAAAATAAAATAAAAAAAAATAACAGTTGGGGATGGTCAGAGAAGTATAGCCAAATGATGAAGGTATAAAAGCACTGCGGTACAAGGTAAGATAAAGAAGAAGTGTGCGTATAAAGTCACGGAGGTTAAATATTGAGTTACTCACTGATGCGCAGGATGGTTTATATCTTATCTCTCACCTGGATTACTTGCAGTAACTCGCGACTCCTGAGGACTTTCTCCGCCTCCAGCTCGTGCTTGCTTTTCTGCAGGAATTGCCCTGTGCCCTCACTCTTCCTCTGGTGAACTTCCCTGTGTTCCTTAAGTTGCGGTTCAGCCCTCTTCTTCCTTCTCCTGACTCCTGCGCACCGTTGTTCTCCTCTAGCTCCCCAAGTGCACACGAGCTCCTCCACATCTAGTTACCTCCTAAAAATCTTTGGCCCTTCCAGTCATTCACCTCTGTAAGGATCTTGGGAAATTTTCACTAAAGAATGAAAATAAGGTCGTTTGAACTTCATTCTCAAACCTTTCCAGGCCTTCCTTTGATGACAATTTTTAATTTTTTTGTCTTAGGATTGGATTTTATCTGACTATTCTCCAGATATGTCCTCTTCCATGTCTAGTCTTTTTCTTTCTACTTTCAAACTCTCTACCTCTAATTTTGAATTCTTTCTGCTGTTTGCTTAAACTCTTTATCTTTAGTTACTCTTTGGTTTAAACTTTTTGTCTTTACTTGTGCATAGGAAACATTTTACTGTTATTGGAAGTGTTAATGCAGAGTCTGGATGACTGACTGTCAGGTGCTATTAGAAAGAGGCCAATGTGGGACAGAAGGTTAAACTAGATGATTGAAAAGCTTAAAATGAGTGGATATTGTGGCTGAAAAGGACTTTAGAAAGATTTAGACAAGTGGTCCAAAAATGATTATGAGAGTCACAAAGAGAGTTTTTAAAAATGATACAGATTTTTGAGCCCTACTTGTATACATTCTGTATCTGAACCTCTGGAGGTTTGGCTGTATGTATAAAAAGGTCCATGGGAGATTCTATGAAGTCAGCTTGATGCTGGTTCTTAAATCAGCGTTTGGAAACTGCTGATCTAGTCCGAACTCTTCACTTTACAAAGAAATTAAGGTCTAGTTCATACACTTAGTTGACATCCAGCCTGCATCAAGAACTCAATTCTTCTGATTATTAACTAGCCCATTGTTATTTCTTCTTCACATTGATTCCTCTTCTGTATCAATCATTTAGCTAACAAACAAGTATTTATTTAGTACTCTTAGGATTAGATGCTGTTTCCTTGGGAGGAGATAGTGTAATATAATAGTTGAGAGTGCAGCTCTGGAACCAGAGTATCTAATTTTTTATCTGGCTCTATCATTTTCTACCTTTGTAATCTTGGGTATGTTCGTGACAAACTCTCTGCCACAGTTTCCTCATTTGTAAAATGAGGACAATAATTACAGAAGTTCACATTTACATTTTCTAGCCTATTTTTTTGGTGAGAAAGATTTGCCCTGAGCTAACATGTGTTAGCAGTCTTCCTCTTTTTTTTTGCTTAAGGATGATTAACCGTGAGCTAACATCTGTGCCAGTCTTCCTCTATTTTGTACGTGGGATGTTGCCACAGCATGGCTGATGAGTGGAGTATGTTTCTGCCTGAGATCTGAACTGGTGAACCCGGGCCACTGAAGTGGACTGTGCAGGACTTTAACCACTCAGCCATGGGGCTGGCCCCTCGAAGATACTTTTTATGATTTAAGAAGGTCCTTTGTATTATAATCCAGACCGTCCAAAAAGATAAATGTGCCAGTTAGATTAGGTTTAGTTAAATGGCGTATTAGAAAACAAAGTGGGGCCTTATACAAGGCAGAAGGTTATTGCTCTGTCCCATTAAAGAAATCCAGATGTAGGCAGCCTACGTTCTGATGGCCTCATGAATATAAAAGAGGAAGGGAAAGAAGAAAGATGTTTTTTCTTTCAGGAAGATTCCTCCCAGAGGTTGTGCACAAAATGTGTGCACAATTTCATTGGCCAGACCTCAGTCACAGGGCAAAGGAGTCTGGAAATGTCATCTCTTTTCTTGGTGGCATGTACCCAGCTATGAATGGAGGGTTTTATTACTAGAAACAAGAGGAGAATGTATATTGGCATCTGCTCTGTCACAGTAACGATATGAATTTTTATGGCTCTGGTTGAGTTCATTGGGGTATACAGACTCAAAGGGATCTGAACCTGAGTAAACCTTGTTCTTTGTCAGTAAGGGAGATTTCACACTGAGGACTTCCATCAATCCATTTGGTATAGGAATGTGCTGAAGAGCCTTTCATTAAGCAAAACATAGTCATCTCTTCATTCATAGTTCATTAAACATTTTGCATGAGAGCAGCGACTTTTCAGTACACCTGGTTTATCAGCTGTCTTTCGTAATTGAATCCTTTTTTCTCTCTAAGGGAGGTAAAAAGATAAAAATGAAGGACTGTTTGTCTTTGATCAACAAATAGTATGAAGACTGTAGTAGACATTCAATAAATGATGGCTACTTTATTATTATTATTATAAATATTTGATTAGATTATCTCCAGAGTTCCTTCTAGTTTAAAAGTTGTCACTGCATTCTAGTCTTCAATTATTTTATTTCAGTAGTGAATGGTAACTGATAATTTTTGCTTTTTTTCCCCATAATTTTTGCTTTGTTTTAAATATGAACCTCTGTTACTGTTTTAAAATTCTAGTTCTCAATTTTGAACCATATGGACTTTCCTTTTCTTCATCTGGCTTCACTGGACGACAATCTCCGGCTGGCATTTCTCTTGGTTCAGATATATCTGGGAATAGTGCGGAGACAGGGCTGAAAGAGTAAGTTCCTTTCCTATTAAAATTGAGAACATGGGAGTGTTTAACTGTCTTTTAATATAGAAGGGTTTCTGAAAGCTAAATTCTGCATGGGCTGTTGTTTCAGTTGTTTCTATTTATTGCTCTTAAGATGTTGATACTGTATAGTCTGTCCTTATACTTCAAGAGAGCTTGCTTACTTCCAAGACAGCATAGGATGTACACAAGGTAATGATATGTGTGTTATTACTACATATTGTATGTATATGTGTATAAATATATATACACATATACACATATATACATATATATATTTTTTGAAATCAAAACTGTATCAAAACTTATATAACCAGGTGGTGAGTATTCAGCATATCTTTCTACATTCTTCATAATCTACTTACTATAACCATCTGATTGGAAGATTAACAAATATAGAGATGAACATAAAATAAGGAAACTGACTTCACTTCGGGAGGCTCTGTGATTTGCTCAAAATGCTTTCAGAGCCTCTTTCCAGCCACCTTAAAAATTCGTGACATGTTTGTCTAAATGTCTCACATAGAGCCAAATCTTCTTCCTTTTTAGATTTTGATTTTGGAAATATAAATAAATAATTTTTAGAAGCATGATTAAGTTAATAAAATGAGATGAATGTAAAGTGCCTCATCTAACCCAGTACATAGTAAGTGATTGATAAATGGTAGCTGCTATTGTTAATAATAATTGTCATTGCCATCATGATCATCATTATGCAAAAGCTGAGTTTACCAAATAAAATTAGTGATCAGTCTGGATAACTTTGGTCAATAGTATACTGATGTGACATAGAAAATGAAAATGGCTTTCTTGTCTGTGAAGGAGCTTTTTCTAAAAGAGTTAAAAAATGTTTTGAGAAGTGGCAGCATGGTTGGAATAAATGTGATAAAATCTCAAAGGTGACAACTTTGAAAGATGCCATTTGAATTTTGAGTTCTCATGTGTTCATTAAGGAGTCAGTCTCCTTATTTTATGTTCATCTTTGCATTTGTCAGTCTTCCAATGAGATAGTTATAAGAAGCATTTATTAGAAGAATGACACATAGATTATGAGGAATGTAAAATATGTCGCATGAGATGGCATAAATTCAACTTCTCTTTCTTAGCCTTTGTTTTCCTGCTCTGTTGATACCCTTTCACCCTTTTCTTTCCCAGACATTTAATTTTGGTATTCCAAGCATGGGGAGCATGTGGGCATGTGATTGCAATTAAGTGCCCCAAATGGAACCAGAGGGGCAAGGGAAGGAGAGACAGGAACCCTTCAAACCCGGGAAGGAAGCTTAAACAGTCCCTTTTACCTGCACAATAGGTGACAGCATCTGCGTTTTTGGTGTTGAGCTAGGATCTAGGGGACTTGACAGGGCCTTGTAAATCCTGTACATATGCATGTCTTACCCTCAGAGAAATGACATTTGGCAAAGCTGCTAAGGAATTATACGTATGCTGTATTATGGTGAAATGGAACATGAAGGATGAATTTAAAATTTCTTTCCAAAGAGGACCACAGCTCATACATTATTTCAGATTAGGAACCCGTGTGGTAGTTAGCAAGGTAATCAGCTTTAGAGAGGAGACAGTCGCTCTTCTGCAGTCTCTGGCAAACTGGGAATAAGCCCAATTTAGAATTTCTTACCTTAAGACCTGTTATGGGGCAGTACCCTTCCTCAAATGGGAATTCCTAGAGCTGAATTAAAGTCTATCCCTAATCTTTTGAAGGTTGCTTGGCCAGAATTTACATCTTTCTTTGAATGGTCTGATTAAAAACAATACAATATACCATATAAAACCACGAATTATATTATTATTGTTGTCAAAATCCAGGCAAAGATGACTCATGTTTAAAAAAATTCTTTTACATTATGTTTTGTATCATAAAGAAGTGTATTTTGTGTATGAAATGGCCTTTTGCTGTTCTCTTATTTTCCTGCTTTTTAAACTGTCTATATGTAATGCATGACAGAGAAAATTTGTGTTGATAATAGGCATGTATGAAGATGAAATGAGCCAGAAAAATCTTTAAAATAAGTCAAGACTCCTTTTAGGCTTATTTTTCCTCCCCTTTCTCATTTTGCCCGTTGTTGTGGGTTGGGTTCCCTCGGAAGCTCATTCTGTGGTGGAATTTAGCATGCAGAATATAAAGGAGTGCCCTTGGGATCAACATCTGTGGAAGGAAGGGGAAAGGAGCAGGTTTGGGCAGAGGAAGAAGATGAGATGTGATGCAGTACCAATGACAGCTTCTCCCGACCCTACGGGGAGGTCTGAAGCTAGAATGGCCCTTCAGATTTGTCCTTAGTTAGGCCAAAATGGGTGGCCAGGATCAGTCACTGGATGTGGGCTGCCCTGGGAAGGGGTGTGATCTCGGGTGAGGTGGCCCTCTGCGGCCGAGGCGATTCCAGAGGGGCCTGCACTCCCAACAGCTGGGCAACAAGTGCTTCATTGAAGGGGGATCTAGATGGAGCATTCTAGTGTCCAGTGTACCTGCCTTTTTTTGGTTAAACTAATAGTTGGATCATTTATTAGTGGAACTTGGGGAGCTGCTCTTTTTTTTCCTTAATAATTAAAGGATTTGTTTTGGTAAACAGGGTTACAGAAGCACTGTAATCCTGTTGTGGGCATTCATGAATCCCTTTGAGTTGCTGCTGTTGAGCAGCCTAGAGATGTTGGTGTTCAGTTTAGTGGTTCCCATGACTACTTTCACATCTGCTCATGCAAGGACAATCAGTTTTCTTCTAAGAGGTTTGATAGATAACTAATGGTTTTTATTTTTTAACAACTTTTAGAAAACTCTTTTGGTACCTGAAAGACAGGGAGAAAGGAAGATATTTGTAAAGAAACATTCTTCAGTAAAATAGATTGAGGAGGAATGGACTAATTTCCTGTAGGGTGTGCTTTATTAATATTCAGATTTTCGTTCAGCCCATTTGTGCTTAATAGTATCAGTTCTTCACTCAATATGAAGTATAACTACCTGTTTTTGTTTCTGGCAGAGTACAGAAAATCAGATTGTTCATGATTCCAGCAAATTAGAAGGGAATAATAATTAGTACAGATATTTCTGAGTCTTTCTTTTAGATTCATCTCATGATCTGCCTATCTTGTAATATAAATTTTCAAAATGCTATTTTGGACCATGACAGAGATGCTTAAATGAGCCAAGTGCCAAGGACACATAGTTTTTATATGTAAACAACAGAGGCAGTCTTTGGCTGTTTCAGCCAGCGCTTATGATTATATTATTCACTCTAGATTCACAGCTGTAACTTTTGGGATAATTGTAGGTGAGTCCAAATTCTAATCACTACTTTAACTCTTCTTCAACTCAGGTATAGAAAACTCCTAACCTTGATGCTTTTTCCAGAAATCTTACTGTTTTCTTTTATAGATCAAACCTTATTTCATTTTTATAAAATTACATTTATAATAGTTGAAAATGTAGCTAGTGTTGATATTAAGAAAATCTTGTGGATTAAAGGTAAGTTTACACATAGTAGTGGATTTGAATGATGTTTTTTGCTTTCAACAGGATTTTATTTAGTGAATTTTTAGGGTTTAGTGAATATGTAGGGTTAATTCCTTTGTTGAGTGATTATAGCTAAGAAACTTGAGTCATTTCTGATCTGTAACGCATTCAGAATTAAAGATAAGATATTTTTGAAAAATCAATGGGGGAAAGGAACCGATTTACAGTAGTTCTATTTTTGGACAACTTATTCAAGCAACTAAGTGAAAGTTAAATGATCTGAAATTTTTAACTAAGTCTAGAGTTTTGTTGCTTTAAATCCTTTGGCTGGAGGGTGGAGGGAGGTTGGCTATAATTAAAATAAAATCTAGAGACCTAGGTTTTACTTCTGGAATATGGGATGTAATATGAAAGCTGTTTCTGAAAAACCATGGCAGAGATGTGTTTTTAAAAATGCCTCAAGAAAGTAACTATTTAGCAATTATTTAAATTGACCAGATTTCATTTTTGATCTCCTTAGGACAAATAGCTTGAAACTGGAAGGTATTAAGAAATTGTGGGGGAAAGAGGGCTACCTTCCCAAGAAGGAAAGCAAAACTGGTGATGAAACTGAAGCTGCGCCTGTACCTCAAGAGAGTATAACAATGGAGAATGTAGATCAGACTATAACAAAAAAGGATCATTCTCAAGTCCTTACCCAATCCAAAGAGGAGAAAGAAAAGCAGCTGCTGGCGTCATCATTATTTGTTGGGTTAGGATCAGAAAGTACAGTCAATTTGGTAAGTAGTCAGTTATATTCCTCTGAGAATCTATGTCCCCTGTTTTGTACAAAAAAATTGGCTCTACAAAAGCTCTTGGCTGTCATTTATACACATGGTGGGAAATGGCTTCCCCAGCTCCAGAATCACTAGCGACACATTTTTTATGTTCCTGAAAGAGAAAATCTAATGGCAGCTCGAGTCAGGTGTTCTCTTTAGTGCAGTCAGCTAGGGCCAGAGTCAGGGTCCAAATAAAGTTCCAAATATGACCATGGGTATGCTCACCCCTGTGGGTGGATAGGACAGTTCTCAGTGGGATGGGGACTTGATGGAAATGGTGCCAATAATAATAGTTCAACATTATTGATATGTCTATGGGAAAAGTTCTTCTCAGAATGGCTTTGTTGTTGTTGTTGAAGATTAGCCCTGAGCTAACATCTGTGCCAGTTTTCCTCTACTTGGTTTGTGGGTCTCTGCCACAGTATGGCTGACAAGTGGTGTAGGTCCACACCTGGGATCCAAACCCGCAGACCTGGGCCATTGAAGCAGAACATACTGAACTTAACCACTAGGCCATGGAGCCAGCCACTCGAAATGGCATTTCTAAAAGTGAAAAATAGGAATCAGTTTAGATGTTTAACAGTAGGGGAATGGGTACATGTTATATTAGCTCAGAATATTACTCAGCCTTTAAAAATGATAAATGCTGCATTGTAAATTAAAAAAATACTTATGATATATTAAGCAAAAAAACCAGAATATAAAGTTTTATTTATACCTTTGTATTACTGTTAAGAAGATAAAAGTATGTTGAAGCTGAAAGGAATTATACAAAAATGAAAATTAGATTCAGGCATTATGATTATGATGATTTTCAAAACTTTTTACTCTGATATAATGTTCTCATAGTAAAAGAATGAAAAGTTGGAGTGAAGGGCAGGTGCTGTTTTTGAGCATCTGAGAATTCCATGTAATTTGCCGTTTGGTGGGCTGATGAACTTAACTAGTGCAAAATTGTGATTAGAACTACATTTTCTTCAGTTTTACTTCATCCCAGTTCTTGCATCCTTTTTCTCCCCACTGGTGGAATTTTCCCTCCATCCCTGTCAACACTAGGCCAGACTCTAGGCTATACTCTGCCTGTATCTCTCTGTTTTCCAGACCCCATTTCTGTCAGACTTGATATTCCCTCCTAAGAAAAAACAAATTCAGCCTAAAAGTATTATAAGTAACGTATCTCAATGCTGTCTCGTCAGCATTTGCACTTCAGCAGCAAAGTGACTGATCTTGGGTCTTTGAGTTGTTACCAGCCGGCTGTGGTGAAGGTACCAGTGGGTGCTCTGGCACTGCTGGTGCAAGTTCTCAGCAGTCAGAGCGCACCCAGGCTAATGAAGCCCTGATTTGTGAACCTCATTGCTGGTGTGGAAGATTCCTGCCTTCTCAACAAAGTGCATAGCTTTCAGTTAGAGTCTTTCTCAGGAGAACACAGGGTGACACATGAATCATCAGACTCTTTTGTGGTGGGCTTGAAATCAGAAATGTAATTAAGCTGTTTTTCTATTTAAGTTATGCTGAATCCTTTTGAGTTAGCCCTTATGCTTTTCTTTTCCCCTCAGCTATCATTAGAATAGTTTAAAAAAAAAAAAAGGAGTGTATTTCCCTGTTTTATGGGACCCTGAATTCTGTGAGGAACTGTGTTGTAACTCAGATGGCATCATGCAGAAAGGAGGGGAAGCAAATGCTTACATAAAATTGGCAAGTATCGTCTCACCCCTCAACCCTGATTTTTTGTCTGTCCCTAGGGCAGAGCTCACAGCGTGGGCACTGACTGGATATGCTCCATGTTTTTCTCTAGCAGTCCTTTTCCCTTCAGATTTTTCTAATGTTTAAGGTTCTCAGTTACATAGATCAAGGCTATATTGATGTATTTCATTTTAACTAGCTTTTATTTTTAGGTCTGTGGTCCATTATGAGTTAATTTGTTTACATAGTTCACTGTAAGGGTCAAATTTTTTTTCCCCCGCCTTTGTCTTTTATTTCACCTTCAGTTTTAAAAGACATTTTCTCTGGGTAGTGAATTCTAGGTTAACTGTTTCTTTTCCTTAAGTAATTTAACAAAGATGTCAGTCCTGTGTTTTCTGGCTTGTGTAGCTTCTGATTAACAGCAGATTAGACAGTACAGGGGAAAAGATCATTAAACTTGAAGACAAAATAATAGAAACTATCCAAAATGAAACACAGAAAGAAAGAAAAGACAAAACAAAAAAACAAGCAAATGAAAAAACCCAGAGCATCAGTGACCTGAGGAACAATATCAAGCCGTCTAATATACATCTAATTTGAGTCCAAATGGTACTGGAAATGGAAGTCTTTCACCCACTTTTCCCACCTCCTTCGCTTGTTTCCATTTTTGTGTTAATAGAATTTTGGTTCTTGTTTGATGACTTCTGAAGTGAAAGGTAGGAGGCAAATGTCTGCTGAGAGTTGGAAGAGATGTTGGAACTTGAGAGAACGACAAGGTTTGAAGAGAGAACTAGAATTCTGGATAACTAGAATCATGCAATGTGTGGCCACACAGTGTTGAAGCCCCCAGGAGGACGGAGACATGGGCTTAGAGTAATAATGCCAGTGTGCTGTCCTGATCTAGACAGAACTTTGTGAGGCGAGGGGACACTAGACCCATCGCTCTTCTTACAGAGATTCGTAGACCCTTCCTCAGAAGGGGAGCTCAAGGATGGCAAGTTTGCCGTTCACCCTCCTGAGGCTGTAGCAGACATCACTAGTCACAGAATTCTTTCCTGCTGTGTGTTCCAGTCAGCCTCTGCCAGTTGATTCTTGAGGTAAAATCAGTTTTCTTCCCTGTTTATTGACTCACAGGCCATGAAATCATTTTATAAACTACTGAACCAGAATTTGAGCCATCCCTGCATTTGAGGGTATCTTAGCTTCTACAAGACGACTCTGGAAACTCAAAAAAATGGCTAGGTTCCTCACTGTTTTTAATTTGTACTCTAGTGTTCTGAAATCTAACAAGTTTTTAGAATTGTTCACAGTTGACTTTTTGACCTTATTTCTTTTTCTGATTTTATGTCTTTTTAATGAGAAATAAGATTTAGCTAATAGTTCAAAGTTATGTAGCTGTCAGAAATTTTAGGGCTTAACATTTTATTCATCTCTGATTCTTTGTTAATCTATGCTTTATAGATAGAAGCTTAGCAAGTTAGTAAATTGCTCATTTGAAATTATAGAAAAATGTTTAAAACTCATGACTAATAGAATGGTTTCTTTTTATATTATTATGTTTTATTTTTGCAGCTAGGAAAAGCAGATACTGCTTCTCACAAGTTCAGAAGAAAATCGAAAGTCAAGGAAATCAAAAGTGGAGAAACAACCAGTGCTCCTAATATGACCTGTTCTTCCTTTAGTTCCTCGCCAAATGTGACTTATGAAGATTATTTGGATAATTTGCAGGATAGAGGAGACAAAGAATTAAAGAAATTTTCTCTCAGTTCGGAACTTTTGGATTCTGAGTCACTCACAGAACTGCCCTTGGTTGAGAAGCTCTCAGATTGCAGACCACGTACACTGTCTTTGTTTGCTGATAACAGCATGGAAGTTTTTCACCCCTCTCCATCCACTGCAGCCTCGGCTGCCAAGGAAACCTCTTTAGTTTCTTCTTTGTTGGAAGGAACTCCTGAATACATGCATTCAGATCTTATGGAGGTCTGTAGTAATGAAACCTTATCAGTGTCTTCTTACAAAGTTTGGAAAGATGACTGTTTATTGATGGTCTGGTCAGTTTTTAATAAGAGTGGTTCGGAATTGAAAAGTGCTAACTTAGAAATTGTTCCTGCAGAAAATTTCAAGGTAAGACAATAAGTGCTTCATTATTTTTGCCTTAAATGGTCAGTGCATACTTAGTGTTTCTACCGTTGGCTCTTCTGAGTGTTTATAAATTTCTTCCATTTCCTTCTTTCCTCTTTAGCAAAAAAAGTAAGAGGTGTGACAGATTTTTCGTTATTTTGAGTAGGGACGAATTATTCAAGAGATGAGGAAACATAGTAAAGATTGTGGTGGGGAAGCCCATAAATGTAAAGTGAGTGTTGACAGAGCACAGTAGTTAGGAATGCAGGCTCTTCACTTGGACTGCTTGCCTTTGAATCTTGCTTCTGCTGCTTTTGACCTGTGTTACAGGGTCGAGTTATGTAACTGCCTTGTGCCTCAGTTTCCTCACATTTAAAATGAGGATATTAATAGTGTGTGCCTCTGCACTATACTGAGTGCCCAGGCATCAATTCTGTTTCTTCTCTAGCTTCAAGAGACTGCCATTATGATTTCAGGAAATATGCTAATTGCGATATTGTGTGGATGTCCTTGGTGAGGTTATAATGAGATTTGAGTAGTAGATCAGTAGTCCACAAAACTGACCCAATTTCCTCTGTGAGCTGGAATGTCTTGAATGGGATGTTACCAGGGCTTAGCCAGGACTGAAGTTCCTGACTCTAGATGTGCAGTAGAATCACCTGTGGAACTTAACAAAACAAAGCAAAACCAAACCAGTCCAGTTGCTGAGCTCTCCCACCAGAGCTTGAGTAAGGGAGGAGAATGAGAAGGGAAGACACCTGTGTTTATTTATTTTTAACGCTCCTAGCTTTCAAAATCTGGTGCTGGCCAGGATTGAGAGCCACAGACTAGAGTTTAATAATCTTTTTTGTCATTGTTGTTAAATTATACAGAAGTTTTCATTGTAATGCCATTTGTTACATAATTTTGACTTGTGTACTTATTTCTTAGTTATCTGTGCTAGTGAATTTTTCTCAGGTGAAGTAGTTTTCATCTTCATAATGTGCTTCGTTACTAACCACATCTCACAATAGTATGCTTTTGTACCACTTCAATTAAATAGAAAATTGGTATTCATATTATAGTGTGTATTGATCTCTTCTTCAGTACTTTTATTACTTTTATTTACAGATTACTGAGCACCCTGGATGCTGCTTGCCTGTAACAGAGGCAGAAAACACCACCAAAAACTTTCAATATAGTGTGCAGATGGAAAAACCTTTCACAGAAGGAAGTCTTTCTGGTTTCATAAATTATCAAATGATGGATGCTCATTCTCTTCAGCTCGAATTTTCAGTGAACTTATCATTGTTAGATTTCATTAGGTAAGTATTTTCTGGAATGTTAATTCAGGTTATTCATTCATTCAGCAAATATTTATTAGGCCTTTTCTCTGGGCAGAAGCACTATGCTAGGTGCTAGAGAGTTTAACAGTTCAAAACTAGACACAGTCCCTACCTTTAGGGAGTGTCCAGTCAAGGGAGGAGACATTGAACACTCATATAAGTGCATATGTAATTGTGTCATGCAGAGAAAGTAAATGGGACAATGAGCAATTACGATATGGCATCCAATTTAGGTTGGGGTTGGTTAGTGATCTTGGAAAACTTCTGAGAGAAAGTAATATTAAAGTAATATTTAAACTGAAATAACTTAGAAGATTCTGCATGATTTTTTTTTAAAGCTTTTCAAGTTTGTATTTCACTTATTTGATTAATTCTTTCATAAAATCTGTTTATTAAGCTTTAGAGAGCTGTAAGAAAATTATTCAACAGTTATTAAACTTTTATAGTACGTATTTAGCAGTATACTAGGCCCTGTGCAGTATTACCAGAATAATTGAGAACAACCTAACTCTTCTGCTCTCCTTTAGTTTTATGAATATTTTGTACTGTATTCAAACATTTTTTAAAATGAAGGCTACCTGAACCAAGAATGCAGAATACCACTGAATATCTGTAAAATTTTTTTAACCTCCACACATCCAGTTGTGTTATAGTGCTATAATTTTTGCTCCTCTTTCAAGTCTTTTAGTAACAACTTGTCTATCAATCTGTCAAAGAATATTAATGACCATGGTACTGTATTAGGTAGAATCCAGCCTTCAGAAAACTTGCATTCTGTGACTGTGAAGGTATATTCCATGGTGAGCATTAGTTACCTGAAGAAGTACAATATATATAGCAAAACGAGTTCTGTGCATATTAATAAAATCTTCTGTATCTTTAAAAAAATCTTTTTTCCTAATTATAAAATTAATACATACTTATAAAAATTCAACTATAGAAAAATATAAGTAGAATATAAAAGTTCTCTGTAATCCCACCCTGAGATACCCATTGTTAACTATTTGATCTTGTCTCATGAATCACTTTTAAAGTACATTTGTTTGATGGATAAAAAACTAGACTACTGATGGTGAGCACAATGAGGTCTATACAGAAACTGATATATAGTAATGTACACCTGAAATTTACACAATGTTATAAGCCAGTATGACCTCAATAAAATAGTTTAAAACAATATTGAGGGGCCAGCCCCTGGCCTAGTTGTTAGGTTAAGCATGCTCTGCTTCAGTGGCCCAGGTTTGCAGATTCAGATCTTGGACCTACACCACTTGTCAGCCATGCTATGGTGGTGACCCACACACAAAATAGAGGAAGATTGGCACAGATGTTAGCTCAAGGCTAATCTTCCTCAAGTAAAAGAAGAGGAAGATTGGCACCAGATATTAGCTCAAGGCTAATCTTCCTCAGCAAAAAAAAAAAACCAAAAAAAACCCCCAAATTATTGATCTCTATACATGATAAAGGCAGTACAAAAAAGAAAAAAAATACATCTGTTAAAGTCCATTCTCTTGCTCTAATTTACTTAAAGTGCTGGTCTTTGTATTCATACTTGTTTATGACTTTAATAGAATGTCTCGTTATCCCAAATCCAAAGTATACATGGAAGAAAAGTTTTATATTATATTTGAATGATTCTTGAAGTTACTTGGTAAAATTTTAGTGAAATGACTCATACTCAGAACTGAGTGATTTATCGAAATGACATTTGCACTTTAATAACATCTCCTTATTCAGTATTTTCATCAGGTTGGAGGATGATGGTAAGCCTTCTAATCATATTTGGTTTAAAAATATAAATTTTATGGCACCCAGGTATACAATGATTGTTTTATTCCCATGAGTTATTTGAAATGGATTTGTTGGTTTAGAATCATTTCATTCTCTTGGACATAAATCTAATTTTAAATATTATTTTTCAGACCATTAAAAATCTCGACTGAAGACTTTGGCAAACTCTGGTTATCCTTTGCAAATGATGTGAAGCAAAATGTAAAGATGTCAGAATCTCAAGCCAGTTTGCCTTCTGTCCTAAAGACCCTGCAACGGAAACTAAGACTTCATGTCGTTGACATTATAGGTTTGTAGAATCGTGAAAAGGCAATCCTGTGTTTATAGGGGCTTTCTCATAATCAGAACACAAATCACCTCTTATAAGTGTCAGATTTCTTAGAGCTACATTTCCTGTTATGAGTATCTTTCAGATGAGTGTGTTTTTCAGACTTTATTAAAGAATTTTTTTTGTGTGTGGTAAAATATATATAACAAAATTTACCATTTTAACCATTTTTGAGTTTACAGGTTAGTGGCATTAAGTACATTCATGTTGTTGTACAACCATCGCCATCATCATCTCCAGAACTTTTTCTCTTCCCTAATTAAAACTGCACCCATTAAACACTAATTCCTCATTCCTTTTCCCTCTCCAGCCGCTGACAACCACCATTCCACTTTTTGTCTCCGATTTGACTACTCTGGGTACCTCATGAGAGAGGAATCATAATATTTATCCTTTTCTGACTGGCTTATTTCACTTAACATAATGTCTTCAAGGTTCGTCCATATTGTAGCATGTGTCAAAATTTCCTTCATTTTTAAGCCAGAATACTATTCTATTGTATGAATATACGACATTTTGTTTATCCATTCATCAGTCGATGGACACTTGGTTTGCTTCCACCTTTTGGCTATTGTGAATAATGCTGCTCTGAATATGGGTACACAGATAGCTGTGTTGGAGACCCTGCTTTCAATTCTTTTGGTTATATACTCAGAATTGCTGGATCATATGGTATTGAGTTTTTGGAGAAATTGTATCGTTTTCCACAGCAAGTGCACCATTTATATTCCTACTAGAAATGCACAAGCCTTCCAGTTTCTCCACATCCTCTCCAACACATTTATTTATTTATTTTGATAATTGCCATTCTAATGAGTGTGGAGTAGTATCTCGTGGTTTTGATTTGCATTTTCTTACTGATCTGTAATGTTGAATGTCTTTTCATGTGCTTATTGGCCATTTGTATATCTTCTTTGGAGAAATGTCTATTGAAGTCCTTTTGTATTAAAGAATTTTTAATTTTTATTCTGTTGTAGGCAATGAAGGGCTATTGGCCTGTCGGCTGCTCCCATCCATCCCCTGCTTGCTGCATTTCCGAGTTCACAGTGACGTATTAGCCCTGTGGTTCAGATCCTCCTGCCCTTCTCTTCCTGACTCTTTACTGTATCAGTGTCAAAAGGTGATGGAGGGATCCTAGCAGAAGTTCTGTTTATGTTTTACTCCATCAAAATAAATGGTTTACATAGGTAAACTTATTTACCAAAGTAAAAAGAACTCATGATACTTCTAATGAAAATGGGGATTATTACAAGTTGTGGTTTTATGTGTTTTCTTCATGATTCTTGATCAAGAAGGATCCCCAAGAAACTGTATCCCTAACCTTTTACTCAGGATTGTACAGTTTGTTTGGGTCTCCAAAAAGTGACCTAAGCTCATATTATAAACTGCTAATGATTTATATATCACTTAGCGTGAGGGACTGAAAATATTTATTTTGTTATAAATAATTTTATAGCAAATTTACTCTAGTGCTAGCTGATTTGTAGTAAAGCCAAATCTGCGTTAATGGAGGGGAGACATGGAATTGATAATCCCAAACCTAATTCATATCTGGCTTGGGAATGCAGTGTATGCTTTTTGGTAGGGAAGTCATTACTTTCAATTATGTTTTTTATATCAGTGTTGAACTAAGTCGGCACAGCACTCTCTAACAGTTCAGGAGATCCAGGAGCATGCTGGATACTGGGGAGATCCAGTCTGCGACACAGCTTTTATTATAGATAACTTGTTGCACATAATTGCAGATAATCTGGCTACAAAATTTGTATGTTTTCCACTTGCATTTATTTTTAAAATTCAAAGTGAATCACTTATTTTATTTTAAAAACTCACAGCCAATTACAAAATATTATCATACAGAAACAAAACCCACAAGAGCACACAATACTAAAGCAAACAAATATAAGGACTTTTTAGTTATGGCAAATATCTTAGTTACCACTGAAGTCCTTTTGCCAAATTAAAATTTGTGATTAGAGTATAAATGGCAAAACTGTCTTTCCTGGCCTTTGAATCCACTTGTAGTCAATGGATACAACTGAAACATAAGTATACTGTACAGGTTCTTCAGTAAAATATATCATTTTCATGTTATAGTTGTGCCTGTATGGCCTCTGTCAGAACTGTTATCAGTAGAAGAAGAGGTGAAGCCTAATATGAATAATGGACCAGAATCTTGAGATTGTACATTAATGTTAAAAACTGAAATAGTATTTTATAAAACGTTATGGTGCTGTGGAAAATATTTATTATTTCACTTTTTCTGGTACTTCACCATGGAGACTATTCAGGTAATATAGTTTTAAGTCATTGCAGTTAATACTCTGATTAATTGGTACTGTTTATCACCAAGGTGTGGAATTTTGGTTTTAAGTTATCTCATGCATCATAGCTGATAAAGATGCTTAAGGGGATTCCCGGGAGCTGATAGATTTCATTAGGCATTTATGTCTAGCATATTCCTCCCTGAAAACAAAAGGAGTATTTTTTAAAATTATTTTTTAAGTTATTCATTTCAAAAAATGTTGGACCTTGGTAATTTTATGCTTTAAAAAATACAGTATAACCTTGCTACAAGAGCAATGAAAAGTGACTGGAATTTCCTGTGTAGTTTCTCCTTTTGAATAGAAGATCAGATTCATCCTTAGGCTCCCAGCAGTGTTGTGGTGAAGGGAATGTACTGTCTCTGGGCGTGTGGTGGACACTAGTGGCTAAACTCATCAGCATCCTCTTTGTTCTTACCTCTGTCAGCAGCACCCCCCCACTCCACCTGATTCTGCTGTTACTCTGACAAAGAGCTAGGAAGTGCCCTCTCACTTTGCAGAGGAATGCAGCATGTAGCAAAGGAGGTGCTCCAATTTTTTGTGTTCTTACTTCCACATGTTTGCATGGTCACCGAGGCTGGGTCTGGTGTGGAGCAGTAGATGTAAGGTGCTCAACAAGTACATGGACAGCTGTCTGGAAGAGATTACAATGAGCTGCTGTGCTGTGTTGCTACAAGGGTGTTCATGAGTGGGGTTCATGAGTGATAGCAGCAGTTGTCACGAGAGACATGCTTGGCCTACAGAGCTGTCGATGCCGGAGACATGTAATGGTAGGTTAGGGCTGGAAGCATGATTTTGGGTCTGCCAAAGGGGACATGGTGTCACTTTTGTTCTTTCTGAACCCTTTAAATAAAAACTAGGGTAACAGGGTTTCTACTGAAATGTTTAGTAGAATGTTTACAATTTTTATATTTTTCTGGTTTTAAAAACAAACAATAATAAGAAAGAGTAGATTTTAAAGTACTTCAGAGCATTATCTATTCTGCCTAAACTAATTTCAATGTTTTAAGTTCTAAATCGGGCATCATCAACCTTTTTTGCATTGTAGGAGATGTGACTATAAAGTAGAGAGAATGATTTTGGTGGGTAGATCGTCTCTTTACTTTACAGTCATAATTTAGTCAAGTGAAGGGACAACATCTGGAGTAAGAGCTATGTGGGGGGATACTCAGCTACATGAGTTCCGCGTCAGGCATCTTTGCTGGGAATGCAGGTGGCAGCAAGTGTGAATCTAGGGGAGAGTAAGGGCAGACAGGGAAAGCCTGCAGCGCAGGTGGAGGAAGAAGGATCAGGCTCCCACCAGATAGTGCCGGTGGAGCCAGGCAGATCAGGCTCAGGGGAAGGTGGGCTCTGAGGAAGGGTCCTTCTGAAAAACCGCAGATGGAAGCAGAGCAGTTATCGGGTGCTTATGTGCAAAGCATGCCAAGCACGGCATATGCTCTGCAGAGGAACATTGTTTTAAACAATATTCTACTACCATCTACCAAAACACTGGTGGTGAAAATGCAGTATTTTATTTTTTCCTTTGTTTTATTTCATGTCAGTAATATTTTAAAATATTGAGCTATTTGTCCTATTTTTCATGGATAAATGTGGTCTTTGTCTCATGATTGTGAGCCACTGAAAGTGCACTCAACCTATTCACATATCTTTAAGGTGTTTTGCTGTGTTAAAATTTTAGGAGGAAAAAATGCAAGCGAATAATAACTTAGCCATTAATTACCTTATTTTGGAGTTGAATTCTGTAATTTGAAAAAACTCAGTTAAACAAATAATAAATGCAAAGTGACCTATACTGTTCTTTGGTCTATATATTCTTTATTATCTAAATAGTTGAATAATAAGTAATACTATTCAGTAATTTGATAGGCAATAGCTAAAAAGAACAGAAGCAATTGGAATGGGATGAAAAGAGTAATTTACTTATTGTAGCCCTAAAGAACTGGTCTAATTGGTTAAAAGTAAAGATACTCTGGTTCCATATGATGTTCAGAGAGAAATGTGTGGACTTTAGAGCATGGATTGCTAAGTGCCTGTCCATATCCCCCCCTTTCATCTTAGCCTGACCAGAGCATTCAAAGCAGAGTGTTCTGTTTCTGTAATGCCCTTTCCTTACTGCTGCCTCAAGATGCAAGAGACACAGTAAGTCAGATGGAGACTTAGTGACCGAAGACTGAGTCTCCTGGCTATCTCTGCATTGTGCATCCTAAACACAAAGCTAGATCAGAAATGGCATTTAAATTTCACTGATTTTTTCTTGTTGGCTATAATGTATAGCAGGAAAAAAGTACTGAGACTTGAAGCCCCATCTTTGGGGCGCTGACTGTAAAGGAGGTTTAAATGCACCACACTCACTGCAGTAATTGAAAAGAAGGTGGCACTTGAAGAGAGAGGTGCCCTGCAGCCAGATTAATGACTGGCCAGGGTTAATGACTGTATGAAAGTTACTTGTTTATGTGTGTGCATACTGAGAGGCTTTTTTATAGTAAGGAACCATGTGCATATTTTTATGTCCCTTTTGCCTGGTGCATAATAGGCACTCAGTTTATTGAATGAATGACTAAAGAGACTTATCCCCTCAAAATAAGTAATCTGAGATCAAGTAATATCTAGGGATTGATTTTGGTAATCCTGTGGCTCTCTCAGAAGTAAAGAAAAGTGATCTTATCTAGTTTATAAATAGAAGTCAGTGGAAAAGGGTTTTGGTGAAAATAGCTTGTGCCAGTTTGTACCAGGTGGAAGATAGGAAATATGACTACTTGATGAGACCCTGACCAGCCTGGAGGCTAAGTCCTCTGAGGACTTGCCATTGCTATTTAAGAGATTTCTCTGCAAATGCAGTGTGATTACAGATAGAAATTATGATTTGAGGGAGGGGGACTTTTCTGTTTTATGGCAGATGTCCATAAAGTTTTACTGGTCTAGAAGGACTTGTTCTAGGACAGCAAGCAGTAGACATTTGATCAGTAAGGTTAAAGACAGGGTGCTAATGAATATGATAAGGCAGATTTACCAGTTAAATTAGCTTCAGCTATTTCTTTAGAAAGTGAGCGCTATGATCATGGGAGAGACAACTATATTAACGTTAATAAGGTCAATAGCATCAGGAAAGTTGGGAAAGAGCAGGCCTTCTGGGATGAAGCAGCAGGAAAAGGAGTTGCTTAAAAGGAAATGTGTTTCATTTGCATCACATGGGAAACTTTATGGTAGGTGCATGGATCCAAGATAGGAGGATCCCCAAAAATGAGTCTCAGAGAACCGTGAGAGCTCAGAGATTGTGGCCTGGATACAGAGAAGATGGGCTGGGTGTGTGGAAAGTACAGACGATGTCAAACACTGTGAGTTTCCTGGAGCACCTATAATGCTGAAAAAATAGAGAGTCCTTGTGAGTGGTTGCAGCTAGGTTGTGGGCTTCTTTCCAAGGGAAGGAATCAATTTCCTTTAGTTATTTTAAACTGTTTTCCTAAGTGGATGAGTACTTTTCCTTCCCCAAAACATTAAATTGCCAGTGTGACTAAATGGCTGACCTCAGGAAGTTTTTCCCTAATGGGATCTGGCAGGACATATGCCAACTGGATAAAGATTAGAGCCCAGAGATTGTTTATATTTCAGTGAGAGAAAAGTAATTAGACATCTGTTTAATTGCAGAGCTCCTCCACCCCTTATATTATGTGACAAGTAGAAACAAGGGCAACGCATATGTATTCGTAGGCAGAGTTGCTATTACATCATTTAATGATGGTAAGGGCAAAACTAGTGGCTGGAACAAGCTGGTGCCCATTGATGATAGATATCAAGGTATAAGAATTTATTTCTTCATCTTACTTGACTGAGTAATAGATGATGAAGTAGAAGAGTTATTGTGAGCTATGGGAAAGAAGAAATGATTTGAACCCAGATATTGCACTATTCTTCATCTACAGAAGTAATAGGAGTTTCTTTTGTAACTCATAAGGAGCCTTTTTGAGCACACTTGAGTTTATGCTAATGAGGTGACTTAGAGTAGGGCTCCTTATGCCTAGCCTCAGAATGGGACTGGCCACCAGAAAGACCAAGTAATCAGAGAGTTGGAACCTTCAGCCCCACCGACCAACCTCAGGGAAGGGGAAGGTTTGGGAGCTGGAAATTAAGCTCTATAAAAACTCTTGAACAACAAGATTTGATGAACTTCTGTGTTGGTGAATGCATCCGCGTACTGGGAGGGTAAAGCATCCCTGTTCCATGGGGATAGAAGATCCTGTGCTCAAAACCCTTCCATTTCTCACCTTATGTACCTCTTCACCTGGTTGTTCATCTGTGTCCTTTATAATAAACTGGTAAATGTAAGTAAATGTTTCTATGAGTTCTGTGAGACACTCCAGCAAATTAATGGAGCCTGAGAAAGGGGGTCGTGGGGACCTCCAGTTTATAGCCACTTGTTGAGACAGCCTAGACTTGCAATTGGCATCTGAAGTGGGAGCAGTCTTGAGGGACTGAGCCTTTGACTTGTATTATCTGATGCTATCTTCAGGTAGATAGTGTCAGAATTGAGTTAATTTGTAGGATACGCAGTGTGTCTCTGCTGAGAATTGCAGAATTGCTTGGTGGTGTGGAAAAAATTGCATGAATTGACAAAATTTGCATATGTTTAGGTTGTACAATGTGGTTTTTTAAAGGTGTGCAACATGATTTAATATACATTGTGAAACGATTATCACAATCACGTTAGTTAACACATCCATCACCTCACATAGTTACTTTTCCAATGGTTTTTTTGAGATTTTCTATATATAAGATCATGTCGTCTGCACACAGCAAGAGTTTCACTTCTTCACTCCCTACTTGGATTCCTTTTATTCCTTTCTCTTGCTTAATTGCTCTGGCTAAAACCTCCAGTACTATGTTGAATAAGAGTGGTGATAGTGGGCATCCTTGTCTCATTCCTGTTCTCAGGGAGATGGTGCTCAATTTTTGCCCATTGAATATGATGTTGGCTGTGGGTTTGATATATATGGCCTTTATTATGTTGAGGTAATTTCCTTCTATCCCCATTTTGTTCAGAGTTTTTATCATAAATGGCTGTTGGATGTTGTCAAATGCTTTCTCTGCATCTATTGAGATGATCATCACATAGTTTTTATGTGTATAGTGAGAACACTTAAAATTTTAGCAAATTTCAAGTATATAATACAGTATTACTAGCAATAATCACCACACTGTCCATTAGATTGGGGACCTTTTTAAAATCCTATGCCCTAGACCGTTAAATCAGAATCTCTGAGGGGGGGCCCAGGCTTCAGTAACAGCACAGGTAATTACAATGTGCAGCCAAGTTTGAGAACCACTGTTTTAGATGATGTATCACCCTACTCTTTCTCAGTGAGATTGCTTGTGATTGTGTTTTCCCCATACTCCTTCCTGCAATTGAGGTTGATTAAAAGGAATTAGGTATTGAGTGTTTGGGAAGTAAATAATGGTGTTATTTGGGAAGATTGGGTAGGTACAGGGGAAGAATCTTGTGTGACTAAAATGTTGTAGGTCCTAGGGAGATGGTGGCAGTAGCAACTTAGTGTTTGAATTTCCATGAATCGCCACACAAAAATGAGCAGGAAAACTAGATAGCAAAACGAAAAACCCACATACAATTTTTCCAGCAAAACTAAGTGACAAGGTAACCCACGAGCCCCAAAATACAAGCAGGTGGGGACAAGGTACTGCAGCCAAAATGTGTGCATATTTGCATCTCTACAGGAGGAGGCAAAGGGAGGCAAAAGTTGTCTTAATAGACCTGAGAACAGGACAACTCCAAAATAGCCAGCAGATCTCTGGAAAGCACAGAAGATCAGTTGGAGATTAGCATGTGAAACTGGAAGGGGTTTTGCACAATTCACAGGGAGTGAGTGCAAGGCACATTCAGATCTGAAGCAGTCTAACCCCTATGAACTCTTGAAACTGACTGGTCATAGCTCCCTTCCAAAATAGGGCAACAACACACTGCTTGGAGATGTATCAAAATTGAGCAGGATACAAAGGCTCTGATGTCAAGACTGTCAAATTTTGATTCCTGACTCCACTAATGACTAATTTGTGCCTTTGGACAAATTTCTTAACTGCTCTGTGCCCCAGTTTCTCATCTGTATAATGGGGATAATAATAATATCTACTTTATGGGATTATTGTGAAATGAGGTAATGCACATGGTGATTCATGTGATCATGATCTATCATTTTCTTAACATCATTATGAGAAGAAAAAAAGAAAACCAAGAGGGGACAATAAAGACAAAGGAAAGAGAGGGTGCAGATAAAAGTGGGGAAGTTTAGCAAAGTCAGAAAACATCAGAAAGCAAACTGACATTTTTTAAGTTATAAAAAAACAGAAAAAAGAGAACTTTGTGAAGTTAGAAAAGCTATTCTGAACCATGCTTCCTAAATACTTAGGAGAACTAATTTTATAGAAATATAAGCAACAGAAAAATACCATGATCAAATCCCATATAAACTGATTATGAGGGAGACAGAGTGGGAGAGAGATTAAGGAGTGGAATAGTACAGAAAATAAAAGCACACTAGTATAACATGCTTACAAAATAGATCAAAACTATTAACCTGCTGTTTCAAAACAGGCTAAATGAAATTAAAGAAATAATTCAGGATGCAAAAGAACAACATAAATTAGAGCTATATAAACTCAGAAATGAAGTGACAAAACTTAGGGAAGAAACAAATTTTTAAAAAGTTTCAGAACTGAAGACTAAACAGAAGACACAAGTGTGAATAAACACAAAAATAATGCCTTAAACAGAGGGTGAAAATGAGGATATTTTAAGAATAAAGAAAGGAAATGGTGGTAAATATTGAAGAGAAAGTGCCATATATTGAAGATAGGGAAAGAAGGTCCAACATACGGGTTGTAAGAGTTCCTAAAGAAGAAAGTAAAGCACAGGACCAAAACAAATACCAAACATGACAATTCAAGGAAACATTCCTGAAAGTGCAATTTTTAAAAATGATTTGAAACTAGGAGTACACTGTGTACCTGGGGATATGAGTTGACAAACACCAAGACAAAACATTCTAGTAGATTACTAAACCATTCTAAAAACAGAAAAAATCCCGTGGCCATCTAAGAAAAAAGACCAAGTGACTTACAAGGAAAAGAATTTAGATTATTATCAGACTTTTTGACATATGCTTTATGCCAGAAGAAAATAGAATAATATATTTGAGATACTCAAGGAAAGAAGGTGTGGACCAAAGATTTTATGCTCAGTAAAAGTGATCTTCAAGTATGAAGAGCACAAACTGCTATCAACATATGAGTAGTCAGGGAATATTGTTGCTATGGGCCCTTCTGAGGAATTTCCTAGAGAATGAGATTCATAAGGACTGGTTATAAGCATTAAATGTATGGTTATTTGTAGAGCTAGGAATAAATAAGGATTACAACAGAGGAAGAAGTAAAGTATGTAATGGCCGTATGCACTGACAGTGTGGATATAGTACAACTGAAAAAAAGGGAAATGGATAATGCATATGCAAAATTTAAAAATATTTTTAGTAATGATATCATTAGTGGTATCTGAGACTGTATGTAATGTGGGATAAAAAAATGAGTAATTATGGGATATTTCAGTTTTATCATAATCTGTATCCTTGAGACCAGGATTCTCAGAGTGGAAGAAAGCAAATACAGATATAAAATAGAAGCGGGTGAGTAAACTTGTAGTTCTCATTTTGTATTAAGGACATACACACAGACACATACCCCCTCTGCTCAGATTATGGTCCTGAAATACTATAACACAATTTCCCACTGAAAGAAACTAAGCCTTCTTGGAGAAATAGTTGATTCTGGGTCTGGTGCAGAAATTATACAAGATGAACCTGGAATGTCTTTTATACCAGGTAGCAAAGAATCTTTAAAGACAATTAGTCCTAACAAAGAACACAGTGGCTAACTTGAAGAGGCTCCCACTGGCCAAAAATAAGATAATTTGAGCTTCAGTATAGGTATGCATTGAAATCCAAATATGATTAAATCCTTCAGTTCTTAATGTTTACCTTTGGAGGATTATAGGGAGTAAATTCATTTTCTTGAAAACTAGCAAATAAAGGGATTAAACCACTAGAGAGCAAAAGAATAGATGAAGAGAGGCATCTCTTACTAGAGTATTCCTGCTAATAAGTGAAAAAACAAATGATAGAATATCTATACTTTGCAATCTTCAATGAATTAATGGATCTAGGCATTGAATACCATGTACTACTAATATCACAAAGGCAACCAGATGTTTTTGCCTCTTTATGAAAGAATACAAATCACCTATGGTTTTAACCAAAGTGATAAAATAATCTTGAGTTTGTTCAAGTCTCTGGATTGAGTTGCCAACTTGCAACTCAAAATACAAAGGTCAGAGAAAAAAGTTAAACTGCACTACAAGTTGGAATCAGCAAAATCCATACTGTGGAAAAGCCTAGAGGCCGAATGTCCTGGGTTCTTCAACAGATAAGAAAAAGAAAAGGATAAAGGGAAATCTTCAGATTAAAAAGGACATATGAGGTTTCTTAAAAAGGGGCAAGACTAACAACATGAAAAGACAACCGACCAACTGGAAGAAAATATTTGCAATCATATATCCGACAAGGGGTTAATTTCCAAAATATATAAAGAAATCATACAACTCAACAGAAACAAAACAAACAACTGGATCAAAAAATGGGCTGAGGATATGAGCATTTTTCCAAAGAAGATATGCAGATGGCCAACAGGCACATTAAAAGATGTTCAACATCACTAATTATTAGGGAAATGGAAATGAAAACTACAATGAGATATCACCTTACACCTGTCAGAATGGCTATAATTACCAAGACAAAAAAATAACAAACGTTGGAGACATTGTGGAGAAAAGGGAACCCTCATTTACTGCTGGTGGGAATACAAACTGGTGCAGTCATTATGGAAAACGGTATGGAGATTTCTCAAAAAATTAAATAGAAATACCATACGATCCAGCTATCTCACTGGCTGTCTATCCCAAGAACTTGAAATCAACAATTTGAAGAGATTTATGCACCCCTATGTTTTTTGGAGCATTGTTCACAATAGCCAAGATATGGAAGCAACCCAAGTGCCCTTCAACTGGTGAATGGATAAAGAAGATGTGGTGTGTGTGTGTGTGTATATATATATATATATATATATATATATATATATATACACACACAATGGAATACTACTCAGCCATAAAAAAAAAACAAAATAGTCCCATTTGCAACAACATGGATGGACCTCAAGGGTATGATGTTAAGCAAAGTAAGCCAGGCAGAGAAAGACAAACACCATATGATTTCACTCATATGTGGAAGAGAAACAAACACATGGATAAAGAGAACAGATCAGTGTTTACCAGAGGGGAAGGAGGTTGAGGGCGTGGTCGAAAGGGGTAAAGGGGCACATATGTATGGTGACGGATAAAAATTAGACTATTGATGGTGAGCGCGAAGCAATCTATACAGAAACTGATAAATAATAAAGTGCTCCTGAAATTACGCAATGTTACGAACCATTATGACCTCAATAAAATAACTGGGAAAAAAATGGGCAAGACTAAACTATGTTGTCTAGGGATGCACAGTGGGTATTAAAACTAAAACTAAAAGAAATGCAAGGAAATGATTGTAATAAATGCCAGGATAGTGTTACTTTTTGGGCCAGGGAGGAGATTGTGATTAGAATTGGGCATACTGAGGGCCTTTTTGGGTGGCTGGCAGGCAAAGTATTTCCTGACCTGAGTGCTATTACAACAGTTTCCCTCTTATTAATAATTTATTGTTATCCATTGCTATAGTTGGTTTTCTGTATCTATGTTTTATTTTACAGTTGGGAAAAAAAGGCTTTTCTAATCATTGAGAGGCACCTAGTGATGAAATTTGAGCCATTTCCTATAATGATGATTGTTTTCAGCCCATGTTATTGCTTATTATTAATCTATATTTTATCTTCCTTGGAGAATATGGGGTCAGCAAAACTACCACTACCTGTGCAGAAAGAAACACATCAGTTACTCAGCTGTAATTTCTCCTTTTTCCAAAGAGTTTTCAAATTGAACCATCCACAAGATCTGATACTTCTTTGTTCAGCACATTCATTCCCCTTTTCCTTTCTCCTTCTGTTCTTGTTGGTATGGCCAATGGAATGTTAGCAAATGTAATATGAGCAGAGGTCTTAAATGTGTGTGTGGTTTGGCTTGACTCTTGTTTAATTATGATTTGTCACGTGGAGAGAATGCACCAGTAGCTGCTGCTCCTTCGGGGGCACGCCCTTGCTCCTTGCTCATCAGGTGGCTGGCTGAAGAGACTCCAGTGAAAAGTCTCCAGAAAGGAGACAGTGGAGCTACTGACTGGAAGAAGGCTCGAGTCCCTGAATGAAGCAGCGTTCTTTTCCCTGTCAGAGTCCCTGGATTGTGACCTGAATTAAAAATGTCTTGGATTGTGTTAAGCCACTGAGATTTTTGGATTTATTACAACACCTAGCATTACCCTGACTGATGCACCTGCTCAGACCCACTATGTTAGCCACTAGCCACATGTGGTAAGTGAGCACTTGCATTGTGGCTAGTCAGAATTGAGATGTGTTCTAAGTATAAAGTAAACATTGGATTTCAAAGATTTAGTACAAAAAGTGTCAAATATTAATATTTTTATATTAATGATTATTTTGGATATATGAGATGAAATAAAATATATTAATAAAACTAATTTCACTAGTTTTTATTTTTAATATGGCTGCTAGAAAATTTAAACTTACATATGTGACTGCATTATATTTCTATTGGACAGTGCTGTTTTGAATCTAACATTCAACCAAGATCTCAATTTATAGTCCTATAAAGATCACATCTAGAAAAAACAATCAGTGATTATTCTATGCCTTCTTGGCTGCTAATCCTAACACTAAGTCCCTTATCCTTAAAGTTTAATGGCAATTCAGAGAGAATTATATCTTCTTATAAGGAAGAATTTCCTTCCACTTCTGAAAGAATCTGATATCTGTTCTTGTTTTTTGTTTCCTTTCTGTATCTAACTTATCTTTGTCTAAACTGCTAGTAATGTGTTTCTTAGTTCAGATATAATACTTTTCATCCCTAGAAGTTCCATTTGGGTCCTTTTTATACCTTAAGTTTCTCTCTTCATCATTCTCATGTTTTCTTCTACTTTCTTAAACATATGGAGTGTATTTTTCATAGCTGTTGTAATGTCTTTGTTGGATAATTGTGGCACCTCTGTCATTTCTGTGTCGGTTCAGAGTGCTAACCATTACACTATGGGGCCTGTGTCTATTTCTTTCTCCCCCCACCCCCCACCCAAAGATTGGCACCTGAGATAACATCTGTTACAAATCTTTTTTTTTTTCCTTCATTTTCTTCTCCCCAAAGCCCCCCAGTACCTAGTTGTAGGTCCTTCTTGTTGTGCTATGTGGGACGCTACCTCAGCCTGGCCTGACAAGCGGTGCCGCGTCCTTGCCCAGGATCCGAACTGGCGAAACCCTGGGCCGCCAAAGTGGAGCACGTGAACTTAACCACTCGGCCATGGGGTGGGTTGGCCCTGTGTGTCTATTTCTATTGATTGCACTTTCTCCTGGTTAATGGTCCTATTTTCCTGCCTTTTTTCATGCTTGATAATTTTTTACTAGATGCCAGACATTGTGAATTTTACCTTGTTGGGTGCTGGATTTTACTGTATTTTTTTACATAGTGTTGGACTTTGTTCTGGTGCCCAGTTAAGTTGCTTGGAATCAGTTTGATCCTTTCAAGACCTGCCTTTAAGCTTTATTAGGCTGAGTCCAGAGCAGTGTCGGGTCTAGAGTTAATTTATCCCCACTAAGGCAACACCCTTCTGAGGATGCTACCTCTGTATCATGAGGGCACACTGGCTGGTAGAAACATAAACTATTTCCATCCCAAATTCTAGCCACCTTGGCCTCCCTGAACTCTTAGAATTTTTCCTCCTTATCTTGTGCCCTGGAAACTAGTGTCCTAACCAGGTTTTAATTTCATGAAGGACACCTTCCTACCCTATTCTAGGAATTCCTGAGGCACTTGATCAAATTCAGTATCGAATTTGGAAGGAGGAGGCATGTGTCACTCTGCATAGACACAGAACCCTCCTCTGTATGTGTTAGGTTTGGCCAGGGTATTAAAGATGATGTGCCTACAATTAGGGAATGCAACTGGCATCAAAAGAAAGAGTCCCTTATTGTGGCAGCAAAGTGTTGATTAAGAAAGCAGAGTGGAGTAGATGAGGACTTACTAAATCTTCCCATCAGAATGAAGCCTCTGAAAACTCTGATCAACAGACCCTGCCGACAAGCCTGGAGGGCACAAGCAGAGGCCTTTGCTGGAGCAGCCCCAGCCTGAGAACTCTGTGGTAGGCCAGTCCAAGCTGAGCTCTCCCCAGCATTGGGAGTGGTATTTGGCAGTGTTCATTGTGGGACAATACTGTGAACTACTGATTTGTCTGTGCATTATAGTAAAGTTTTGGGCAGGGGAGCATGGGAGAGGGTTGTTGTTTCTTTCCATGGACAGGAAACTTAGGAATGTTGACAATGGTGTCAGCTCCTGGGCTGTCCAACAGAGTCTCCCTTCCCAGTCTCTTCCTCTAGTTTCAAGAGCCTAAGTCAGTAAAGTAGGATATCCCTGAAGAGTTGTCCCTGGAATGCCATGGATCTTATCAGTATTGGCATTTTTGGTTAGATAATTTTTTTTTTAATGAAGTGATTCTGAACGGAATTATTTCTTGGTTTAAGAAGTACTATTATTTGTCTGAGTTTCTCTTATGAAGTTGGCTACCAAAGTCATCGCAGGTGTGTCCTTTGTGCATGGAAGATCAGGAATGGCCCGTGCCATCACTTCCTCTTCTGAGATCAGGGCAGACGTTGCAATCTGTCGTATCCCTCCTGCTTCTGGAGTCAAGACTCAGCTGCAGAATCCTTCTCACCATAGCGCTTCAGGCATCCGCTACTAGTTAGTGTGAGCTGGCACTCAAAGTGAAACCTTGTCTTCTCTGCCTTAAGGAGTACATAGTTGGTTTAAAATATCAACCTCCTTCACGTTAGGGGATTCCCAACGAGTAGACTGCAAGTGCCTCTCAGCTGTACCTCTCCATTTAGTTTATCTACTATCTGTAATAACTCTCTATCCCTAATTGAATCCAAAAGGCCTCCAAGGAAAAGTAATTTGTTGTCACAACAAAAAGGAAACATTCATTGAGTGCTACTAGGTCAGAAGCTCTTTGAAACACTATCATGTGCTTAATCTCCCCAAACCCCAAAACACAGACTTTTTTTTCCTGTTTTCTTGATGAGGAAACTGAGGCTCAGAGAACTTAAGTGACTTGCCTAAAGTCACACAGATATCTAGCAGTAGAGTTAGGACTTAGACCGGGATTTTATGATCGACCTTGACTATCCTCTGCCTGTTTTCTTCTTTCCTTTTTCCGTTTTTTTCCCTTCCACACCTCTTGGCTTTGGTGAGGAGCAGCTGGCCCTTTGGGAGTTCTGCCAATTAGAGGGTGCCGTAACTTCTGCGAGCACGTTGACAAGCCTGTCACCGGGAGGGTGCTTCTTTTTCTGCTGGAGAGAGAGACATTTTGCTTTTTCTTTTCTTGGTTACTTCCAGATTTGAAGCCATTCTGAATGCCGAAAGGCCAGCTAGTCTAAAGAAGATTGAGGGGCCGGCCTGGTGGCACAGCGGTTAAGCGTGCATGTTCCGCTTTGGCAGCCCGGGGTTCACTAGTTCGGATCCCGGTGTGGACACGGCACGGCTCGGCAAGCCATGCTGTGGTAGGTGTCCCACATATAAAGCAGAAGAAGATGGGCACAAATGTTAGCTCAGGGCCAGTCTTCCTCAGCAAAAAGAGGAGGATTGGTGGCAGTTAGCTCAGGACTAACCTTCCTCAAAAAAAAGAAGATTGAGAAATTACAGTAATTTGTTTTTATTTTAGATTAATTTGGCAGTTGGGTCAGGAAATTAAATAATGCTGTGATGATTTTATTTAATTGAAGCAGGTAATTGTGAAGTCAGAGGAGAACTATTTTCAACAAGTTAATCATTGAAGATTGATTATTCACTAGTGTTTTGTTTTGTTTTCAGAACAATCATCACCAAAAAAGAGTGATAAGCAGATTAATCCAGCATTCATACACAGATACACATGTACATATATAATTATTTAATGAAATAAACATGTTTGAAATTGTTAACTGTTTTATTTATGTATGTTAAATATCTTTTTAAAATTAATGAATTATTTCAGCCACATCAACTTGAGACCTCCGAATATAAAGTTTTTCAGCCACTGTGGCCTGACTGCTCCCAACAGGGCCCAGTGTAGAGTCATCAGAGCAGCAGCTCCTGTCCATAGTGCTGGGACCAAGCCCAGGGTGGCAGGACTGGAGTTCAGGGCCGGCTGTGTGCGGCCGGATGTGAGGCTTCACTGTCTGGTCTAGGGGCGTGCAGCTGCCAGTCCCAGAAGTCCAGAGAGGAGAGGGGGCAAGCGCCAGTTGTCTCGCCAGGCTTTCCATCGTTCTCTCTGGATCCCACACTAGAGAACAGAGGGGACACGACCCCCCAAGGACTGGGGCTGCAGGAATAGAGCACAGAGTGACAAGTAGGGGTAATCTTCCCTCCTCCTTCCCTTATTTCCTTCCTTTCAGCATTTGAGCACCTTTTATAGGTCAGTCACAGTGCTAGGTCCTGGGGAATGAGACGGGGTCCTTGCCAGTGGGGAGTTCCTAGTGTGGGGGAAAATATCTGGATGGCAGAGTGTGGTGGGGGTGGGGAGAAGGTAACGGCAGGAGCCCCATGAGGTGTTCGAAGGGGACCTTCTCCTCAGGGTGTGTAGTGTCTTGGTTCCTGAGGGTACAAAGGAGCTATTACCTGGTGCTCTGGACTGTTTCTAAGTAGGGTGACAATGTAATTTATGGTGGAAAGTAACACACTTTTGAAAATGAATGAGGGCTTTAAATACAATTTAAGTTATATAATTTTTGAAATATTTTTTGATCAATAAATTGGTTTATTATAGTGGTGGATTAATAAAATAGAAAGCTATTTCCAACAAATTTTTGGAAAAAAGTAACACGAATCTGTGTACATGAAAGCAAAAGTTAACGTCTTTATATTGACCATCTGATTGTTTAAAAAATAACATAAGCAGAATTATTTTTCTTGGAACATATTAACATTTTTTTTTTAAAAGATTGGCACCTGAGCTAACAACTGTTGCCAATCGTTTTTTTTTTTTTTCTGCTTTTTTTCTCCCCAAGTCCCCCCAGTACATAGTTCTATATTTTAGTTGTGGCTGCTTCTAGTTGTGGCATGTGGGATGCCACCTCAGTGTGGCCTGATGAGTGGTGCCACGTCTGCACCCAGGATCCAAACCAGTGAAACCCTGGGCCGCCAAAGCCAGAGCACGCTAACTTAACCACTTGGCTACGGGGCCGGCCCCATATTCACATTTCTTAGTTGTTTCTGTCCCCAAAACATATCACAGGTGTTTTTCTGAAGAATGTATTAAAAGATATATCTTATTTTTTTTCTTAAAATTGCCTACAATCTTCTTGAAAGTTGCATTTTGTAGTTAGTAAGTTTGAAATTATTATTCTCTGAAGACCATAATACATTTTTTAAATTTTAGCATTTTTTAATTGAGATAATTTGCGTAACATAAAATCCATCATTTTAAAGTGTATAATTCAGTGGTTGTTAGTATATTAACTGTGTTGTCCTAGCATCACCACTATCTAATTTCCATCAACCCAAAAAGAAACCCTGTGCCTATTGGCAGTTAGTCCCAATTTCTCCTTCTCCCCAGCCTCTGGCAACCACTAATATTCTTTCTGTCTCTATGGATTTGCCTATTCTGGACATTTTATAAAAATGGAATCATACCATATGTGGCCTTTGGTGTCTGGCATCTTTCACTTAGCTTACTGTATTCAAGGTTCATCCATGTTGTAGCATTTAACAATATTTCATTCCTTTTTATGACCAGGTAGTATTCCATTGTATGCATATACCACATGTTGTTTTTCCACTCAAGTTGATGGACATTTGGATTGTTTCCACTTTTCGGCTATTATGAATAATGCTACCATGAAAATTTGTGTTCAAGTTTTTACATGAATATATGTTTTCAATTCTCCTGCGTATATATCTAGGAGTGGAATTTCTGGGTCATATGGTAACTCTATGATGCATTTTTTGAGGAACTGCCGCACTGTTTCTCCCCCAGTGGCTGCACCATTTTACATTCCCACCAGCAGTGTACAGAAGTTGAAGGCAGCCCCAAATAGGACACAGTATAACCTGAGATTAACATAAACCATTCTTTACCAAGGCAGGTGACAATGATCGAACTCCCTTATATGTAGCCCTGGCTGTCTCCCTCCAGGATCAGCCTCCTTTTAAACAGCCATCCAGAAATTCCCCAGAGGAAGGAGTAATGTCAAACAAAGTAACTATAGTGAGGGATTCTTCCAAAGTCCTAAAAGCAGCCATTACCCAAAATAGGCATTGAACCTGTTCATTTATGACTCGGCATAAATACCAGCACTAGCAATATTATCTTCATATGAAGAGTTGACTTCATAGTGCTTTAGAAAGTTACAACATCATAAATATCTATGAGTATGTTATTTCATGAGCTCTCATAATTTATCTGCTCCAAGAGAGTTCTGGCCAATTTTAGAAGTTTCCATGTAAATATATGAGTATAATGGTAAGAAAAAAATGAGACAGAACAAAATGAGGTCAAGTATCACATTTAATCCACAAATATTAGGATAGACTATGAAATTGTTTTATGGGTGGCTAAAGTAAACTTTTTTTGGTGGAGGAGGAGATATTATGTGTATTGTCACCAGTGGAAAAACAAAGGATGCCTAAAAATAGGGAATGCAAGGAGCAGCATCTTTAGAACCTCTTTTTTTACTCTAGTTAATGATGTCCATCTTTGTAAATGATTTGGTGGTGTCCTAAAATACTAGACCCAGCACATTTATGTACAAATAAATTTATACTGACACTTTAAGAGTAACAAAAAATGTTATTTTATAACACTCAATGCTCAATGACATGTCTGGAAGTGTGCCATAAAAGAAAATTAATTCTGAAATGGAGTTTGTTCCCATCTCTTGTCACCAAAAGTCATTCAGGTGAAAATGAACAGTTTGGGCCTGACTCCATGAAGGTGTTAATTAAGGGAGCAATTATGGAAATAGGTTGACAATTATTGCTCACTCCAATTTTCTTAAAAAATATGCCCAGGGTATGATCTGTGATTCTCTCTTCTTTCCCTGAGTCTGGAATCCTTGCCTGCTCCCGGTTACTGTTCCAGCTACCTGGGACTCTGGGGGACTCTCTTGATGCCTTTGATTCCCAGATGTGCTGCAGGTGTGGAGCAGGCAGATTTCAGGTTGAGGAGGTTCAAGTGTAGTACCCAGGAGACACGCTTGGGCGGGTGCGGCTGCCGTTTGAATGTCCCTGTTGTGTACGTAAATTGGTGATAGGGTAGATTAAAAAACCACTGCTTAGTGGTTTGCTGGCCACTCACTTCCTGCAGACTTTCTCTCAAAGGCTCAAAGCGGACTCAGTAATATTATTTCCAGGAAGCTATGGAAGTGGAGGTGGTGAGAGTATTGATTTGGAGAACACATGGGACTAAGAGGAATTCCTAGGTCTGGAAAACTTGGTTCTCCCTCCTCCTGAGACTTCTGGTTAAGCAGGAGATGTGGCTTTGGAGAGCAAGTATCTGCCATATAATCTGCCTTGGAAGTAAGCAGCAACAACGGGGGAATGAAAAAAAAAGTCTAATGTGCCATTGAGTGTAAGAGTAAAAACCTACACCTTATTTCTCACCAATTCCCTAAATTTATTTTTTACTTTTTGTAACGGCGGTAGCTCCAGGACCACTTTGGATAGTGAAAACCAGTGACCAATACCGTTTAAATGCCTCCTGCTGGAGAGTTTGTTTTCTCTTGTCCTGATTTCAGTGGAAACTCTGCAACCTCTGGGCCTTTTTACAAAGCACAATTGGGGGCTTACAAAGAAAGAAGACAAAGTTAGAAATGTTCGCAAGTAAATACGTCCAACAACTGCTGTAAGGGGTGTAGGGAAACACATTAGACATTCCGGAAGGTTGGATGGCTGAAGGTGAGGCACAGTGAGCTTATTTTAGAACCTGGTGGAACTCAAGGAACCATTTCTGAGATAAACACCCTTATTCAAATGCCACAGACACACTGTTTCCCTAAACAGAGAGACTTGAGGCCCAGCAGTTTCTATGCTCGAGCAAAAGATTTGGGTCAGAACCCAAGTTTTAAAGACTTTTATTGAAGAAGTTCAAAGATCCATTGGCCAGCAGCCAAGTGTGGTCTGATTTGTTTGCATTTCCTCTGGGAACTCACAGGCAAGTGAGGAATTGGCCAGCCACGACTGTGAGGGTCATCCACTCCCCTGTGGGCCCTTTCTCCCTGGGCATTTACAAGGTGGGGGAGGAGAGCCAGGGGGAACCCATTCCCTACAAAGGCCGGGTTCAGCAGCCCAGTAAAGCTGCAGTTCTCTCCTGGGTGAAAGGGCCTATAATCTCCCCTCACATCAACCCGGCATTAATTAGTCCACAAATGAGACCAACATCACTCAGAGGGAGAGAAGCAGCGAGGGGAGGGAGAGGAGGCGAAATGTCACCACTTCTTCCCTCCACTAGAGATGATTGGAGAACCTGCTCCAGGCTCGGAGGAATCAAACATGCGTGTTCATGGCTGATTTTCCTTGTTCAAGTTCTTAGAGATGAGTTTTGCCAAGAATCTTTCAAGCCTTCCTGTTGTTTGTAGTTAACTCAGAGATTTTTGGGGAATTTGTCAACTGGATTTGACTTTAAAAAATGAAAAATATTTTGCTGTGGTTTGGGGAGTCAGAAAAGAAGGTGCATGTGGCTCACACGTGTGTGTACACATACGCAGCATGGAGAGCCCTCTCCTTTTCCTGGGATTTTGATCACAGTGGCAGAAAATTGGGCAAAATGTGAAAGGATATATGATTGCAAAAAGGTGAGGAGTAAGAGTTAGATAGATTCAAAGGGGTGGGCTTGGTTCTCCTGGACTGATGAATCCTGACACGTGGCCTGTGCCCATTGCTGAACAGAATTCATGACCTCTTCAATGGTCTTAACACCCAAGCCGGGGGTTGAGCGGGAAAGCTGGAGGTCATAAATTTGTTAGGCGTGAGAGGGCACAGGGTGAGTTGGCAGGAGACCCAAGAGTGAATGTGCCATTGAGGATTCTGAGAAGATGGTGGAGTAGGAAGCACCAGGGATCTGTCTCCCCAGCTAGACAAGAATTGCCCTGGCAGAATTTGTCTGATGAACAATTTAGAACTCTGAAGTTTATTGAATAAGGCTTGCAACTTCCAGGGGAAGGCTTAGGTTAATTTCAGCTCTTAGCACAGTAGCAGCTACCCATCCCCCATCCCCAGCCAGGAAGCAGACAGCTGTGCACACAGTTTGCAGGAAACCAGGACAGGAAAAAAGTACCCTGTCCACCAAATACTGGGGATCTGTGCTCTGATCACTGATTGCTGCTTCTGATCACAGAGGTACAGACAAAGAGGCAGGTGGCCATTGTTGCTGCACCTGTCACCACTGTTGCAAACCCCTCCCTCTCTGGCCGAGGTAACTTCCAGGAGATTTAAAGGGCTAGTGCCCTCCCTCCTTTATACTTCTCTTTTTTTTCCTTTTGGGAGCCAGATATTAAAGACTAGGACATTTTAAAGCAATTGCATATATGGGGAAAATTAGAAAGTGACTGCACATGCCCAGGGAAAGATGCAGCTCAGAAAAGTCAGGAGAAGACCTTATGTTTATATCTCAGGCTGATTCTTGGCACAGAGAGATGCTACAACAATCAAAAAACAACAATAAAAACAATAACAAATGCCAGAAAACCCTAGGAAGGGAGGGAATCTGATTTCCAGCATTACCGCATTAGATTCACATGTCTAGTTTTCAACAGAAAATCACAAGGCATAACAAGAGACAGGAAAGTATGGCCCATTCAAAGGAAAAAAAATAAAAACAGAAACTGTTCCTTAAAAAGACCTGATAGACGTACTAGACAAAGACTTTAAAACTGTCTTAAAGGTGCTAAAAGAAATAAAGGAAGATATGGAGGGAGTGAAGAAAATAATGTATGAACAAAATGGAAATATCAATAAAGAGATAGAAAACCTAAAAACAAACCAAAAAGAAATTCTAGAGCTGAAAAGTACAATAACTGGAATGATTTTGCTAGAGGGATTCAAAGACAGACTTGAGCAGGCAGAAGAAAGAATCAGCAAACTTGAAGATAGGACAATGGACAACACACTCTGAAAAATAGGACAACCCACTCTTAAACAACCAGTGGATAAAAGAAGAACTCACAAGGGAAATTAGAAAATACCTAGAAACAGGGCCAGCCCTGGTGGCCTGGTGGTTAAGTTCAGTGCACTCTGCTTAGCAGCCTGGGTTCGGTTCCTGGGCGTGGACCTATACCACTTATCTGGCCATGCTGTGGTGGCAGCTCACATACAAAAAGAGGAAGATTGGCAGTGCATGTTAGCTCAGGGCGAATCTTGCTCAGCAAAAAAATAAAATAAAAAATAAAATACTTAGAAACAAATGAAAACAAAAACACAACAAGCCAAAACTTATGGGATGCAGCAAAGACATTGCTAAGGGGAAAATGTATAGCTATAAATGTTTACATTAAAAAAGAAGAAAGATCTCAAACCAACACCTAATTTTACAACTTAAGGAACTAGAAAAAGAAAAAACTAAATCCAAAGCTAGGAAAAGGAAGGAAATAATAAAGATTACAGCAGAGATAAATAAAATAGAGATAAAAAAATAGAGAAAATCAATAAAACCAAAAATTGGTTCTTTGGAAAGATCAACAAAATTTAGTTGATGGACTAAGAAAAAAAAAAGAAGACTCAAATTACTAAAATCAGAAATGAAAGTGGGGGACATTACTACCAATCCTACAGAAATAAAAAGGATACAAGTAAGATATATCTATGATGTAAGAGAGTACTAAACAACTGTACACCAACAAATTGGATAACCTAGATGAAAACAGATGAATTCCTAGAAACACAGAACCTACCAAGACCAAATTATGAAGAAACAGAAAATCTGAATAGACCTGTAACTAGTAAGGACATTGAATCAGCAATAAAAAATTTCCCCACAAAGAAAAGCCCTGGACCTGATGTCTCCACTGGTGAATTTACCAAACATTTAAAGAAGAATGAACACCAGTTCTTTTCAAACTCTCCCAAAAAACTGAAGAGGAGGGAACACTTCCTAACTCATTCCAGGAAGCCAGCATTACCCTGATACCAAAGCCAGACAAAGACACCACAGGAAAGAAAGTACAGACCCGTATCCCTTACAAACATCGATGCAAAAATCCTCAACAAAATACTAGCAAATAGAATACAGTAGCATATTGAAAGGGTTATACACCACAACGAAGTGGGATTTACTCCTGGAAACAAGATAGTTCAACATATGAAGATTGATCAGTGTAATATATGACATTAATAGGAAAAAAACCCCATGATCCTCTCAATTGATGCAGAAAAAGCATTTGACAAAATTCAAAACTCTCTCATGGTAAAAACATGCAACGAACTAGGAAGAGAAGGAAACTACCTCGATGTAATATAAGTCATATATGAAAACAGTTAACATCATACTCAGTGGTGAAAGTCTGAAAGCTTTTCCTCTAAGATCAGGAACAAGGCAAGAATGCCTGCATTTGCCACTTTTATTCAACATAGTACTGGAATTTCTAACCATAGCAATTAGGTAAGAAAAAGAAATAAAAGGTATCCAAATTAGAAAAGAAGAAGTAAAATTATCTCTGTTTGCAGATGATATGATCTTATGTATAGAAAACCCTAAAAATTCCACACCAAAAAAACCCCTATTAGAACTTATAGGTAATTCAGCAAAGTAGCAGGATACAAAGTTGAAACACAAAAATCACTTGTATTTCTATGTACTAACAATGAATAATCTGAAAAGGAAATTATGAAAAACATTCCATTTATTATAGCATCAAAAAGATAGGAATTAACTTAGCCAAGGAAGTGAAAGACTTGTACAGTGAAAACTATGATAAAGTTCTAATAAAATTAACTCAAAATGGCTCAGACTTAATGTAAGACCTAAAACTATAAAATTCTTTGAAGAAAACGTAGGGCAAAAACTTGAAGACATTGTATTTGGCAATGATGTCTTGGTTATGACACCAAAGGCACAGACAACAAAAGAAGAAATTGACTAATTGGATTTCATGAAAATCAAAAAAGTTTTGTGCATCAAAAGACACTACCAACAGAGTAAAAAGGCAATCCATAGAATCAGAGAAAATATTTGCAAGTCATATGTCTGATAAGGGATTGATATCCAGAATATGTAGAGAATCCCTAAAAATCAACAATAACAAAATCAACCCAATTCAAAAATGGGCCAAGGACTTGAATAGGCATTTCTTCAAAGAAGACATACAAATGGCCAACAAGCACATGAAAGATGCTTAACATCAATAATCATTAAGGACGGCCCGGCCCTGTGGCCGAGTGGTTAAGTTCAAGTGCTCTGCTTCAGCAGCCCAGGGTTTTGCTGGTTCGGATCCTGGGTGCAGACATGGCACCACTCGTCAGGCCATGCTGAGGCCACGTCCCACAAGCCACAACTAGAAAGACCCACAACTAAAATATACAACTATATACTGGGGGGATTTGGGGAGAAAAAGCAGAGGAAAAAAAAACCCCAAACAACAAAAAGAAGATTGGCAACAGTTGTTAGCTCAGGTGCCAATCTTTAAAAAAAAAACAAAAAAAAGAATCATTAAGGAAATACAGGTCAAAACCACAATGAGATACCGTTTCACACCCCTTAGGATGGCTACTATCCAAAAAATAAAAAAATAAAAATACTGGCAACGATGTGGAGAGACTGGAACCCTTATGCACTGTTGGTGGGCATGTAAAATGGTACAGCTGCTCTGGAAAAAGTATAGCAGTTCCTGAAAAAACTAAAAATAGGATTACCATATGATCCATCAATTCCACTTCTGGGTATATATCCAAAAGAATTGAAAGCAGAGTCTCAAAGAGATTTCTGTACACCATGTTCAAGCGTATTTTTCACAACAGCTAAAATGTGGAAGCAACCCAAGTGTACATCAATGGATGAATAGATAAGCAAAATGTGGAATATATGTACAATGGGATAGTATTCAGCTTGAAAAGAGAAGGAAATTTTGATGCATGCTACAACATGGATGAATCTTGAGGACATTATGCTAAATGAAGTAAATCATAAAAACACAAATACTGTATGATTCCACTAATTATGAGGTACTTGGAGTAGTCAAAATCATAGCTAGAGAAAGTGGAATGGTGGTTGCCAAGGCCTGGGGAAGAGAGGGAATGGGGAGATATCGTTTAATGGGGATAGAGTTTCAGTTTTACAAGATGAAATGAGTTACGGAGATGGATGATGGTGATGGTTGCATAACAATGTGAATGTATTTAATACCACTGAACTATACACTTAAAAATGGTAAAGATGGTAAATTTCGTTATGTGTGTTTTACCACAATAGAAAAAGTTGGGGGGGGGTAGTGAATGTGTGTCTCATTGCGTAGAGAAGCAAGAAGGAAACACACTTTAAATTCTCTGCCCCTGACAAATAAATGATGAGGGAAGGGGCCTCCATCTACATAGAATGGAGAGAAGCACTCCGTTGGTTTCTAGCACTTGAGTTTGAGTAGCCAGTATATGGCCTGATAACCTGAACCATCACCTGGTTGGTCTCTCCAGAAATGAGCTGCCATTGTCAGATTAGAGGCAGGAGGTCGGGGGCAAGCCCTCCGTTTTGTAGGGCCTTATTCAACTCTGGTGGGGAAGGGCCTGGTATGCCAGCATCCATAGTCCTGCCCTGTGCTAGGGCACCTGCAGTGAAGGGGACCTGTCTCTTTGGAGAAGCCCGTGAGCACTCACCCCCACAACATGGCTAGAGCCCCCTCTTCTTTTTTATGCTTCATTAAGCTCCCTTTCTGAGAGGAAGCCCCCATCTTTCTTCCTTTGGCAAAAAGCCAGCTCCCCTCTCCTCAAAGAGAGCTTGGATAGGGACCATTGAAGGGGTTTGGTAGCCCCGATCAACTTGCAACCACGCAGAACCAAACATCCATGTGCCTGGGGGCCTCTCCCCTGTGTCTCTGTGGGCCCTTGGTTCCTCTCCTCGTTCCTGTGTGGGAGTCCCAGGCTGGCTGATCTGAGCCCAGGTTCAACTTTTAGATCATTTGTCCATTAGTTGAAAGAAAGGCAAGTCACCGGGGGGCTCTTTCTGCCCCCTTTTACCTACAGGTTCCAGGAGTAACCCTGCCCCTCACTGGTGTTTCCAGGTCATCCTACGTTACTGGAGAGGAGGCTTTTGAAAGAAAAGGGCCAAAGAGGGGCCTAGCAGAAGATGTCATCTTTAATGTGCCCCTGAGGGACTCTTATTCTTCTTGGACTAATTGGACCAAATGTAATTCTGGAAATTATTTTTCCAGATCAGCATCCCAGGTCATTGACCTTAGAAGGAAAATTTCAGAGAGCTACTTTAGAAGGTAATCAATTAATTGAGAGATGAGAAGTAGAAAAAGCACAGCAAATGTGAAACTCACAGCATTGCCAGGACAGCATGGGTCACCTCGTGCCACTTTTCCCATGGTTCCTGTGGCTCTCAGCATTGGAGATAAGTGACTGTGTCCACTGCAGGGAAGGCAGCTGTCCTTTGGGGACTTGTAGCCGGTGAGGACAGGGCTTGTGACAGCCCCAGAGTGATGGAATACATGAGGAGAACAGCAACCCCAGGGGGTGCCTCATGGACACAAAGGGAGAACGGGATGGACTCAAAGCTGGAAAAGGCAGGAGGTAAAAATAATTCATGAAAGAATCATATTCCCTGAAAGCATAGAATTAGAGATGCAAAGGATTCCAAGGCAAGCCTTCTATACTGGAGTCAGCCAACTTTACTTGTCCAGACATCACCAGGGAGCTTTTTCACCATGCAGATTCTCAAGCTCCATCTCCAGAGATTTGGCTCAGGTAGTTTTAGGGGTGGACCCCAGCATTCTGCATTTGTGTGTGTGTGTGGGTGTGAGGAAGATTGACCCTGAGCTAACATATGTTGCCGATCTTCCTCTTTTTGCTTGAGGAGGATTGTCACTGAGCTAACATCTGTGCCAGTCTTCCTCTATCTTATGTGGGATGCCACCACAGCATGACTTGATGGGCGGTGCTAGGTGTGCACCTGGGATCCGAACCTGCGAACCCCAGGCTGCTGAAGGGGAGCGTGCAAACTTAGCCACTACGCCACTGGGCTGGCCCAGCATTCTGCACTTTTCACGCAACCATCTCCTGTCCCCAGGAATTCTGATATAGGTGGTTCATGGTCCTCACTTTGAGGCCCTCTGCCCCATGTGATGTCTGAGCTCCTTCTGTGGCACTCCCAGCACATGGCCATTGACTCTGTGTCCAGTGATGGGGCAGCATGATGGTGAGGAAGCTGCCAACTCAGGCATCTCTCCCAGTCAGCCCAGTTGTCCTTACACTTAGCTGAATCCACCTCCCGGCAGAGGCCACCTCCGTTAGGAGGCTGAGGAGGCTTGTCCTCAAGGGAATGACACGGATGATGATTGAGGCTCAGCCTAGTTCAGCACAATAAATCTTAGTCACACATGTCATTGGGATTTGCTTGCTCTGAATCTACGGCCATAGCACAATTCCAATATTGAGAACTTATCTGTGATATTGGGAGGGGTGGGAGGAGAGCAACTTTTATATTGCTAGTAAGGTCTAATGGGGGGGAGGGAATAGCTAAAGGGGACCAGGTGTCTTTTTGAGGTGGTAAAATCTTCTAAAATTGAGTGTGATTATGATTGCACATAACTGTGAATACAACAAAATCCACTGAATTGTACACTTTAAATGGGTAAATAGTATGGTATGTTTTGTGTATTGTATCTCAAGAAAGCTGTTTTTAAAAAAAGTTACTTCACAGCACTGGCGTACATGGAATACACTATCTAAAGACAGATGTTGAAGAATGCTAGTTGTATATATGAATAAGGACAGTGTTACTGCAGAGACAGAATGTGCTCACCACCCCAGAGTGCATGGACTACACTAAGTAAAAGGACATGTTTTAAAGATGTTTCATACAGGAGAGGGGAAAAAAGGTCCCATTTGTTGGGGAAATGGCTTTATTAATGTATTTTAAAATAATTCTGATAACTGTTATGATATTTGACTCACATTAGAAATGACTTATTTCATGACTTTGCTTATTACCCTGTCATCTCTACAGAGATACATTACTGGAGCCTGACACATTTCAGTTTGAAATGTACGTCCAGTAGAGGTCCGCCCTGACGCTGAATCCTAGTAGGCCCCAGCCTAGCTGGTGACTGGCTGACCACCCGGGCCCACAATGTCCAGTTGTCTGGTCTTTTTGGAGTCCTGATTTTACCTTGCATTTTCTGGCTTAAAGCTTCTCCCCTCTGAAATCATGAACTTAGATCTATGATCGAAAGTCCTGAAGGGGATCATCAAGGACTCATTTGTTAATCTATTTGGAAGCTATTGCTATATATATATATATATATATAATGAATAGCTTTCCTTCTAAGAAACCTACAAGACAGAAGTGCCCAGAGCTTCTCTCCTATGATGCTCGGAACACAGAACTATGGAACTGGAAGGATTCTTAGAGACCTCGTACAACTCTCTGCTTTTACAGTTGAGGAGACTGAGGCCCAGAGAGGTCAAGTATAAGGAAATCACCAGGTAGCGGGCCAGCTAAGACTAAACTTTCTGACTCATGGCTCGTTCCATGTTCTACACTTTGCACTGCGTATGAAAGCTGAAAGGAAAACCAAACCCAACAATCTGTTTGTAAAATCAAGTTGTAACTGTTTCTGAAACACAGAGCAGCGGCAGCCCCGTCCCCTCACTGAGGGAATATGACCCTGTTGGCAGGGAAGCGGCTGCTCTGAGAGATGGAAGGAACCCAAATCACTCCCCAGGGGCCGGCCCACAGGCCCTTCCTTCACAAGTGGCCGGGTCTGGAAGAGCACTTCTCTCCCTCCACAACATAACCTAATTGCTGCTTCCCCACTAGCCTCCAGGTCTCACTCTGTGCCAAGCTCTGGCTCCCACCCAGCCCCTCCTTGAGGTGGAGCCAAACCCCAGACTCCCTTGTCCTAGGAAGTAGTCCAGAAAGGTTTAGCAGTCAGCAAGGAGGAGCTTTATTACCAAAGCCTGGGGGGCCCCGCTGCCCGAGCTCTGGCTGCCTGGGTGGGCAGCCAGGACCCCTCCTCTGTAGAGACCTGCCCCAGCTCAGCAATGGAAGGACAAGGAAAGGAAAGGACAGGTTGGTGGCTGCACTGAGGTGCTGCTGGGGGTGCGGTATGAGAGAGTGCTTGCTCTGGCTGACTCCTCCTCCTTCTGGGACTGGGAGGGATTCAATGCCTCCAGTATCTGAGTGCTACGTGTCTTATTCTTTTTTTTTTAAAGATTTTATTTTTTTCCTTTTTCTCCCCAAAGTCCCAGGGTACATAGTTGTATATTCTTAGTTGTGGGTACCTTCTAGTTGTGGCATGTGGGATGCTGCCTCAGTGTGGCTTGATGAGTGGTGCCATGTCTGCGCCCAGGATGCGAACCGACGAAACGCTGGAGAACTTAACCACTCGGCCACGGGGCCAGCCCCTACATGCCTTATTCTTGAATTCAGCTAAGGAATTAGCTCCTGGGATCCTGCAACCACACATACCCTTGACACCTGGGACTCTGCACTCTAGCAGGTGAAGCTGGAACTGGGTGGGACAGACTGTGAGTGGGTGCAGGTGACTTCTCTTCTTCACAATGAAGCTTTGCAAGGTTTCTCCTCTATTCCCTTCCTTGGGAGGAAGAATGCCTGGTGTGTCCAGTGATGGCCTCTCTTGTTCCTTTGAGATTTATGATTAGCATTGCCAGGATGGACTGGCCGATTCTTTGATACATACGTGGTGCCTTTTCCTGGCCAGTTTTCAAAGGGCAGGCAGGACACGTGGGAGCCTGCCTCTTTCTGCAGCAGGCCTATGCCCTGGACACTGGTTCACCCCTCAACCTTTGAGCTCTCACAACTGAGTCACCATCAAGGGCAGAGTGACACTCATTCATTCTCTGCAAGCCTACAATTTCATATGTTATAGTAGTGTTTCTTAGGATTGAGAACTTATGGACCCCCAACCTATGCCTGCAGAGCCCTAGGGGATGCTAGACCTCGTTGGAGAAATACATTCAGTTAAATTCTTTTCTTTCACTTGAGTTGATCAGTCAGCATGAACGACACTGTAAACACAAAGAGAAACTCAGACCCTGAAGCCAGATGGCATCACCTGGCTATAAAGGAGTTATCCCCACATGATTCAGAAGGTACTTGTGTTTTTTTTGATTTTTTTAAAAAAAGTTGTCAGAATGAAACAAAAATCTAAAACTCCTTTTAGAACTCATGGTCTCTTCCCTCCCTTCCACCCCTTTCCCCCAGAACTCTCAGGGATTCCTAGATGCCATTTTGAGGAACAGGGTTGTAAAAAACTCTTTCCTCCTAACAAGCAATACCTCCCTCTAAGGAAAGAGCAGGAGGCGGGCCTGGTCTGTAGCCCCATAGCAGGGTCAGACTAAACAAAGAAACCCACTGAGCACAAAATTCTGAGTTGGGAGGGTATTGGTGACCCTTTCCTTCAAGGCCATCTGATTCATGACTATTGTCGACATCCCAGTCCATTACTGGACAGCTCCTGCTAATGCAAAGCTGGCTGCCAAAGTTGGCTGATGTAGAATTTTCACTGATTGGTTTTGCTCCTGACATCTGGGGCCATGTTGAATTAAAAGAAATAAAAGCCCCAAAGATACTGGGGCAGAGGGCATGTAGGCCTGATTTGAGCTCCTTTCTTTTTTAACATAAATGGATGCAAGAAGTTCACTGGAGCAGCCAGTGAATGTACTGATTTGCTTCTGAAAAATGTACAGATGGGGGAGATGGGAGTTTGAAGGAGAAGCACAGATGGAGAAGTCTTTTCATTTTGATTTGTCACTGGAGTTGCTGAGGGTGTCAAGACTCACAGATGCAAACACAGGGAGGCAGAGTGATGCAGACACATGGCCGGCGCAGCCGGCAGGGAATGTGTTTCTGCAGGGTTCAGATACACAAAGAAGGACACATAACCAGGGGCAGGGTGGGAACTTCAGCACAAGTCCCTGGTGTCCCCCTGTGGGGACAGAGCTGAGTGCTCAGGGATGGCTGGAGACCCAGCGATGTTTCCAGGTGACTGACACAAGCTGCTCTTGCCACCCCCACCCTTACAGAACGAGTCCTGTCTCTGCCCTTGTTTGCTGAGCCAGGCATTGCTCTCTGAAACTTGTGTGGGGCTGGATCAACTGAGTGATTTTGCACTCTTGCTTCTTTTGAAATCAGTTTTCTTTCGGGTGCCACCTAAATGTAGATATTCCAACTTCGCTTTTGTGGGTTCTCATTATTGAAAATTTTGTACAGCGTTCTGAGCACAAATGCACATCTACAGAGTCCTGTTTTTGAAAGCATCTGCTGGCCTCTGTCATTTTTGTTTTTCAGCCAAAACAGCCTTTCAGGGCCACTAAGTGCGGTGGTTGAAGTTCTCAGGATAAACCCATAATGAGATTCTTTCTTTGGTCACTAGATTGTTATGGAAAGTATTTGAAATTTGTAAGCTTTTCAGCTGGTTGGTGAAACTCGATAATCACTTGAATTTACATGCCAATGGTGTTTTTGAAACGTACGCATAGGGTTGGCTTTGGCTATTTTTAGAGGTGTGGTGGGTTACATGTGCCTGGGTAGCCCAGCTCCCCCAGGCTACTGTTGCTAAGCTTGAGATACACCCAGCTGGCCTTGCAGTAGAGAGCCCCTTGGCTGCCTGAGTGGGGAAGCCTAAGGCAGCAGAATATGTTTTGGTCTACATCCTGCTGTTGCACTTTTTGAGACCTGCTGGTGGAAGTGCTGATCCTTCTCTGACCAGAACAAGAGGGCCAGTTCCTTTAGAGATTCACGGGCTATCAGAATGTGCTCAGCCCTTCTCTGCTGCCACTGCTGTGTGCTGTGGCCTGCGGAGCGGGGAGCACGCGCAATCCTCTTTGGCTGGGGATGCCCCTTCTTCCCTGCTGTGTCTCAGATGGACAGAAGACAGTTCCACCCATTCCTTTTGGGTCAGTTTTCTGGATAGGTCTACCAACTGAGTGATAAAAGAACCCACTTCTAGAATCATCCTTCAAACTAGAAAGCAGTTCTTAATCAGATGAGTACACCAACACAGGCCTTGAGGATCCTGTATGTGAAAAGTTGGCCAGTACTGGGCTGCTAGCTGCTTAGTGGGCAGGTGGGAAGGAAGGAGCCTACCACCTGCAGCTTCCACCAGCACTGACCAAATGATCAAGGACCTCCCCAGCCCAGACGTGCACAGGGCTTCATTGTTCAGTCCTCAGGTCTGCAAGGAGGGGCTAGGTCATGTTTGTCAAATATGGAGAACAGGGGCTGATTTAACTCTTCTTTATTCCATACTGGACATCCTTCCTATGAACTAATTTTGAGTGCTGGTGGTTGAAGAACTTACTGGATGATTTGCACTCATGTTAACATGGGAGCCAGTTGAGGCTGAACAGCCACTGGTAGGTTCAGTGGACATGGGTTTCACGCCTTTCCACAAACCATTTCTCTGTACTGTTGCTAGGGAGAGACCATGGAGTGCGATGAACAAAGGGGCTAAGCTGATGTATTTGTACATAATCATCAGATACAAGAGAAGCATAGCAGGGCAAGAGGTGATGCAGGAAGAGCAAATCTCTTATGTGGCGTCCTCCAGACAACATTATAAGGCAATAAATACATTGTACTGATGTTTGTTAAGACTCCGATGAACAGATGTCAGGAGCCACAGTGTGAAAGTGAGGCTGTGAGACAGAGAAGGTGGTCACCATGTCCCTGAGCTAGCTCCCCACTGACCGGGGTACACCCCTGCCCCATGGCGCTCCCCCTGGAGCCACTTCCCCTTAGGATCTGAGCACACAGCTCTTACTCTTCATTTTCTTCTTCCTTTCAACTCTTTATTCTTAACCCTGGATCTAACTCCAAGGAACTTTATTTTTGAATCACAACTCCAAAACCTCTTGTTTGAAGGGTAGTTTCAATTTATTAATGAACCAGAGAAAACAGCACAAAATGACTGTGGAAGGCCAAGAAAGACAGTTAGGGCTTCGTTCTGCCTGACTCTCCTGTGCATGCTGGGATAAATCCTCCCCATGCCTCACGGATAATGCCCCTTCCATGGGGGAAGGCCCGTCCCGCAGGGGGAGCACAATTCTCTGCTTCTACATTATGGGTGGGAAACTCTCCACCCTCCCAGAAGGTTCCCTCTGTAGGATCATAAACTTAAAAAACACAACTCTTGAAAAACATTTTTCCAATTTGTAGCTATACTTTTTCAAACCTTTTGATTCATTTTTGTTTTGTTTGAAACACCACATCTACAGACAGATTGCAAACCCAGCCCATCAGAGACTATTATTCTTTTCTTCTCTGCTGCTTGATCCTCTGGATTCAGGTTGAACAGATCCACACTCCGAAGAGAAAATACTAAGACCTTACATTAGCATTTTCGAAAGCATGAATATACATCATCTCATCGATCCTCACAGCAGCCCTGGGAGGCAGGCAGGCAGGAATGATGGTTCCAGGATCTAGAGGACAGAGTGGTGGAGCTGGGAACCAAATCCATGTCCTCCAACTCCTGGTCCAGGGCTCCTCCCACTCCACAAGATGGACTGAGCTCACTTGATGAGCAGAGCAGCCTTTCTGCTTAGAGTAGATGAAATGTCTTTTGGGCTTGCAAACAAAGGTGATTTTAAGTACAGACCTCATCAGTGAGCTCAGGGGATAAACACAATTGAACTCAATTCGGCATCAACACCAGAGGAATGAACAGGACAGAACATGGGCATCTTTGACAAGGGTTTCTTCTTGTTTTCTTGACTCTCACTGAGACCACGTTGGATGCTGTAACTTGAATGCAGCAAAGTCCAAGAGGAGGGAAGGCATTCAAAGGACTTTCTCATCTAGCAATTTATTGATTCCTTCACAAATCCTCTTGAGGTTGGCCCTACAGTCTCCATCCAGACTATAAAGGGTGGAGAGGAACTCCACATCAGCAAAGTGGTTGAAGACATGGTTGATGCGCCCGTGGGTCCTGGGCGTCAGGTGTCGCTGCACCAGTTCATGCACCAGGTCCTTGCATTCATGTAGGAGCTTGGAGAGCACGTTCTTATCGAAGGTGTATTCCACCTCATAGAAGCTGACAATGGTCATGGCGGTCTGGTTCAGCTTCTTCCTGAACTTCTCCACGATAACAACCTCCTCCTGGCTGAACTGGTTGTTCCGGTAGAGGATCCCAATTTTGATCGCCACCTTGATTAAGTCTTTCATGATCTTGTGGGCTTCCTTCTTGTTGTGGGTGTGCTCTTTGGTGACTTTGTAGAGCTCATCAAAGATCTCACTGCTGGTGTCATCAATCAACATGTTGGCCATGGTTTTGCTGGCTATTTTGCTCAGAATCTTCTTCTGGGCTTGAAGGGCAAGGCTCTTTGAACTAAAAACATCAGGACCTATGGTAAGGAAAGAAAGAAAAGTTATAGGAATACGAGACCCATTTATTATGTTTCTACAAGTGAAACATACTAATTTGAACTTATGTTCTTAGTGCAAAACTCATGCCTTTATAGCCCCCAAACTTGCTAACTAAACCCCGCCCCAGCCCAGGGTTGCTCCACTGTCCTCTCCACATGACATGCCCTTTATCCTCTTAAACTTTCTAAATTGCACTCTTCCCTCCTCTTGTCAAGGCAACTCATCTCCTCTTGTCCAGACCAACTCTCACCTTTTTAGACCTACTTCATGCATAAAGCCTGCCTCACTCTGTTAGCTCACAGAGAACTCCTCACAACAGCTGTTCCACCGGAAATCACTCAGTTTCGCAAATTATACCTGAGCAAATGACTGCTTAATGACAAGAATGTAGCACCAGTGCTAACCCCATTCCCAGGACAGACATAGGTGGTTGATCATGGTCATCTTTTTGACGGAGTCTCAGAAGCCATATTTCATTGAGCGTAAGATACATTTTTTTCACATTTGATATCTTGGAAATTGGTTTGTGTCTTAACAGTCACTGTTGCCAGGTGGCAGTTGTGCTAGGGTTGTCAGACCTGCATGTGCATCAATTTACACAACAGGAGCCAGAGATTTGGGAGAAAAGTCAAGAGCACTCTTGTAAGAAATTGCTGCCTCACTGACGCTCTTGACTGGCATAGAGAAGGACGCTGCGTGGGAAACACAGATATCAGACACTCCAAGTCAAAGATGCTTCACGTGAGTAGTACCCTGAAGAGGAAGAAACTTAGAAAAACCAAAGTCAACTTATTCCCTGTTATTTTCCACTTTATGAATGAACAAGAGCAAAATATGTTAAAAAAAAATAACACTATGTCTAAGTCCAAAAAGGATCTTTCAATAAGTATACAGTAGTCTCCCCTTATCTGCAGTTTTGCTTTCCGTGGTTTCAGTTACCCCTGGTCAATCATAGTCTGAAAATAACACTACATCACAATGCATATGTCAGCCACCTCACTTGACCATCACGTAGGCGTTGTATCATCTCATATCATCACAAGAAGAAGGCTGAGTACAGTACAATAAGATATTTGACAGAGAAAGACCACATTCATACAACTTTTATTACAGTATATTGTTATAATTGTTCTATTTTATTATTAATTATTACTGTTAATCTCTTACTGTGCCTAATTTATAAATTAAACTTTATCATAGTTATGGTTGTATAGGAAAAAACAGGATATATAGGGTTCAATACTATCGGTGGTTTCAGGCATCCACTAGGGGTTTTGGAATGTGTACCCTGTGGATAAGAAGGGGACTGATGTAAAAAAAATTATAAGTAATAAGAAAGCAATAATTCACAACTTAATGGACAGGATTTTTTTTCTTAAGAGCAGATAAAACAGCATCTTACAACTGATGGCGTCTTAGATTTGATGAAATACTCCAAGTCACCAATTAGCTGGAGCTGATATCTGAAATGAAACCACCGGCCATCCTTGCTCTACAGTATGTATACATATGATCCGTGTCTTCCCAAGGAGATTCAAGTTGCCTGAGAACAGAGACACTGCCTCCCGGAGCACCTAGCTCAGTTCTGGGCACAGGGATGGAATGGTGTCTGCTAAGTAAAATACCAGAGAAATACTGCAGAATCAGAAGGTAGTAAAATACAGTACAAACTTATACTAAAAAAATAATTTTTCTTTGAGAATTGAAGGCCATCGAGGATCCCTAGAGCTTTTGTCCAGTGCTTGGTGGCCACATGGAAGTGACAGATATGATGGGCAGAATGGACAGACAGACGGCCATCCATGCCAGCTTCTGCTATCTTTGGCCCCTCCCCATCTCATATCCCACCCCCTCTGCCCACCATGGACTCATTCCCTCAGTGGACAGTGATTAATCCCTGGATGCTCGGGTCTCACAGACTGATTCAGTAAGCACTCAAATGCAATGTAGACACAAGCCCAGGGGCTTCCTCCACCCGCGTGCCCCTCCCGACTGGCCCAGCCTCACTCCCTCTGCCCTGGGTGCTTCCAGGCAGCTACTTCTGCTCTCGGGCCTCTTCCAGCTGCAGGACCAAGGGTCATGGCCTGGAAGGGGGTTCCTGCACCAGGATCAGCAGAACTAAAGTAATTGGCACCCTGGGCCTCCCATAGCCCCAGGAAGCTCACTCCCTAGAGTTTGAGACCACAGACTCTCCAGCAACTTCACAGCCAAGTGACCCTGACATGGGTGGGACTGTCCCTTCAGCCTCAGTGCAAAGGGAACAAACAGGTATCGCTTGTCTCTTCTTTAACATGATGGAGACTGACTGCCTGATTTATGCCCCCCCAGAGTTTGTGACAAATAATATCCCTGCCCAGTCTGACCATCTACTGTGACCACCAGACCTTTGTGTGAATAACCTTTGTTCCCAAAACATCAAACTCGTCCTCCAAAGACAAATATTTGCAAGCATTAAGGATGTTCAAAAGATTGCACTGTATGCTTTGAAGTCCATTCCACAGGAGAAGCTTAAAGACTTTTGAGTAGTGGCCCTGTTTCCAAAACAAGTGGATGCTTCCTTAGGTGATTATTCTGATGGGAACAGTGGAATCTAGATGGATCCCTTCTGGAATATCAAAAAATGAGTCATTTCTTTGTAGACACAGCTCCTGAAAACTGCCTGAGAATAAGATATTTTAAGATGCTCTCCAGAAATGCAGCAAACATGCATTTATACAGAAGCAAAGGATCAAAGAAACATGCGTCTGCTAGAACATGAGGTCTGTGAGAGCAGGGCCTGTGTCTAAGTGCGACCAGACGTCCAGTGCCTGGCGCATGGCGGCACCTGGCAGGTGGCGGTGGGATGAAGGGAGTGCTGGCTCCGTGCCAGGCACTGCTTGGTTTTAGCCCTAACTGCTGGGTAAAGCTGCCATTTTTACTGGGACTTCCCTGCTGGCCTGACTCCAAACACTGCTCTTTTCACCACCAGCATTTCCAACATTTTTCTCTAGAGCAGTGACTGTCATACTTTTTGCTCATAAATTCCCATAAGAATTTTGAAAAACTATGTACCACCTCGCATATTTTTAAACTTGACAGCAAGTATTTTTCACGTTGAGGTTAAATAGTTAGAATTTGTAATAATTTCTAGATATTGTAAATATTGATATTTTTAAATTAACTCGTGAAATCATTCTTTCAAATATGTCCAATATAACCTAAATACTATAGTGATTTCATACCCATTATTGTCCTTTTTTTGTTTCCTGAGGAAGATTAGCTCTGAGCTAATATCTATTGCCAATCTTCTTTTTTTTTTTCTTTGTATGTGAGCCACTGCCACAGCATGCCACTGACAGATGAATGGTATAGGTCCATGCCTGGGAATTGAACCTGGGCCACTGAAGTGGAGGGTGCCAAACTTAACCACTAGGCCACTGGGGCTGGCCCCATTATTGTCCATTTTTAAATGCAGGAGCAAGCTCCTCTTTAAAAATTAGAAATGTTAATTATTCTTTTTTTCTCCTTGAAATTGTATCTCTATTCTATGACACTCAGAGAATTTTAACTAAATATATATTTTTATGCTTGCAAATGTTTTATTTGATCAATTCATCATAATTCTCTACAGCCAAAGGATGCATACAAATTGAAATTTAAATTAAAAGAAGACTCCAGTGACTATAAATCTCCAAGCCTTAAAAACTTTCTTCTGGAGTTGGTTATCATTTTAATTATTTGCGGTACAATATAAAGTATTAAAATTTTGATAAATACTTACTAAACATAAAAAGTAAAGTTTTTCTGGAAATGCACCTCTAAATGAGATGGGTAGGGGTGGGTTATGGCGCCTTGATTAAAAGAAGCATCTCTGACACCACAGCTTCATATTATCCCTTTGTTTGACCTTGGAGGTTTTGTGCCCCAGGGTAACATATTTATTCCAACATGATTCTTCATGGGTGAGAATTCCATGAGGGAAACAGTGGAAAGAAGGGAGATCCACCCTGCTTTGGCCTCAGCTTGTTTCTCAGGTAGGTAAGTTTAGAAAAGGGTATGTATTGAAGTGAGAAAGAAGCGCTGGATCTGTAAATCTGTTCCCTCAAAACGCTCCTCATCTGCACATCACTTGGAATGTGATGCACAGCCCGGAGGTGCGCACCCCAGTTTGACTCCTCCTCGTTGGTAAGAGCGTCAGCGTTCCCTGAGGTGTTAAGACGTGTTCTTTGAGGGGGAATAAAGAGTTTCTTGATCAAAGAAGTTTGGAAAATACTGGGTGAAGTAATGTTACACAGATTCTTTTCCTGTGAGACTTTAAAAATATTTCCTTAACACATTAAGGTGTTTTATCAACTCTCAGGGAGGGGTCGGTATGGTAGGCAGAAGGATGGCCCTCCTAAGATGTCCACATCCTAGTCCCAGGAACCTCTGAATGTGTTACCTTACCTGGCAAAAGGGACTTTGCAGATGTGATTAAGTTAAGGATTTAGGGATGGAGAAACTGTCCTGGATTATCCAGTGAACCCGATGTACTCACAAGGGCCTAAGAGAGTGAGAGTCAGAGAAGGGGTTGTGATGGTGGAAGCAGAGGCTCAGAGTGATGTGATCACCGGCTTTGAAGATGGAGGAGACAGCCAACAGCCAAGGAATACGGGAAGCTTCTAGAAGCTGGAAAAGGCAAGGGAACAGAGCCTCCAGGGAAAATGCAGCCCTCCTGACATGTTGATTTTTAGCCCGGTAAAACCCATGTAGGATTTCTGACCTCTAGAGTTGTAAGATGACAAACGTGTGTTGTTTTAGGCCACTAAGTTTGAGGTAATCTGTTACAGCAGCAGCAGGAAACTAACTCCGGTGGGTGGAATGTGATGTAGCATTCCCCAGTTTCCTTTGGTCAGGGCACCCTTTTTGTCTTCTGTGTAGAGTGACCAACTACCCTGGTTGGCCAGGATTAAGGGGTTTCCCATACAGTGGACTTTCAGTGATAACACTGGAAGAGTCCCAGGCAAATTGGAACAAGTTGGTCACTCTATTCATTGGCCTCAAAAATGAAGAACAGGGAAGTAACAAAAAATTTCAGAGAGTAGAAGAATACGATACATCCTTAAGATGCTGTCATCTCGGCAGGTAAGCTGTACACCCATGTTGCCATCCCTCTCTACTTGCTTTTTAATTCTAGAGTCAAACTTAACCCTTTTTTGTCCCTTTTAGACTAAAATCCCTTTTAACCCTTGGTTTCTCTGCAGCTGTTGAGCATTTACTATTAGTTTGGCTCAGTATGAAATACTATGGAGGAAATCCTCAAAAAAGTTCAAATTCAATTGGGTCCCAGTCTGAATTGGGTCCTGCAAGGACATGAGATATAGACAAATGAAACAAAATACAGAAATACGTGAAATCGCCCAAACTGACATGAGTGATAACAGTTGGGAGAAGCTGAAGGTGGACTTGGATGGGGTAGGTGGGGATGGCTATGATGTTAGGAAGTGGTTTCTAAAGTCACAGACACAGGCAAGTAATTTTCGCCAAATCACAAAGGCCTGGGGTGGCTTTTCTGACATTTCAGCCTCTCTGCTGTATAAGAATGTGTTATTTACCTACAAGGGGATTTGGGGTACAAGCTTCTATGGCATGGGCCCAGGAGGGTCACAGGGATAGCATCTCTGAAGCCTTCAAGATCAAGAGTTTAGAGCAGAAGAACCTAAGTGCCGTGGGTCATCAAAATCATTAGGAAAGCTCTAAGAAAAAAACAACAAACAACAACAACAACAAACACTTTACCCTAGACTGCCAGTATCAAAATCTTCAGCAGCAGGGCCCGCAATCACAAGCTCCCTAAGTGATTCTGACATGCTGTAGGTAGTACCCAATGATCATGACATGGGCCAACCTGTGTCCTGTAGAACACTAGTCCTGACAGATGCTCCATAGACCACAGACCACAGAAGGTTCTGTGGTCAGTTAAATGAGTTTGTAGATGACTATATATTATGGCTGGCTCTTGATGATTTCCCATACCAGGTAACTTATTAAAGGCTTTGAGAATTCCTGCAGTAAAGATACCTATAGTTTTATTTAGTCTACAACTTCTCAAACTTATTGTACTTTACAAAATTTGTATACACACACACACATATACACAACATCCTTTGGTATACATTATTACAAATGTTGGGATGGGATTGAGAGAAATAAAATCAAGACACTCTGGTCAACTTTTACAACTCCCAGGGATCTGTGGAGGAGGGGTGGGGAGACACCGCTGTTTCCAACATGCACGCAGGCTTAAAGGGAGAGCGCGTGCACTGAGGGAGAGCTGGTGGGGCAGTCCCATTCAGAAGGCTTTTTGCACATGGAAACCTTGGGCTTGCTTCCTTTCATCCATCCTTCTGTTTGAACCTTGCACAGAGGGACCACGTTGGTGATCCACCAGGGAGAAACACTGCAGGCTGAGAGGAAGGCTGTGAGTGTTGGGAGCCAAGGTCAGAAGTGCACTTGGGATAACTGGGGAAACAGGCCTAACTAGTGGGTACGTGTTCGTTTTGGGGAAACACAAAGAGATCTAGGTTAGGTCTTGGCAAAAACTGTTCTCTGATTCCTGTGTACAAGCTTTAGGGAGGCTCTTTCAGCTATGGATAATTCTCTTAACCATGTTTATACAAAAGTTCTCCAGCCATGAAAGGTAATGGATCGTTTACAGTACCTCAGAATCTCTGAGAAGGGAGATAAAAACATGATTATGCAGCTACTGTATAGCTCACTTGACGAGCACAATAGACAAGACTGAGGAAGCTGCAAAATTCATCCTTGGAGAATGAACTGGGGCTTCCTAAACCAAGATTGATGGAGAAACTCAGGTGAAAGGAATATGAAGCCAGTGCTCTGAAAATAAGCACCCTTAGAACACTTACAAAGAAAGGAAAAGTACCAGAATTATGTTGGGAGAATGGCGCGACAAAGGTAGTAAACTAGTTTGGAGAGAGAAAGCAAAAGATCCATTAAGTGGGCCCTTCCCTGCGTGGAAAGGTGTTGGCGCCAGTCTGAGTTGATGCTTCTATGAGTGATGTTTCCACATTTCTAGAAAACAGGAAACTCTACCAGATGGTGAAATGCCAAGCTAGTGGTGATAAACAGCAGGAAAATCTTACCAAGATGCGGGGGTGGGTGGGCAGAAAAGAGGCAGCATGGTAAGAACAAGGTAATAAATTTTGGGGAAAATAAAGTAAATGATGGTTATGAGAGATGATGGACTTTGAGCTGTCAGCTACAGGTCAGAGAAGAGATCTGAGCATCAACCCAGGATGTGTCGTGGTAGAAAGGGGCTGGTGGACAGCTTCAACTCTTTTCTCCTTACTCTCAGGACTTGCTAACTTGTATAATTCTGGTTAAGGAGTGTGTGGAAAACTTGTACACGAGTATGGATAGCTGTGTCAAAATTATAAAACTGGAAATTATCTGTAGTAGCCAGTGCACACGCAGTATCACTTCACTTCTGTAAACAGCTTAAGATGATGGCAAGGAAGAGAGTTAGCTAAAAGTGTTAAGTAGAAGTTAGCAGTGGAGATGGTACCCAGAGAAAAACAATCTGTGGTGCTTAATAAGGACTGTCTGTCATAGCAGGAGACCCAGAGTATAAGTAAGGTGGGAAGGGAGTCCCCAGGGCATGTGGTAGGGTAAGACCCTGGGCAGAGGGTGATTGGGGTAGTCCAAGTTTCTGGCACTCAATCACTTACACTTAACTGTTGGGGGAAAAAAAGTTCAAGTAAACCTCTTTGAGATGGAGCAGCCTCACAAACTACTTTGAATTTGAACTTTCACAGTGAGCACCCATCCTTCTGCTCCCCTACACATGCACCCAGAAAAGCTGATTGGACTGGTCATGTCCTTCGTGCTCCATCCTTCACTACTGATAAGGGGCCAGGAGCCAGTGGGGAGAGTGACAGCCTCTTCCCCCATACCCCCTCTGCCTGCTTCCTTGTCTGTCCTCAGGGTGAATGCAGAGGCAGGGGTTGGCTGCCGGGGTGTGTGTGAGGTGGTCTGCAGGATGCGATATCCGTGACAATGATAAAACGGCTTCTGGGAAGACATTGCCTCTGCTTCAGCTCTTGGTTGTCCCCATGTAGCTGTTGGGATGAAATTATTAAGGAACCTTAAGTAGTGTTTTGAAATGCAAAACCTAACACAGTTTTAGTTTCCAGAAAGACGAATTAAGTTGTTGCACCCCCAGTGGAGTCAGACTGGAAAGCATTTTCCATCCCTTGTATAAAACTGTGGTTTGTATAACTGCTGGAATATTAAAGAAAAAACACGGCCCTGGAGGAGGTACAACAAAATGAAATCGTCGAGGGATGGTGGGGCCTTGGAGTGAGGGACAAGCAAAAACCTTGATCCTCTCCTCCCCCCACAGAGAAATGATCAAAGTTTAGAGGCTCCTGGAAAATGTCTTTTGTTGGTCTAATCTCTTTCATACTTGAATGAGGCGGCATTTTTAAGGCTTAAGAAAGGTATTTTGGGATACTTTAAAAGGCATCATGGTAAAACTTAGATGGCCTAGGAGCGTTTGGAAATGTCTTTTTCTGACTGTGGGTTAATCCAGCACATTCTTGAGGCCTTCTTGGAACTAGGCTCTCCCCAGCCCTCTAAGAGAGCCACCTGCCTTAACGACATAGCCCTTGGGCTCATCCCTGCTGCTGAGACCTGAGGCCCCCAAATTTCCACCATGTGCAATAAGAAGCAAACAGCTCCTGGGTCCTCTGAGTGGGGTCACCATGACTTGGAGGGCAGCAGCCTCTGCCAGGCACCACTAGAGGGTGTGCAGAATGAAAATATTAGAATCATCTCCTTGTTTTCTAATGAGATGAATTAGGCTTTACTAATATTTAACGTACAGGCTGATCCCGAGACCCACTGGTATGTGGTGTTCTAAAGGAGGAGGGGAAGGTCCCCACCCGGGCTTTGGGGCATTTAATGTGACCCTCACTCATGTGTTCCCTCTCAGCAGTTTTGATTTGTTTCAGCATATGTTTGTGTGTGCTTGGTTAAAGAGACTCACTGATTTTTTGATTGTATTATTTACTTCTAACTAAACTAACCCTCACAAAATAGACCAGTGATTTCAAAAGATTCCTGCAAGAAATGAAACTGAGGACTGAAGACAATACAGTAATCATGCCAGCACAAGTGAATAGCAAGAAAATGGTAGAGCTGACGATTATCCTCCTCATCGTACGAGCTTTTCCACAGCCAAATTATAAGGTAAAAGTAATGATCTAATCAGATCTGACAAGAAATGGGCCAGAAAAATTTCAAAAATTCTGATAAGAGGATTTGAAATACGGATTTCAAACACTTTTACTTACTTTGAGATATTCCCCAAGGCAGAAGGAAGCCATGACAATTAACAAGACAGTGAAATGCACTGTGATTTTGATCTTAGCTTGTCTTCTGGGTGATGGGGAGAGGAATAGGGAACAGCACGGTGACGGAAGAGGGAGAGGGATGAGTCAAGGATGACGCTGGCTGTTTCTTCTAGCTTGGGAGATGGGGGGGGGGGACATTAGGGCACCACCAACTGAAACAAGCATCTGGGAGCATGGAGAGAAGGTGGCTTCAGTCCTGAGCACGGTGAGTTCGAGGGGCCCTGGGGGCATCTGGGTGGAGACGGTCACAGGAGCCTGTGCAGGAGGCACCTCCAACTCAACCTGTCCTACCCTGAGCTTCCCATTTCCCATCCAAACCCTGACCTTTCCCCTCAAGCAAGAGGTGGTGAAAAGACCCATCTCCCCTAAATAATTAACCAATTAGGGATCCTGAGGGATAAAAGGTTCTTTCTTTAAAATGCAAATATCTCTTTAGCTGGTGAAAGTGTAGTCTCCATTCACAGCTTGGCTGGGAAACACTTTGCTGAGAGCCACACCACATCTCCTCCTAGGGATTCTCTCTCCTCTTTGTGGCCCACCACAGAACTGCCTCTCCTGTCCTACCAGGAGAAGGGATTATTTAAAAATGAGGGGAAGTGAGAGGCAGGCTTGGGTGCAGTAGGACTGGAGTGGAGGGTGGAAGGAGGAAGGACTGACTTGCCAGAGACAATCAAATGCAGAGGAGGGGGTGCCACATTAGCCAGTCGTCACTCCCTTTGCCACATGGCCAGTCGTCCTGCCTCCAGCTCAGAGTGGGGTACCCCAGAACTCTTGCCTGTGGCTCAGGCCTGGGAACAGACACAGGGTTTCGGCTTTGCCCTTGGTGGCGCTCAGTCCTAGAGATTCATTCATCTAGCGGTCAGCAACGAGGATTCAAGTGTTTTGGGGGACCAGGCATGATGATACTTCTCAGCTATACTGGATGTTTTAGGGCATTGTGTAAGGACATACAAAAAAAAAAACCAGTAGTCAAAACAGGACGTTTCTTATAGGAAAGCAGATTCAGATAGTTGCAAAACCTTGCACTGAACAACTACACTTTAAAAGCAGCATTTGATCATCTTTAAGAGGAAGACCAAGTTGTTTCCATTTCAAAAAATTCCTAGACCTTGAAATAACGTTGTTTCAGGTGAAGCAAAGAGAGCTTGGCAGGGTCAGCTGTAAGACCTTCCAGCTCGTTATCTCATCTTAGATCTCCCCCTACCCACCCATCCATCAGCATAGAGGAATCCGTAACTCAATGAATAATCACCCGAGAAATGTTAACTACCCAGCACAGAGTAAGTACCCGAGGTAGTGCACACCATGTTCTCCCATGGTTCTCACAAAAGTTCTGCAAGGGAGAGACTATGAGGCTCATTGTATAGAGGAAGAGACTGAGGCACAGCAGATTTCCGTAATTCACTCAAAGCCACGAGGCTCATAAGGAGCTGAGCTGCAGTTGGGCCCACGTTCAAATCAACTCCAGACAACAACCCCCAGTCTTTGCCTTCTTGCATTTGCTTTCGTAAAATTGTCCTTGGCTCCCTGATGACTGATTTCTCACTTATTGAAGACGTTAAATAGGCCTCAATTTAAATCCCCATTGAGCAAGGAAATTTATATTTCATCATTTTTTTTAAAGAGAAAAAAGCCAGTCTTATTATGTAATAGAACAATACCATATATTCATCAAAACTTGAAGATAGATGTAGCTTTCATTTTTAGAGGGAATTCTATATATTTCAACAGTTACATATTGATTTTGTTTTTCACATGGACTTTAGAGCCCGCTCTGAAAAGTGAATGAGTGATCCTTTTATTTATCAGAGCTAACTGAAGCAGATGCTCGTGAAGTCACTGGGTGGGGGCAGGGGGGTGAATCATCTCCAACTCAACAGGTTAATTTTGGAGATCTGAGAGATATTTTTGTCTCCCTGCAGAAGAGCAACCTTCACTAAAAACATCTACTTCCATGATCTCTCGAAACAAAGCTTATTCATCCCTCTCCCCCCACCCCCGCCCCCCAATACTAATAGAGTTCACTTCTGTAGGGCTTTCTGCACAGTAACTCATCACATCCTCGCAACAACTCTGTGAGTAGGCACTAACAGCAGCGGCAGCAGCAGCATTTTACATCCAAGGGAAACACGGCAAAGAAAGATGAAGTCACTTGACTGAAGCCACCATTTAGGAAGTTGGAGAGCTGTATTCTGCCCCAGGCAGGCTGCCCCACAGTCCTGTGCGTCAACCTGCCACACTAAACTGCCATTCATGAGGTGACAGACATCAATTAGTTTAAATGTTTTTTGAATTATTGCCCCCTTTAAGATGGAAATTGCGGTTTTTTTCCTCTGAAGAATTATTTTTTTAAAAAACCATGACGCATTTCAAATATATAGACAAAACAGAAGATAATGTCACAAACTCTATTTGTGTGGCCACCACCCAGATGGAACAAATCTTAATATTTTGTCCTCCGAGACAGAGCGAGGGAAAGCCCTGTTTTCAACTCTCCCCTCACTGTCCCTTCTATCTCCCCAGACCTAACTGCACTTCAGAAGTTGGTGTGTTTGTCTCCTCTGTGCTTTTTTCTTTTGAGGAAGATTAGCCCTGAGCTAACATCTGCTGCCAATCCTCCTCTTTTTGCTGAGGAAGACTGGCCCTGAGCTAACCTCTGTGTCCATCTCCCTCTACTTTATATGTGGGATGCCTACCACAGCATGGCTTGCCAAGTGGTGCCATGTCTGCACCCGGGATCTGAACCAGTGAACCCCAGGGCGCTGAAGCGGAATGTGTGAACTTAACCGCTGCACCACCAGGCTGGCCCCTCATCTATGCTTTTATACTTTTGCCTCAGGAGTATGCATGCATCAATAGTCTATAGTTTAGAGTGTTTTTAAACTTCAGATAGAGGTGTTGTACTACACAGATTCTTCTGCAACTCTTCATTCAACATCTTGCTTTCAAGATTTATCTAATTTAGTCATTTGGTTCCTTATATGAATATACTATATATCCATGTTTCCTGTTGATGGACATGTAAGTTCTTTCCACTTTCTGCAAGCAAAGAAGCCCACAGAGGTGTCTCTTTGTGCACACACACAACAGTCTCCTGGGTTCTATATCTAGGACGTGGCTGCCAGATCCTGTCCCAAAAGCTGCCAATTGCTTTCCAGCGAGATTGCTCTAATTTTCACTCTCAGCAGCCGTTTATGAGTTCCTGTGGTTCCACCTCCTCATCAACACTTCAAATAGTCCACCTTTTAATTTTTTGCCAATCGCATAGGTACAAAACGATATCTTGTTTTAATATACATTTCTCTGACTGCTACTCAGATTTAATATATCTTTGTGTATATTGAGCATTCAGGTCATTCGACTGTGAGTTGCTTATGCATATAATTTACTTGTTTTTCCTCCCAATTGGATTCTATGTCTTTTTCTGGCTAATTTATAGGCGCTTTTTAAAAAATTACCTTTTCTCCCCAAATCCCCCCAGTACATAGTTGTATATCTTAGTTGTGGGCCCTTCTAGTTGTGGCATGTGGGATACTGCCTCAGCATGGCCTGATGAGCGGTGCCAGGTCCACGCCCAGGATGTGAACCAGTGATACCTCGGGCCGCAGAAGCAGAGCACGCGAACTTAACCACTCCGCCATGGGTCCCACCCCTATGGGCGCTTTTAAGATACTATAGATTCTAATCCTCTGCTCATCACATGAGTTGCAACTATCTCCTCCCAGTCTGTAGCATTACCTTTTAACTTTATTTATGGTGCCTTTAGTTGTACAGAAATTAAAATTGTTAACAGTCAAATTTACCAATCTTCTCCTTTTTGGTTTGTGGTTTTTGCATTTTGCTTTAAAATATCCTTTCCTGCCACGACATGATAAATGAGTCTCGTATATTTTCCAAAAGTTTTAATGTTTTGCTTTTCATATTTAGGTCTTTAATCCATCTGGAACTTATTTGCATGTATCGTATGAGGTACCTTTTTCTCCTCACAATTTATTCAATGTATTGAATCATTCATCCTTCTGCTACTGGTCTCTTAGGCCACCTTTTTCTTATTAAGTTTCCATATTGCACGGCTCTGAGTTTTTTACTCTGTTCCATTGATCAATTTGTCTGTTTCAGTACCAACACCACACCGTATTAATTACTGTAACTCACAATAAGTCTTGATAGATCATAGAGAAGGTCCCCCCTCCAACTTTGTTCTTCTTAGAAATTGTCTTGACTATTCCTGCCTTTACTCTTCCAAATGAATTCCAAGATCATTTGACCAAATGCCATGAATACCCTGTACTAATCTGAGGTAGACTGGTATCTTTATGATATTAAGCTTCCCAACCATTAACATGATACATCTCTCCATTTAGTCAGGTCTTCTGTGTCCTTCAGTGTTTCAGAGTCATCTCCATAAAGCTCTTGCATGTCTTTCATTAGATTTACTTCTAGGTACCATATAGTTTTGGTTGCTACTGTAAGTATAATTTTTTTCTATTACAGTTTCTAAATGGTTATTAATGATATACAGGAATCCACTGATTCATGTATATTTATCTCCAATTGAGAAATTTTGCTGAGTTCTGTTATTAATTCTAATAGATTTTATGTAGCATCTCTTGGATTTTTTTATGTGGACAACTACATTGCCTGCACAAAAATGATTGTTTTCTTCCATGTCCTATTTCTTTTTCTTGCCTTATTACACTGGTGGGAACCTCCAGTACAATGTTGAATAGTAAGGGTGCTACTGGCATCTCTGTCTCATTTTTGACTTTAACAGATTTGCCTCTAAAATTTCCCCACCATGTATGATGTCTACTGTGGCATTATGATGGATACCACTTATCAAGTTAAGGAGTCTTCCTTCTGCTCCTGTTTTGCTAAGGCTTTGTTTGTTTGAAGGTAGAAATGTGTATCTAATTTTATTGAATACTTTCTTTGTACCTAGTGAGATGAGAACATAGGTTTATCCCTTTTAATATGTGAGGTTAACCAATTATTAAAAAGCTTTTTGATTTAAATCATCACTGGTTTCCCAGGATAAGCCCTACTTAGTCATGATGCATATATATTTAATACACTGAAGAAGTCTATTAGTAAATACTGTATTCAGCATTTTGCAACCATGCTCAAAGGTGAGATTGGCCTATAACATTTTCCTAATACAGCCCCTGTCTGATTTTGATGTCACAGTAAACTAGCCTCATAAAACAGATTGGGTAGCTTTCTCCCTTTTTCTATTCTCTGAGACTGTTTGTGTAAGATGAAGATTAACTGTTTTTTGAAGCTTTCTTAAAACTCACCCATAAAGCCACTTGTGACTATGTGTATTTTGAAAGTGGGGATGAGTGCAGAATCAATTTATTTAACGTTTATTCAGGTGTAGAAGAGCAATAATACCCTAAAACAACACTTACAATTTTTTTAACAACTATTTTAAGCTGTCTAGACTTTTTCTCTTTCCCTAGAGCATGCACAAAGCAAGCAGTTGCTCTGAATGGTAGATCATTGTCAGGAATAAAGTGATAAACAATATCCATTGGTATAATTTTCAATACTATTCTCCTTGTTTTATTTTAAGAGGGGAAATTGAGGAGCTATTTCTCAAGATATTTTCTTTCTTTAATAATTTTGTTATAAAAAATGATACATGAGCACTGAGAAAAGTCAGAAAAGACAGATAAGCTAAAGGAAGAAAATGAGTCCCCTCCAATCCCACCATGCATCACGGTTAGCATGTATATGTTCTTCCAAACATTCTCCCAGGCATATGCACTTCAATTTTGACAAATATGGGATCAATGAACAGTATTTTCTTTTTTTTTTTTTAAGATTGGCCCTGACATAACATTTATTGCCAATCTCTTTTTTTGTCTCCTCCCCAAAGTCCCCCAGTACATAGTTGTATATTCTAGTTGTAGGTCCTTCTAGTTCTGCTATGTGGGATGCTGTCTCAGCATGGCTTGATGAGCGGTGCCAGGTCTGTGCCTAGGATCCGAACCAGCAAAACCCGGGGCCCCCGAAGCGGAGCATGCGAACTTAACCACTTGGCCAGGGGCCGGCCCCTGAACATTATTTTCTAATCTGCATTGTGACTCAACACTCTGAGGATATCTTTCCATGTCAATAAATGCACTACTTCATCATTTTTTGATGACAGCATGTGCCACTATTTCCTCTATCAGTTCTCTCTTAATAGACTTCAAAGTGTTCTCACTTTTTGCTATACAGGATCTGTGGAAAGTAACAAATAACCCAGCACCAGGCTGCATGTTGAGGAATGGGGTGTCCAGAGGTGTTTACTGGTACATAACAGGATTCCCTGCTAATGCTCCTTCCTAAGCCAGGAGGTGGCAGGTGACACTGAGGGAAGCCCCACAGACCACCCCAGGCCCCGCCCACCCCCATCCCAGCCCTCCCTCCAGAGGCCTGCTTGTGCAATGTCAGTCAGAGGATATGCTGAAATCAGAAGCCAACGGGCTCACCCCTTCACAAGGATGGCTCCGCCCTAGCCCAAGTGGCTGAAGACAGTCACGCAGATGAGAACCAGACACCACCAGAAGTCAAGTTGACTTTCCTTGAGGGTGGCGCCCTGCCCCCAGCTGCCCTGGCCCTCTCGTGCCTACAGGTAAGCCCAATGGACCCTTGGCCAAGTGGAAGAGGCACAGTGACAGCTTGCCCATTCCAGCTCAAGGCCTCTTCCCATGTGAGCCCCTGGCCAACCCTCACATCCTTCTGCCCAGGGAGGGTGGCCCTCGCACCCAACTCCAGTACAGTCCTTTCCCCATGCTGCACTGTGATCAGTGCTGAGTTCTCACAGGACTCATGCTCAAAGGACTTGTGTATCCTCACAACTAGGGCATTGTTCTCCATGTAGAAGTTGTTCAATAAATGTCTGTTAAATGAATGACTGAATAAATGACTTAGCGTGTTCTTTCTCATTCTTTGAGGCCCAGATTCTATCAGTTCAGGATATATACTGAAATGAGGTATGTATTCACAAAGTGCAGGCTCAACTGAGTGCACTCAGATACCTTCTGAACTCAGCAGGACGTCTGCCCCTTGCCTTTCCCACGGAGCTGCCCGCCCGGCCCCATTGGGTTCTGCCTGCCTGCGCCCCTACAAGCAGCAGCAGCACCTGGGGGGCCAGATGCATCGCCCACCATGCCCTCGGTGTTCAATTCCAGCAGGAACCCTCTCTCCATGGCAGCAGCACCCATCCCACCTGCCACCCCCGGAGCCTCCCCATTCACGTTCCTTCACGCTCACAAGCTATTTTAATAACTCAGGAGCTGCTGGGGATCAGAATAGCATAGGCCACGTCTGTCTCTCTGGGTGATCCTCTCTTTCTGCTGGCGGCTCCCCAGACTGTTCCCCACGACAGGCGGGCGCTCAAAAACCCAGGCTCAGGCCACCAGCCTGCTAACAAGGACACCGACAGAATGCTGCGTTCAGAGCTGGGGGAGGGTGCCAACTTGGTAAAATGTGAAATTAGTAAAGAGACCGATGCACACAAATGTCAGTCTTTGGAATTCCTCAATTTTTGGAGTATAGATATAAAAGCTAAAATGCTAAAAAAGCAGGCAGTAAAATGGAACAAACTCCAGCCTATACTGCAAAAAATAAACAAAATATGACCTGAGACAGTGGGTATTGAAGCCTGAAGAAGTGAGGCTCTTGAAAGGTGCTGTAATTAGATTAATATAGTAATGTGTCAACCCTCAGCTCAGTGAGCTTGAAAAAAAAAAAAAGATAATGATTAGCTGTACTAGAGAGGTTGGAACACATGAGGGAGAAGAAACCAGAAGGTACTTCTGGATGGGAGACGATCTGGCAGACAGCACTGTGCCTTGCTCAATGTTCTACTTAATTTTTTTTTAGTGAAGTATGAATTCTGTACAATCACTTTTTTGGATTTCAGTCAATTTGAAAATAGACAGCAGGAAAGGAGCACGTGTAATATATTGCTTATAATACCCCTGACGTCTGTTCTGTAGTAATTGGTTTTTTGTTCACGGATTTGAGATCTGAGACGTGAGCTGAGCCACATCTTGGATATCCACTGGTGTCACGGTCAACATCTGGCCCAGAGGAATGACAGTGGTGGGGGATGCGGTTTGCAGATGGGAGGTGGGAAGGCAGAGAGCTCGCTCACCTGCAAGGTCCCCCGAGGTTGGATTCCTGACCTCCGCAGGGACCCCTACTCTGATGGAACCACTCTGAGCCGGGGGTGGGGTCCCACTCACAACACTCATGGGAAAGAGTCAAACTAGCCGTGGAGGCTTGCCCTCCTGGAAGGTACTCATAAATGTGTCTTTCTCTGGGGCTTCCTTTCTCAATTAAACTTTCTCCATACTTGTCTCAAAGGCAGTAAACATCTCCAAATAAAATTATTTATACTTCAAGGTCCTGTAAGACAGTACCACCAAAAGGTTCCACCATTTCAAATCAAGTCACCGGGTGCTGTCACTCCAGGATGCTGACAACAGCTGTCCTGTGCAGTCAGGGTGCCTGGGCAGTGGTCATGGAGTCGCTCAGATACAAGGAAAACCCCAAATACAGGAAAAACTGGAGAGCCAGTCCCTGGTCCTGTCTCGAGCCTGTGAGCCCACAGCCAGCTGTGGAGGAGAGAGCCTGGCACCCAAGCCTGCCCCCGCTGCCCCACAATACCCTCATCGTGTGCTGTGGGCCCAGGCCTTCACCTTCCTGGTTTCTGTGTCTAGTAAATGAGGGAGCCGGACTAGATGATTATGCTAATTTATTTTATATTCTCAATTTAATAATAACTTCTTCAGAATCAGAAACTGAGTTTTTAAATCCATAGAAGAACAGCCCTGGGCATACATGAGATCTGAGCCGATGCCAGTGGGATGGATTATCAGCTTTCCTTCCCTCACTCTGATTCCCGTCCATCCACCAGGGTCTCCCAGTCCTGCAACTGTCATGCTCCAGCAGTGGAATGCCTCATGTTTTTCCCTCCTTCTGAAAAACCTGAGGCAATGACCTGGGAGCCTCCAGCTTTCCTTTTCTGGGACTCCCCTCCAGAATGCCTGCCCTCCCCTGAGTTCCTGGGGCCCCCAACTCCTCTGTGAGACCTCAGCCTGTGCTCACCACGGAGCAGGCGGTCAGCAGGCTCCCGCCAAGGCCTCTCCCTGTGCTGGCCTCAGCGCCCACAGACCAGGCCGCAGACTGCCAGCCCCAGCAGGCGGCCCTGTGCTGACGCAGCTGTGTATGGGAGCCGTGTCCAAAACCCCAGGCCAGTTCTCCTGACAGCAAGGCCCTGCATCCCTGTCATCCCACCTCTCTGCCCCAAAGAGAAAGTGGCTCTGTGCATCTTCTCCTCAGATCCTAGCAGGCCCTGCTGCCCTCCCTCCAGTCCCTCCCCTGCATCCTCCCTCTATCCAGAACAGACTACCCTCGGGGCCTATTCAAGACCTCTCACCTGGCTTCACTTGTTTGTTCACTGCAAGTTCCAGGAGAGGGGGGACCTGGATGGCTGTGTCAACCGTGGTATCCCTGGCATATAGTAGGAGCTCAATCATACATTTAAACCTCATGAACCCAATGGCAGCTGGTCAGCCCAGGAAGTGATGTCATGGGGGAAGAGGATGGGCTGTGGAGAGGAGAACCTCGTGGCTCAGGAAGAGGCCTGAGGAGGGATGGCCACAGTAGGACACAGGAACTGTGGTCTTGTCCTTCCCTGGTTTCACCCCAAACTCAAGGACAACTGCTCTCACCAAGGTCACCCAGAGGCCGTCTAATTGTCCCTGAGGAGTGTCTGGAAACAAGGGAGGACATTTTTGTTGTCACAGCATGCGAGTGGACAGTTCTACAGGCATTAGTGGGTAGGGCCAGATATACTCACTATTCTGTAATTTCTGGACAGGGAATGCCAATGGCACCCCCGAGACACACCTCAGGCCCTGCTCACCTGACCTCTAGCAGCGTGGGACCCTCCCTCGGTCTCTGTTTTCCTGACGCCCTTGCTGCCCTCTCCCCGGTCCTTCTCAGCCACTCCAGGGCTCCTTTTCCTCTGACCCTGCCTGAAGCCTGGGTGTTCTCCTGAGTTTACCCAGGGCCTTCTTCTCTCTTGCCACACACTCCTCCCGAGTGTGAGTTGTCACCCCTTGCCCAGTGCTGATTGCTTCCTGATATGTCCCCCAGGCCAGGAGTCTCTCCTGAGGCCTGCTCCTATATATCTTACAGCTTGCCAGACCTTTCCACTTGGATTTCCACAGGCCCCTCACCTTCCACACATTCAAAATTTCTCTCATCTACTTTCTCCAATCCCCCTGCAGTCCCCACCTTGTATTATATGTGGCTCTGTTGCCCACTCAGTGTCCAGACAAGAATCGGGGGCCATTCTTACCTTCTTTCTCTCCTTCATCTTCCACATCTTATGAGGGAGCATCAAACCGTCGATTCAGCTTCCTTCAAATGCACCTGCCTTTCTCTGCCCCCTTGACACCACCTTAGTTCAGACCCTCATCATTTCTCACCCAAATGCTTAGCTATTTCTCCACTCTTCTCTCTGCCCCAGCTTCCATGCTATTTTCCACACTGGGCTGAGAGCTCGCTGTGACGACGCTACTCCTCTAGTAAGAACATCGACTGGCTTCCCATAACCTTGAAGACACAGTCATTAGCATGGCAGGCCAGGTCGCTGAGCTGACGACCTATCTTCTGCTTATCTCTCCAGCTCCATCCTCTAAAAACTCTGAGCTCCCAACTCCAGGCCACACACAAGCGTCACCTGTGCCAGGCTCTGTCACACCTGGGTTCTTTCTGTGCCTTTGCATATTCTGCTCCTCTGCGCTTGGGCATCTGCTTCTCCCTCACCCCACCCCCCCCAATTCTTATTCAACCTCCTGGGCTCCACTAAAGGACTTCTGACCTCTGAGCACTTTTCTCTGCAATCACCTTTCCCTCTAGTACATTCTTGTCACCGTGTAGAGCAATCATCCATTAGCTGGATGAGTGACTTGGTACCCCACCGATCTGCGAACCGCTTGAAGGCAGGAATTATGGTTTGTTCATCCTGGCAACTCCGGCCAGGGACTGAAACACAGAGGATGTTCATTGCGTGAATGAATGGCTATCTGTCTTGACATTTTATTGAAATGCATTCACAGTCATGTCAGGAACAATAACAATAATCAGAGCTAGCGACGCCTCAGGCCACTGAAGCCTGCCTCCTCCACCTAGGGACCACAGGAACCCCCCACTGAGACCCTTCCCCACCTGGGCATGGTCATCAGGACATCACTCCCTGGGCTGACCAGTCACTTTTCTTTTTCATTTTATTATTTTAAAAATCTGTTTTCAAAGTAATACAGGTACATTACTTTAAAAGTCAAGTCATTCTATAAAGCTCATAACAAAATACAGCATCCTCTGGCCCACTTGCGATGCTGGTTCTTTAGAGGGAAAATACTTTAAACTATTTTAGCTGTTTCAACCAATAGTTACCTCTCTATATTTAAATTATATGCTTATACTGTTCTTGATTTTATTTGCTTTTAACTTCCTATTATGGAAGGTGAGAATTTAGCTCTCTTCTCCACTTCTCCTTCCACCTTCCAGTTTGGTTCAGTTTTGATACTTGGTTAAATCAAACTTGAGCAGTTACATTACCAAGATGTAGATGTCATTCAGAGCTGAGTCATGGATGGTCTATCACGTCCAGGACTGCGGTTCCTTTCTTACTCATCCTGTTTCCCTGGGAAGTGAACACTGCCTGCGTCTTCTTCTGGTTAGTTTTCTATCTATCCAGCACTAATTCACTCCCAAATGTCCTAGCAGAATATAAAGTTCTTCTCAATAGGATCAAACACATCAACTAATCTACCACTCCCATTTTCTTTCTTGGAGACTCCTCAGGGAGCGCTCCGGGCCCTGGCTCAAGTCTGCGTGCATTTCCCTCTCAGCCTGCTCCAGGCCGTCATGCTGGTTCTCCCTTCATCCTTCATCCCTTCTCTTCTGTTCCCTGGATCTCACGGTGTCCTCTTTCTTTCTCCCCATTTCAGTGGAACACCTTGTCTAGCACAGGCATCAGCAATTATATTAAAGAGCCAGAGAATAAAGGGCCAAAAGGCAAAACAGATCAAGGTACTTCTATAACCACTTACAATGTAACTATTAAAAAAAAGTAAAAATGCTCTTAGCTCATGAACTGTACAAAAAACAGGTGGCAGGCCCAACTTGGCCCAGTTGGCTGTCTCCTGATCTAGCAGCTCCCTGAGGAAGGGTACATGGTAAGGTAATTGTTTTTTGAGATCTAACACGTCTTCCAATGACTTTCTTCTACCCGCACACTTGATTGATGGTTTCACTGGGCTCAGAACTCACATCGGAAATCATTCACCTTGAGAATTCAAAGGCATTGCGCCAGCCACTGTTGCTTAGCTCTCAGCGTTGCTATTTAGAAAACTAATACATGGGTAAGGGCCTGGTTTTTCTCTCTGGAAGCTTTTAAGATTTTTGCTTCATGACCAGTCTCCAGTCACAGCCACAGGTCTCGCAGTTTCTACCGCCTTAGTCCCTCCAGCACCCAGGAGGGCTTGTGGGATGAGTAGGGGTCAAGGCAGACGAAGGAGAGAGGAACACCTGGGTGGGAGAGGCTGCAGGGAAGGGAAGCATCAGGACGAGGCAGAGATCCGGGGGCCAAGGGCCAGGGCGGAAGGGAGAAGTCAGGATGAGGATTTGCTTCTGGAGTGGAGGTGAGAGGTCAGTAGGCCCCTGTTGGGGAGCTAGCTATTCTCAAAGTTTTGGACTCGTTAAGGTTGGGCGGGCTACCATCCAGGTGGAGAGGTCCAAGAAGAATAGGGCATCCATGACTGGCAGATCCGCTGCAGGCCAAGGGACTCTCAAGACAATGGGCCTGCCCTGTGGCCCCCTGCCCTTCTGGCTTCCCTGCCACGTGACCCGGCATCCTGATGAGCAGACCAGCTGCTCTTAGTCCTTGCTGGGCCTCCATCCTGCCTGGATGAAGGTTGGTGGCAGCCCCTAACTGCCAGCAACCTTCACCCCTATTCAGACTTTGCTCAGATCTCAGGCACTCTCATCGGATTCTGGCAATTTGGCAGAGTTATTTTTATGTGGAGATTTTTTTTTTTTAATGAAACCACCAACAAAAAACCAAGGATGATTGGAACCAGACTTCTTCACCCCAAGCGTGAGCCTTGGCCCATTACCGACCTCCTTCCTGGGGTGAAGAGAAAGCCGGGGTGGGGGTGTTTGGTGACAGCTCTCTGGAGATAATGCCCGGGTCCTTGCTACACTTGCTGGTCTTAGGACGCGCCATCCATCATTCTCGGCATCAACGCCTGCTTTCCCTAAGAATTCACTTCTAGCTCCATCATTCTGCTTCTCGAGTGCTCTGATCTCTTCTTTATAAAGTCACAGTGGTCATGTTCACTCCCTTGCAATTAATAAGGAGATGTGACTGCCATTATTAATAAGAGAAATGATAGTGCTTTCCACTAAAAAACTAAGAAAAGTAATTTATTTTTTAATGGAAGGGAGGAACTTTTCTGGAAGGGTGAAATACAGAGTCAATATAAAATTTTATATCTGAAAAGGAGTAAAAATAGTCATTGTCCTAATATAAACGAAGAAAGTAAAAATAGTCAAAATCCTGGCTTCTGGCAAACACCAATCATTAAAGGTGGTTGGGGCTAATCTAAATCTGGGTTAAAAATTCTGATAAGTGTGACTCTAAAGGGTGAGCACTTCTGTTGCCTACACACTTCCTGCCTGAGCTACCCCTATTTGATGGCCTGGAGTAGAGTGAGGTGGACACAGGGAGTAAAGAATACAGGAGCCATGATATGATCTCTTACTTTCAGCTCCAAGATGCTCAAGAAATCCTCAATTACATTTCTGTCTAATTCCTTCAGAAATGGGTACACCTTATATTTAATATCACTCAACTGCTCAATAATGAATTTTTTTAGAATGGCAGACCAATGTTGGTGGTGGCAGACTAATAATTCCTAAAAGCTAATAAACCTATTATAAAAGAATTTTAAATGCCCTTATTTTTTTTCTAATTGTAAAAATAATAAAGACACAAAATCAATGTGTAAATGAAAAAGTAGAAAGTGAAAGTCACTCATATTCGGGATGGGGGCCGGGGACAGAGAAAGGGTCACGGACGGAGCGAGGGTCAGGGACGCCAGCTGCACACACTGCTGGTCAGCGAGCAACGGCAAGGCCACATTCAAGACAGCGAGGCGGCTGAGTCAGCAAGCTCTCCCAGCAGGTCCTGTGAGGCTCCCGTGCCCTTGGCAGGTCTGTCGGCCTCAAATCTACAAGCTCATTACCCACCCTGACTGTCTACACTTTCTCTTCATGGCATGAGGGCCCACAAGGGCCGGGCCAGGTGGGCTCAGAGGGGAGGGTGACGCAGTGGAGGCTCTGGAGAGGGGGGACAGTGAAAGCCAGGCAGTGGTGAGCAGGAAGAGGGCTGGGGAGAGAAGCCTGGATTATGGCCCCACCAGGGGGCTGGGGGAGTCGTGAGAGAGGACTGGTCTGAGGGGGCTGAGGAGCACGGGGAACTGAGGGAGGAACGAATCAAGGAAGAGGGCCCAAACGGCAAGAAAGTCAGAAGGATGAGCAGAGGAACAGGCCACTGGATCTCACCTGGTTGTTGCTTTTAAAGTAACATTTCCTGCTGAAAGCTATACATACTCACTGAGGAAAAATCTGGAAGGAAAGTACACAGAAGGAAATTAAAATCACCTGTAAACTCACCTATAAACATATGCAGCGGTTAATTTTGTTCCAGCATTAAAAAGAATTTTCTTAAAAGCTTTTATGTGGGGGCTGGCCCCATGGCCGAGTGGTTAAGTTTGCATGCTCCACTGTAGGTGGCCCAGTGTTTTGTCAGTTCGGATCCTTGGCACGGACATGGCACCGTTCATCCAGCCACACTGAGGCGGCGTCCCACATGCCACAACTGGAAGGATGCACACCTAAGAATATACAACTATGTACTGGGGGGCTTTGGGGAGAAAAAGGAAAAAAATAAATAAAATCTTTAAAAAAAAAAAGCTTTTATGTGTGTGAATGTGAGGGGATTTCTTCCCCTTCTATCTATAAAAAAGGTTGTGGGGGCCGGCTCTGTGGCCGAGTGGGTAAGTTCGCGTGCTCCACTTCAGCGGCCCAGGGTTTCACTGGTTTGGATCCTGGGTGTGGACATGGCACCGCTCATCAGGCCATGCTGAGGTGGCATCCCACATGCCACAACTAGAAGGACCTACAACTAGAATATACAACCATGTACTGGGTGATTTGGGGAGAAAAACCAGGAAAAAAAAAAAAGACTGGCAAGAGTTGTTAGCTCAGCTGCCAATCCTAAAAACAAATAAATAAATAAAAAGGGTTGTATGTATATGTGTCTGGGGTGTGTGCAGATACATGTATATAATTGGGATCATAGATTATTAGGCTTTCTTTACACATTATAATGCAAACATTTCCCTACATCATTATATGTTCTTCAAATTCATTCTTCTTAACAGCTGAATAAGATTCCACTGTGTGGAAATTTCATTATGTATTTAATCATTCAATAAATATTTGACTGCCTATTTAAATAGTTTGTTTAGGTGGGATTTTTAGGTTTATTTCTGTTCCCCTCCAGGCAGTTTTAAATAGTGAAAATCTGCCACTTACTTTGTGGTTTGGGGTTATCTAATCTCTCTGAGTCTGTTTCTTCATCTGTACACTGAGAAAATAACACCTGCAGTATCCATGTCCTGGTTTTGCTATGAGATCCTGCGTGTAGGATATTTCACTGTTACGACTTCATGGTGGTTTAACTTGGAATGATTTGGTGGCTGTTGAGTCCACCAGAGGAGTTGGGAAAAGGGGAGGAAAGGTAACAGCCTGGGTGTGGCGGTGGTGACTTGAGGTGTCTCCTGGACACTGAGGAGGAGAGGCCCGCAGGCCTCTGGAAGGCAGTTTTCTTCTTCGGGAGAGAGGACCGGGTAGCCCACAGCTTTGGCTTTCTTTAGCTTCCTGCTGGAAGAATAGATGGGCTTTTCCAAATGAAGGTGTGTTGTCAGAAAAGAACAAGGGCAAGGGCTCAGCCTTAGGAGACGCAGGGAGGAAAGAGGTATTAACAAAGGCTGCAGGAGGAGCAATGGAGGAAGGGTGCAGGGAAACCAGGACTATATACCATCAGAGAAGTCACAAGGAAAGAGAGTCAAGCAAATGCACATATATCTCGCATTATGTACTGCTCTGGACTCTCTAGAAGTTGACTCTGTATTAACCTAGCTCTGCACGCCTTGTTTGACTGAGACTGAATCACTGATTTATGAGGTTAAATCCTAAGGGTAGAGAGGCTAACACAGATGAATACATTTCCCTGTTTCCTCACAAAAATAAGAGAGTGATCTAAACAAAGATAAAACATAATTGGAGAACTAGAGGCCATTAAATTTATTCCCAAAGCTGGGAGCTATTAAACTCAAAGTAAACTACCCTCTGCGATGCTCATGGGCATCTGTAAGACCTACCTCTCAGGTATTAAAAAAAATGTAAAAACCTTCTGAGGGCTCATGGAGGGCTCTCCCGACTGAAAAGGAGGAGTGGGCCTGGTTCAGGCCTGTGGGGCTGACCTCTGGGCAGATGGGCCAGGGAGGGAGAAACCTCAGGAGAGGAAACGGACGGGAGGGGAGGCAGCGGCAAGGACACAGTGGAAGGTGTCGGAAGGAAGGAAAGAGCAGGCGTCCTTTTGATACCCCAACACCCAGAATAACTGATCCTTTTTCTTAAATTACGTACGTTTTGCAGAGGATCTGGCTTCCAGTTCTGGTTCTGACACCGCCTGGCAGTGTAGCTAGACTGTCTCCATTTCAGAAGGGGGACGCTTGTTCTCTATATGCCCCCTGCCCCCTAATAAAGCTCTCTTGCATCTTTTCAGGGTTGCTTTTGGACTACCCTCCTTCCTTTGGAAAAGCATGTCTATTCTTAGGGCTCAATCTAATTTTCCTCTTTGTCCTGTTTTCACATATTCCACCATGAGCTTGCATTCCTTTGGTCAGGAAATATCGTTACTAAAAGGCACTAAGTAAGAGACAGCGCTGGAAACCCAAACCTGAGTCGTCCAGCTCCGAATCTCAAGTTCTCATCACTGGGCTACCGTCTCATTTTTGAGTTTTCTCTCACCCTCGAATCCAGCTAGTCACCATGTCCTGGGGATTCTATATCTGAAATGACGCTAAATGCTGGAGTGGAAAAAGACGGCTTAGCACCCAGCTTAAGCACACTGGGATGAAGAGATGTTCGTCTTCAGCACCTCTCTTGATTCAGCTTTTCAGCCCTTCTCTCCTCTCAGTGTTTGTCACATTCACTAACCGCCAGCCCCCCATGACCCTGGAGATGCACGTGGCTGCAGAGTCCTTCTGGGACCTTCTTTCCCTGGCAGCAGCTTTGTGCCGCTCTCCCCATCGTCCCTCCCAAATCAGTCCTCGCCAGCCCCTGTTCTAGAACCCAGGCCATCCCATCCTTGCCCATGTGTTATTGGGCGAATGCAGGTAACGTCTGCGGCTTAAAACAAGGCCTTCTGGAGACGTCATGTTCTAACCTAACAAAAGGAGCCTAATGAAGGAACCTGGTGGTCAGGGATCTGGATCCCATGGGAGCTGGTGGGGGATGCAAAGGATAGGTGGTGGCATCCATTGACCTAACTACATAGCCTACCTGGTGCAAGAGCAGAGTTTTTGGAGATAGACTGGTTTCACATCCATATCCGTTGACAAGCTGCACATCCCTGAGCAAGTTACTTAACCTCTCTGTGCCTCAGTTTTTTGGTCTCTAAAATGGGGCTATTTAGAGTACCTAGCCCAGAGGCTGGAATAGGGTTAAACACCATAGAAACAGTCAACCCCATCCCAAATACACTGTATGTGCTTAATTAATATAAAATAAATAAGTAAAAATTAAGAACATCACTATCATTTTACATTCAGTACTAACCCTCTGGGGCTGGACTCTGGCTGGCAAAGACCATCCTCGCAGTTTCTCGTCTTGTCTGATATTTGCCACAACCTCTTAAACCTTACTTTCTCTTACCCTGGAACCCCAACCCCAATCATCTCTCCCTGACTTTCTCCATGTTGTCCCAAGGAAGCCAAGGAACTAGAAGCCAACGTGGCAGGACAGAGCTACTGCAGAGGCCCGCCTTGCAGATGGCCCCCACCACCTCCGTCCCATATTCTATGCCGAAATATCTGTTCACCTGCCCAGCGTAACCCACAGGCCCCAAATCAGGAAGGCAGGACGTGCGTGCTCGCCAGCGAAGCCCTTTACAGAATTACCTCCTGCACATGAAATTGTACTCCTCTACCAGAAAAATATCAACGAGGAGGCTCCATACGTTTCACCAAAATGCTTCCTTTCAGGGCATGGACACTTTCACAGAAAGCACATTTTCCTTTTGAGAAGAGAACCTAGAGGCTAGGGAATGCTCCTGTGGTTTTTCAACAGTTTAAACCAATATTTGGACACCACCAAAGTGTCTCATTTTTTTTTCCTGGAGAACTGCGTTACAAAATACTGGTTTCTATTAGGGTGTGTCTAGCACTTTCCGTGCCGCCAAGCCGTCCATTTTTATAGTCTGCACACTAGTAGATTTTCCATGAACAGGCTCAAATTTATTCCCAGGCAATGATGTTTAGGAAACCCAATATGAACATGAAGATTGCTCTAAAGCAGCCTCAGAGTTCGTGCCATGCAGTTGCCTAAAAAGAGCATTGCTGATGTATTAAAAAAAATGGTTTTTTTTGGCATACCTTAATATATGTGGGGGAAAAGGGTATTCACTCTCCTCATAAGTTTTCTTGCATTTGGTTGTTACAGGAAGCTTATTTTTTAAATTCTTCTTCTCTATCCTATATTTATATACTTGTAGAGAATACAGCCCAAACACCCACCTACATAGGCATTTTACATAAAGAACTTGAAGCCAAGTGACTGAAAAACAAAACAAAATTATGTATATAGTGTCTTTATAGAGATTTACATGTAAATCCAAATGGGAGCCGATGGTAACTGGAAGAAAATGAACCAGTTAGAGAAAAGTGCTAATGGAAAGTGTGACTAGAATTTGGTTTTGCTGACAAATAAAAAAGCAGGTGCCATGTTTTCAAAGAAAATCACATAGGAAAGAGAGCTTTATATTTACATACTCATATACATTCTCTCTCCATCTCCAGAAACTTACATGTTGGCTACAACCACCACCGTAACACCCAGTTTTACATTCTGTGTATGACAGCCCGCTTCTCCCATTAGCCCTGTAAGGGGGCTCCCACCGGGCAAGGCCAGACCCATCACAGGCTCCTGGCCTTGCCCACCTTCTCTCTTCCCCTTGGCTCTTTCTTCTCCCTCATCTAAATCCTTCACTTCTTCAAGGCTATGCTCCATCTCCTCCGTGAAGCCTTGCCACCAGAACTCCAAACCACGATGTCCCATGTTCCAAATCCTACTCTATTTATTGCTGACACCGTCCAGTCTTGCAGATTCAGTTCTGGGTGGGTGTTTTTCCTCCCTAACATGGCTGCAAGCCTCTTGAGGGCAGGGCCACATCGAACTCCATTTCTGTGTGTTACCATAGCACCCCGCACAACTCTGAACACAAAACAAATAGTCAGCCAATATCTACTAGATTGTATGGATTGAATAGCTGGGTGAAGAACTATGAGGTCTAGAATGGCTAATTTCATCGGGCAATTTACATTGTCCTGATGAGGTCTAGACAAAGTTTATAGCTCGACAACTATCCTCTGAACACTGCCCGGAGACAGGGCTGCCATCTCTAATGAAACATGCCTGAAGAATTTTGGAGGCCACCTGTGGTGGATGCTGCGATGTACTGCCCAGGTTCCCCTTCAGGAATGAAGGACCAAGCACTCCACTAGCTGCAGGGAATGCTGCCTGCACACAGCCCTCAGCTGAAGGGAAGAGCTTCACCCAAGGTCATACCCCATCCCTTGGGATGGCTTGCATCTAATGATTGATCATTATATATCAGGGTGTATCAGGGGATATAAAGGCCAGGACCCTCACCCCAACTCAGACAGTTCTGAAGGGCTATTCCAGCTCCAGAGCTCGAGGCTATTGTTGGGTCTGCATTGCAGCTCAGCTTCTCACTCTGCCCAGTCCAGCCTCCCTCTCCTCCCTTTCTCTTCCCCAGGTACTGACCCCAAGAGCAGTCCTAAATAAACTCGCTGCATGCTAACCTCCATCTCAGAGTCTGTTTCCTGGGAAAGCAGCCTACAGCATCATCCCTACGTCCATTTATCCATGCATCCAGCCAGCCAGCTAGCAACCTACTACTGTGTTTCGGGCACAATGAGTGGTGCTGGTGGGAGGCAATACAGGTTAGCCCTTAGGGAGCTAACAGTCCAGTACAAGAGATGAGACATGTACAGTAATAATGATAAAGAACACAATGATAACAGGCTGGTGTCAAGAGAGAACACATAAACAGAAATGTGACTGGTAGGTAATCCGAGAGCAAGGGGGTGAGGAGTCTTCACGCCTTGGCTTAGGCTGTGGCCTTTGGTATATGCGCCTATCTTCCCATCTGATCTCAAGCCCTGGAGGACAGGATGGATGGTGTCCTTATCTCTCTTCACCTTCCCCATACTTCCCAACACAGACTCCCAGACAGTACAAGAAATCTTAAAACACTGAAGCAAAACAAAACACTGAAGGAAAGCCTTGGCAGTTCCACATTATAGGACAGGTTTCTGGCTGCCTCTCTGGCCTTTTAGCGCAGAGTTCTCAGGAGGCTCCTCAAGATGCTTATTCATGTATTATGTCCATAAAATCTCTGGAACATGAAAGCACAAGACAAGGTCCTGACCCTCAAAGTGGCAACAGCCCAGTGTGGATGAGGCAGAGGCCCCTGCAGATGTCCACCAACAGGAACAAGACATGGGACTATGACTAATAGCCAAGTGGTACATCATCCCCAGGCGGTCCCTGCCCTCGGTTGTCCGGTCCATCAATTGTCAATCTGTCAGTTGACAAGGTCACTAAATAGCCTCCACAAGGAATCTAACAATGAGAATCAATAAATTCCAGAACCTCATAATCCCGCGAAACCAATGCCCTGGCGTGATTTACTTTCTAAAAGTGCCTTTAAGCAAAACATCACTGCTAAGTGCCTGATGGAAAGAGGGGCTGGGAAGCATTAGTCGGTGGGGGAGCCAGTATTCCCCCTGCCCTCACCCCAACTCAAAACACCAGTCTCCTTCCACTCTCCCTCTCCTTCCACTGCTTTTGTACAATCTGTTACCAACTTCTGTTGTTTGTTTCTCTGAAATGGCATTTGCATCCTTCCTCTTCTGCCCGCCTTAGTGCTACCACCTGCTTCGATATTGTGGCCACACCCTGGTATCGGAGGCTCCAAGCCTAGGCAATGCCTGCACTTCATGTCTGCCAGATGTGGCTTCTGAAAACCCAGCTCTCCATCGTCACATCTGTGCTCAACAATCAGCCTAAGGGGGCTCCTAAGGCAGCATCAGGACCAAGTTAAGATCCTCTTATAATTGGCCCTCCCTATACTCATCTGGTTTTACTTCCCAGTACTTCCTAGTAATGCCCTCCATGCCAGTCACCTCTCTGTTTATTTGAGCCTTTGCTTACATGGTTGTCTGTCTTCTAGAATGCCTTTCCTCCCCTTGGCCACCTATTTAATCCTACCCACTCCTGGCCACTCTGTTGACACAGACCAAGCTTAGGACCTAGGGGATGGGAAGGACAAGAAGGTAAAGTTAGGGGCCTGCTGTTTTCCCACTTCTTCTATTGTCTTGAAGTTCCCCTCCCACATCCTGACTCCATCACATGGAAATGCTTTTCTGCTGTTCCTACTCAGCCGCAAGGACACGCCACCATCTTGACTGCCCTGGACCATCAAGCTGTGGGTGAAGGAGCTTATCTGCCTTCAGCTGGTAGACTATCTCGGTCTTACAAGCCAGAAAAGGAAAAAAGTTGACACCGCTAATGTTTACTCGCTTGTTGCTTCTTGGGAAAGACTCTCAGTCACTGCTGAGTTAACACACCAAACTCTGGGATTTCTGAGGGATGGTGGGTTTGCCAAAGGAGAGACTGCCAAGTTGGGTCTCTGGAAAGAATCCAGTGTTCCACAAACCCTGCCTCTTTCCTAATCATAGAAAGAACCATAAAACGACAGAAAGGCAGAGGAGAGCTGCAGGCAGCAGAACGGCACAGAAGCATCATCCTGTGCTTCCTGAAAAACAGACAACGCAGACAGAGACAAACCTCGTGCCCTCCTTCGCCCTCCTATGCAGGGAACTGAGTGCACAGCGGGCACTCAGGGACCTTTGGGAAAGTCTCTTGAAAGGAGCACAGTAAAGGAGCAGGTGGTCCTCGGAGATTTCCTCACTCCTTTGCCAATTTGTGACCAGGAGCGTGACTGAAATGGGCAAAAATGGAAAGGAGAATGGGGAGTCCCTCCTGTACCTCCTGTTACCCTGAAGGGAAAAGGTTTGCTGCGGGGGGTGGGGTGGTGGGGTTACTCTCTCTTCATCTACTAGAAGTGCCATGAAAGTGACCAGTCTCCAGGTTAGCAGGTAGACTGGGTCAGGCGTTCTCTGCTTTTCACAACTTTCCCTGGAGCGGGAGCAAAAGGCGGTGAAAACAGTGGGTTTGAATGTCCCCATGTGCATACCGTGAGCTGGAAGATGATGAGGATGAGAAGAGGTAAGGTAAAAATAACCTCCCCCAAACAAACACACATGCAAACGCACACACACATACCAGAGAGAGAATGAGAGAGTGGAAAGGAGAAAGTTCAAAGCAAATCTCCTCAGGCAATTAAATTAATGTGATTATAATGACAACAATATGAATTGTTTTACACGTCCCTAGCGATTTATATCTTACAAAGCACTTGGGTACATTATTTAGCAGGATACTTACAACCAATAATCCAATCAGGTGATAATCAAAATAGCAGCTACCTTTTACGAACGATTACCAGGGACACTTTTCATGTGTCACTTTATTTAATCCTCACACCCCCCTTGTGGTATGACTGTCATCCCCATTTTACAGATGGGGAAACCGAGGATCAGAGAGGTTAAGTAACAGGCCCATCAGGTGCAGAGTGGAACCCAGGTCTTTCTGATCCGAGTCCAGGCTCTCGACCTTAATAAGGTCCTCCTGATGGCAGGGCTTTTTCACAAGTTCAGGAGGGGAAGGGCATCGAGGGGACGCAGCCCTTCCATCTCAACCCCCTATGAAGTAGGTACACACAGACACACACATGGATACTCCAAGAGACCCCGCTCACTCTGCTGTCCTTCTCAGTTACAAACCCATCCAGCTTGCACAGATACAGGTCCACAGATGCATGCCACCTTCTTTATAGGGACAAAGGTCAACCTCTATGGATAACATACCTGTTATCTAGCAGGTATCTGAAGCTGAAACAAAGGTTTCCATTGGACAGGAAGCAGCCACAGCAAGGTGATAAATTAGCATCTAGTTTTGAAGCTTGGTCATGAAGAATACTTTCAGACTGAAAATGAGTGAGACTGAATGTCATTTAGCAGAATGGCTTGTGACATTCAAATAAATGTTCAACTTGTGAGATTCAAGAACACGAAGAAGAAGAAATGACTGTAGGAAACTGTAAGGTGCAAACGAATGGTGACAGATCAGATAGCGGGCTGCCTTGTTCTTCATCAGGCCTATGTGCTCTCAGGGGTAATGTTTGCTGTTAGTTGTGCAGAGGCCTTTCGACACAAACGGACATGAGCCCTATGGCTGATACTCCATGCTGGGCAGGCTCGGGGAGAAGCCACAAGGCCCTTAAGAACCCCTTCCCTCCCCTTCCACCCAAGTACCATATCTTCTTGGAGAGTTTCTCCCCTCCTCGTCCTGGCTTTTTTTAAACCTCAGTGTCCTCCTCCCCCTCTCCATCAACCCGCATGAATCTGAGGGTGGGGGCAGGGAGAGTATGTTAGTTCCTGGGATTCTGAGAGAGTAAAGGGTCAGTGTCAATGTCCCTCCTCCGTTTGAGCTCTGGAGATATACTTAGATACACACAAACACCAATGGAACTTTTAAATGATGCGAGGAGATCCACAAGCCAACTGTGAAACAAAATCTTGGTGCTTCATAGTCACAGAAACATACAGGTAGGCAAGGCGCTCATGTTTATTAATTATATCCACAAACACCTACACAAAGCAGGTGGCTCTTGCACACACATAGGAATCCTCATACACACGCATCTTGGCGATGCCACCTTTCCTTCCCACCCATCCCAAGGTGTTGACTACAGCCTCCCTGTGAGCGGCTGAGGCGTATGATGCAGTGGAAAGGGAGTCACTCTGCCCTCGGCTACTCCCTGGCTGTGAGACGTGGGCAAGCCAGTTAGCCTCTCTGAACCTCTGTAAAATGGAGACAGCCACCTGGTGGGAGCTGTAAGGATGAAGGGGAATAATATATGTAGGCCCTTGGCACAGAGCCTGGCGCTGTCCTGCCTGGTTCCTGAGCCTGCCTTTCCTACACCCACGCCACGGCTGATGGTGCCTCCTGTCCGTTGGTCTCCACACTCAAGACTCTGGTCTGACATTGCAAAGAATGGAGACTAGTCCGGGACCTCCAGTCTGTACCAGGAGGGTCCCAGCTCTCAGGTCACAGGTCTGCCGGCCAGGACTAGCTTCCAGGGCCGCACGGGGCCGGCAGGAGGGCGAGCGGGTCTCCGGTGCGTGGACCCGTGGGCGGCAGGCGGAGCGGGCCGGTGGAGGTGGGCAGAGCCCGGAGGTAAGTCGACCCAAGGCTGTGGGTGGCTTCCTCCTGTTGCTCAGTATCAGGGAGAGGCGGGGGAGGACGTTCATTTTTCCTAAGTAAGCCTCCACCCATCGCTTTGATAACTATCGATTGCGAGAAGCCGGCGGCGCCTCTTCCAGGCGAAGCCCGGCTCCCGCGCGCCCCCGCGCCTGCGTTCGGGACCCCTCCGCGGGGACCTCCTCCGTCTGCCCGGGCGGCGAAGGGCGAACGCTTCTGCACAGGCTCGTCTAGCAGGCTTGGGACCCGCAGCCACGACCTGAGCTTTGACCCCTGCTCGTCCACCCGCGGGGTCTTTCCTTCCCAGAGTCCCCTGTCACGCCCTCGGATGGGGTCACCTGTTCCGCAGCATCCCGGGCGCCTCGGGTTCGAGGACTAGGCTGGCGCTCGGAAAGTTATTTCAAAGGGCAGACGTGTTGCAACCCTCGCTGCAGCAGACTACAGGACGCGCATCTCCCGAACCCTTCCCCGCCCCCACCCGGCCCGGGCCACCCGACCCGCAGCAGGAGCCCGGCGGCGCTGGGAGCCCTCCGCAGATGCACCTCTTCTCCCTCCCGCGCGCCCAAGTGCCACGGGGGAGAAAGCCCCAGAGCAAACTCCCGGCGCGGAGCAGTCCCCAGTCCCGGCCTGGACGGGATCGCACTGCTGGGGATCGGCCTCCCGCCCGGCAGCGCCGAGAAATACTCGCGGTTTCCTGCCCCGGCCTCCCCTCCTCGGGCCCCAGCCCTCCCCGCCGGGTGGCCGCGGCCCCTCGGTACCTGAGGCGGTCACGGGCTCGCCCTCGCTCTGCTCGCCGGAATCCGAATCCATGCTGCGGGCTGCTGGCCGCGCGTCCACGGCCGCCCGCCCGTCTGCGGGGCGCTCGGGCCGGCGTCCGGGCTGGAGCTGCCGCGGCGCTCTCGGTGCGGACGGCCGGGGAGGCAGCACGGGCGGCTAGGGCTGGGCAGTGCGCGGCGGCGGCCAGGGGGCGGCTCCGCAGAGGCGAGCGCCGCCCGCGCCCCGCTCCCTGCTCCCCGCGCCCGGCGGCCGGTGCCTGCGCGCGAGGCGAGCGCGGGGCGGAGGGTGGGGCGCGCCGGGAGACGGCTGGGAGGAGGGGGAGGCGCGAGCTGGGAGGAGCGGGAGCGTCCCGCGCCCCGCGGACTCCAGACTGGGGTTAAATCCCGGGAGGCGGCGCCGCTCCGCCGCCCCGCGCCCCGCGCCCGCCCCCCGCAGCCTTGAACTTGCTGAGCGCGGCGAGGTCGTGCGGGGCGGCGAGGCCTCTTCCCTTGCGTGCGGCCAAGTTTGGAGGAGGCGAAAAAGCGCCCGCACCTAAGTAGGAAAAGGAGACGCTCCCAGTGGGAGGCCTGGGGCTGCCGGGGTTCGAGTCCCACTCCAGCGCTCGGAGACCTTGGGCGAGTGACTCAACCTCTCGGTGTCTGTTTCCTCACTTGGAAAGTGGAGAAAATGACAGTCCCCTTTTGTGCGCAGTGTTGGGTGGGAAGTCAATCAGATAATGCCTGTGAGGGGCCAAGGGCAGGGCCTGGCACCTGGCGAGGAGGTAAACACCAGGCTGCAGACAGCGCGCGCTCTGGCGGTTCTTCCCCGGCGTGGGCGCGGCGGGTTGGGGCAGGGCGGCGGGGCCGGTTCCGAGGGCTCGGAGCCCTCGCTGGCATCGAGGGCAGGACCCGCCCTGCCAGGACGGAGCCCGGCCACCGCGCCCGCCCCTCGAGAAGCAAGAAGTGACTTTAAAACCTTTTCTTTGTTTTTAATACAGAGTGCTAAACTTCCTCCATACCCCCTCCCCCGCCGCCTTCCACTTTCTAAAAAAAAAAAGGTATTTGTAAATTTATTAATTAAGAGACTAAATTAGGGGGAAAATACAGGAGCAGTAAGGCCTCAGGAGATCCTTTGTTGTTGATTCTTGATTATCCACATAGTCTTATTGTCTCCCTGAATTGTCAGCTCCAACACTTATATAACCTCAGGCTGGCTTCGCTGCGTGCGAAGTGTGCGCAGAGAATGCAAACTAACTTTACTGACCTTAGCGAAATGAAGTCTGGAAGAAAAAGTCTCCTAATAAGTGCCTTTTATTGTTTCCTGTGTGCACTTGTTGAATCTGTACAGTGACTCAGTGAAGACTTTAGGTTGGACTATTTGGAAATGCTTTTTCGGAGGTCAAAAATGGTTGAAAGTTGGCAATTTCATATAATTCAACCTATATATATTGTTATCCTTGTTTTATCGAGGTGGCAGTGGAGTCTCAGAGAGAGCAGGTAACTTTCCTGTGGTCTCAGGTCCAGGAAGTGGGGGAGCTGAGCCTTGAAATCAGGGCCGTCTGATGTCCAGACCTGCTCCCAGCCTGAAGGGGGTGGTGGCACAAGTGAGTTTGGCCTCTCGGCTCCCTGAGGGCTGCCTCCTTTAGTGAAGGCAGGGGCTTCACAGAGTGCCCGTCCAGCTCCACTTTGTGTTCTCAGAAAACGTTGTCTGGACCACCAAACTCACGGACTTTAGTTGAAAAAAGTTGGATGGGTTTCCATGGAACCATCAAAAGAGCCCCGTCCTAGATGTGTGATCTTGGGCAAAAGGCTTACCCTCCCTCAGTTTCCTCATGTGTTGGCAGCTCCTTCATAGGGTGGCTGGAAGGGAGTAGGTGAAATATCGAGTGTGGAAGTGATTACCCAATGCCTGGCACACAGTTGCTGTTTGATAAATGGAAAGAACATGAGTTCTTAGATCTAGTGGATCCCATCTAGAAAAACAAAATATTTTTAAAATTACATTTTTAAATGAAAAGAAAAAAGTAACAGCAACGTTTGGATAAAAGTTGGTGCTCAAAGAACAAATAGCTGGGATCCTTTTATAAGGTTGCCATCATAGCTTTGGAGTCTTAAGGAAAAACAAGGGTGATAGCGTCAGAGAACAGAGCGTATTGGATTGAAAAGGCATCCAGCTTGCTCTACAGGCCAAGCCGAGATTCAACAACAGGAAATGTGAAACTCTCTCTGCTCCGTTAGACCTCCTTTCCTGGCACTTGGTGAAAGCTTTTTTATTTCTGTTTGTTTATGTCAGCGGACAGGTGGTATGGGTTAAAGAGTGAGGGAAACAGAAATGCCACTGAGGCATCTATGCCTCACAGCCATAAAAGATCTACTGGAACTTGATCGACAGCGATCCCAGTACCGGGAGCGCACACTGAAGACACATATAGGTCCATCAGTCATTGTCTTCAGTGAGTATCGAGCACATTTCTGCCCAGAGATAAAATGATGGGGGGTGGGGGGAGAGGTGTGCTGGTCAAAGTGCTCCTGAAAAGCCTATGAGGTGAGTCTTCAGACAAGCGACACTATTCATTTATCTGTGCCTGTATTCAGTCATAGCATATTTCTGCAAAAGGAGGCAGACAGAGAAAGAAAAATTGAATGTGAAATTAAACAATGGAGAAGAGAGATCCAAACTAAATAAGGTTTCCATTCCAATTTCCTATGATGTGCAGTCTGTTGTCATGGGATAGCAAGACAAGGGGAAATGACTGCTGGCACGCGTGTGTGTTTAATGAGGAACATTAGTGGAACGTACCTTATCTGTCCTCCCAGTGTGGAAAAATCTGTATAAGAGAAGGAAGTCCTTAAAATAGTCCCCCACGACCTCTCTGAAAACAGTGAAATCTCAGGTGGGGAATCTCCTTTGCAAACCCATCCTAGTATATTTCTTAAGAGAAAGAAGGAAAGAAAACGCTCTTAGAAAAGAGGAAAGGATTTCCGTAGTTCCTCTGTATATTTTTAGAAGTATGGCATCACTTCGCAGACTTGAATCTAGAGGCTGAGGCTTATAAACCACTTTCCTCAGTGTTTCCACTACATCTTTTCAGCCTGGCTGCTCTTCAGATGCACAAATTTCTAACTCTTCTTGGTTGTTTCTTAGCTTCGGCTAACGACATCGTTGGCTTTTTAAGGAACTTGCCTGTCTGCTGGGACAAGCATATCTATTTGTAAGGTGTCAAGAAACAGATAATAAAATAGATCCATTTCTGCTAAGGCAATAATACGCCTTTAATCCGAGCCAGTGCTATGACTCATCTGCCTGTCTCCTCCTGTGGGATGGGAAGGGAGCGTCTGCAAACCTTCGGCAGGCAGCTGGGAGGGGGGAGGTTCATCTCGCAAAGCCAGGGCTGCCGCTCGGCTTCAAAACTCCACCGGTCTCTGGAACTGCCCTTTCTCTGGGCTGAAGTGGTCCTTGGTACTTTCGGTAAAAGGTTGGCCAGGACAGCCCCATTTTTAATAACTTGTCTCAAGGTGGATGCTGGCACCAAGGGAGCTTCTGCCCAGAGGGGCTCTGGGCAAGCTGGACAGCGCGGTCTGAGCTGGCTTCATAACCATCTGGCAGAACAAGCCGGCAGACAGGCTTGAAAGAGGGGCTTTTCCTATTTCTTTCTGGCTAGCAAAAATAAGTTTTATGGTGCCCCCCCTCCTTATTTCAAAAGCAACGCACGTCACTGCAGAAAAATTGGAAAGTACATATAAACAAAAAGGAAGAAAATTTAAAAATCCATTCATAATTCCATTAGTTGAAATAACTGTTAACATACCTTTTGAAAATTTTCCCTCTTTGTGTGTATAGCATTCCACTTTCGTAACTTGCTTTTTCCTTTTAACAATATGTTGTGAACGTCATTCCATCTGCTCTCTGACAATATGGTTTTTAATCATACCTGCACATACCTATTGTATGGGTGTACTAGAATGTATTTAAACAATCCTTTATCGTTGGGCATATAGGTTGTTTCCAATTTTCTGCTATAGTAGACAGCATCAGTGAACATCCTCATGTCTAAATCTTTGCGCACATCATTAATCAATGTCTGTGAACCTTCAGCAGCTTCATTTGTTCTTGGGAGAGAGAAATAAGATGGAAATTGTAGCTAACAAAACAATTGCTGTATGTATCCCAAGACTTTAAGGTGATCAAGAATTTTCATGGGCATGATCCCTTCTTGGCAGAGGGTGGGTTATTTTAGTTCATTCTTGCATTTACCAAGCATCAGTTGAGTCCAGAGGGGGTTTCTATAGGTGGAGGAGAGGAGTGGAAAATTGTCTTCCCATTTGCTTTGTGGGCAGCGTGTCCTCTGCACAGCCCCGTCCAAGTCCAGACACTTTGTGGGAGGCAGTGGGGGGATGAGGCTGGCAACTTAGGCATCAGGCTGTTCTCCCAGTGTCTTAGCTTCTGCCCTCATGAGCTGCCTACAGGACAGCTTCCTGAGCAGCTAATGCAGTTATAGTGACTCTATTCAGGGAGAGAAGGAAATTGAGAAAGAGGGAGGAGGAAGAGAAAGAGGGAGAGAGAAGAAATTGGCTTTATGGACCAAATCTCTGTTTTGCTCCAGCCCAGTTTCTATGGGGTTGTTTGTAAGCCTTTGAAACAGCAGGACCAGGATGGTTCAGCCTATGATCACATATGGGGTCTGGTCCCTCTTGTGGCATTCACTGTGGGGGCTGCAGGATGTGACTGTGCTGTGTTGGAGCTGTTCTTATGAGGATCCATACGTCTCTTATGTGGGTACCCTAAGTGACTGTTTTAGCCTTGCCCAGTGGCTTGCCATCTTCCTAAATCCTTCTACAGGTCTGTGGCATGGAAAGGGGAAATATTATTCCCACTGGGGAGAAGCCAGAGTCAAGACCCAGGCTTAAGTAGTGACTAGCATCCTTATAGTGTTCAAGAAGACAGGAGAGTTCCCAAAGACTGGATAGCGGCGGTATTGCCCCAGTTTTCAAAAGGAAGAGAGGAGTGGATTCCAGGAATAACAGATTGGTATCATTTTTGTTGCTGTTTAGCAAAAATCTGGAGCAAACAGATTTATAAACATTTAAAGAAGAAAACGATGATCACCAGCAGCCAACATGGGTTCATGATCATGTCCCATTAAAATGACCATCTTAACTTTCTTTAAACAGGGCCATTAGGTGTATAAATCAAGATAATTTCATTCAACTTCAATGTAGCAAGTATTAGTTGAGCACCCTCTGTGCTTCAGGTGCAAAGTGGAGGGAACTGACCGCCGCAGATACCGTAGGTTGTGATTTAAGTAAAGGCTCTGATGAAGTTCTTGCATGATTTCCTTGCTGTGAGGTGGATCTGGAGCTGGTTGAACAACCCTACCCAGTGAGCCATGATTCACGATTCTCCCTTAACTTGGGTGGAGGTCTCTGGTGGAGTGACACAGAGCTCTATCCTTGGCTCTGATGTATTCTACTTATTTTTTTTAATCAATAATTTAGAGGATGAATTTGGTTGTGTTTATCAAATATGTAGATGACTCTGCTATGGCAGGTCAGGGAAGACTTGGAGTCACATGGAAAAGATATGTGGGTCTTGGTTGTCCATAAAGCCAACATCAGTCAGCAGTGGAATAAACAGTGGAATAACAGCTGCATTGCTACAGGAAGGGCAGGAATAGTCCTTCTGTGTTAACACCTCCTGGTGTTATGGACACCTGGGGTCTTATGAACATCTGGTGCCACATTTTAAGGAGACCTACCAGGTTGCTCTCAGAGGACAGGAACCAGGACAATGAAGGAGGTTTGGAAACCATTCTGTATGAGAAAGTTTGAGTGTCAGGCGAGGGAAGAAAGCAAACAAGGCATGGTAGGATGGATGTCCTCAAATGTGTGAAGACCTAGACTCTAGCCTGATGCAGGACTAATAGGTAGACGTTATAAGAAGGTAGAATTGGAGGCCGGCCTGGTGGCGTAGTGGTTAAGTTCACTCTCTTTGCTTCGGTGGCCCGGAGTTCGCAGGTTCAGATCCCAGGTGCAAACCTACACACCGCTCATCAAGCCGTGCTGCAGAGGCATCCCGTATACAAAATAGAGGAAGATTGGCATAGATGTTAGTTCAGGGATAATCTTCCTCACCAAAAAGAAGGAAATAAAAAGGAAAGTAGAATTCGGATCTTGTGCCAGTCCTGGCTTGCCTGTCCTCAGATCCATTCCTTGCCCTTTCCCTGCTCTGTATGGAAGATGGGCTGACACCTGCAGGCTGCATTTGCCAGCTCCTGTGCCAGTTGGTTTCCAGCTGGACCCAGCCAGTGCGAGGCACTGGCAGAAGACTGGAGAGCAAGGGAAGGAATAGCTGGGATATTCTCTCCCATCCTCCATCCCTCAGATCTCAGCACCTCTGACAGTGGCTGCCTCTCCTCCATGGCTCCAGCTGCCACCAGATGGATCCACTGTGGTTCCAGGTTCCATCAGGTGACCACAGCCTCTGGGCTCCAATAATAAATAGCACCTCTTCCCTTTTGTTCCTCCAGCCCAGGGTGGCAGTGACTTCCTGCTGTTGCTGATATCTAGGTTGCCTCACTGTCCTCCGTTTGCCTTCTCAGCTCTTCCATCACCTCTGTAGTCAGTTCTCTGTATTACTCCATTGGAAAAATATAAGATAGTTTCTTCTTTCCTAGTTGGACCTTATTAGTATGACACACAGAAAGAAGAAAGAGTATTTTAATGATTACAGGTGGATGAACGTATGGTGGCAGGCTGGAGTCCACTATCTTTAGCATTCCTTTGGAAGTTGGGCACAGAAGGGAAATGACGTGCACAAATCCTGGATGTGGCAGAGCTGGGACTAGAATTCAAGGCTCCTGACTGCTAGACCAGCACTCTTTTCATTTGACGTTAGCTCTCTCCTCCTGCATATATCTTTATTAACCATCCACTCCTAGTTTATGTTAATCACTCTTCTCATCTATGGGAGGAAAAATGGAGTCTCCTAAATTCTTTTTTCTCCTTTAATTGTCTTGTGATTTTGTGACAACCTGGTTCAATAATGCTTACTTGCTAATTATTTTACAGAACAAACACTATTCTCCAAGTGTTGAGTGGAATCTTTTTTCCCTCCCTTCAAAGCATTTTCTACTTAGAAAAAGCTAAATGCATGATCCAATCTGGAAGATTCTGTTTCTGTAAGTCTGTGATTTCATAACATCTATGTTGAGTTGAGGGCTGTAGAAGAGTGAGGAAATGTTCAAGGTCAGCTAGTCTAACCCCATTGCTTTAGATATAAAGAAACAAGACCAGAAAGATGGAATGGCTTGCCCACAGTCAGGGGCAGAAGTGGGACAAGAACTCAGGTCTCCAGCCCTCATTCAGGACACCCATCCTACTTCCACGCTCCTTTATAGACCATATACTCACCTTTGCTACATCCAGTTTTCAAGCTGCTTCTGCCTTCAGTTCTCAAAGCTCTTTCCCCAGTACTGGTCTTTCCCCTCTTCTCACCTCCTTCATACCAATGTTTCAGAGCCCATCTTCACCTGGAATAGAATCATCAAAAGCAAGACTTGACCAACCTCTCTTTTTAATTTCTTCATCTCATCAACAACTTCGTTTCGTTCCCTTCCCTCCCCTCACCTCCTCCCTTTGTCTTCTGGATTCTCAAATTTTCCATTCCTTTCTCGTCTCTAGCCAACATTTTCCATCCCACCAAGTTGTCCATTAGCGTTGTTCTTTACTTGATCCCTCCCTTCTGTGTTCGAAGCCAATCTGCCTGGTTGAAGCCATCAACACTTCTAAGGGAAGAATCTTTTAAGAACTGGATCTGATTCCTGGTTGCCGGAAACCTTTGATCGTTCTCTGAAGAAAGCCATAAATTAATGTCACCCCTTGACAGGACCCCTGGGCCTATCTCTATTTTGTCCCTGCCCTCTCGACTGTGGATATGAGCATCTTAACACCTCAAACAGTATGGCAATGTTGGGAAATCCTCCCGTAGCCAAGAATATCAAACTATTTATTTAGTTCAAACCGTTAACACACATCATCCCATGGGAGTTTCCAGTGTTTCAGTAACTTTTTCTTTTGGCTGTTTATAGATCTTAGCTGGTTTTTAGATCCTTCCAAATTTGTGTTATCTAGACATTCGTGAGTGCTTAGATTTATTGAAACTCTTTCAGGATAACATCATTACAATCCAATATTTGAGTCACGGTAACCTTGTTCAAATGAACTAATCCTCCTCTCAGCAGACACATCGACACCGCATTTCTAGTTGGTTTATTTGCATTCTTCTATCCTTCCAAATTCTGTATTACTTTCTTCCAATGTGGATTTTGTCAAGTCACATAATTGTCAAGAGACCAGGAACTCAGTTCAGCCTTCACGTTTCTGTAACTCATACTTTAATTTCTCCTGATGAAGTGGGTAAGTCCAAGGATGAAGTATGGGGTTTCTGTTCCAGAAAGCAAGTGTAGGGGACACCTGTCTCCTTCCTTAGCACAGCGATATTGCCGCCAGAGCTACCAGGAATAGGGAGTGACCCAGAGGAGAGAGGACAGCCTCAGACACCAGATCTTAACCCCATCATGCTCTCTTCTCCTAAATACAGAGTGGAGGGTGGGGTCAGAGCAATGCCAACTCTCAGTTCCAAACAATCACGTCTTCCCAGGGTCTCCATCATCACCCAACGTGCCAACAGCCTGCCGGTTCCCCAGGTTCCTAGTCTTCAAATTAGTTTCCTGGTTTTTGTCTCATTGCCACTTCGGCATCCACAGTCCTATCAAATTCTAATGATATTTCTTCCACGTGTCTTAATTTAACCCTTTCCTTTCCAAATCCACAGTCACCCTCCACCCAGCTCTTCCCTGTGTCCCACTGGCTGCAACAAGACTTTCTCCATGCTTGCCCAAAACCCACTACACCCAAGCCGGAGCTCGAGGCCCTCTTTTGCATCTGAGAGCTTGCGTCTTTACTATTCTGCTCTGCCCTGCATGCACAGGAGAGCCCTGAATATGTATCGCACATGAGAGCCCTCAATGCGTATCAATACGAAGAACTAGCCAGAGTCTAAGCAGTGATGGGTTTGTCCCATGTCCATCCCATTTCACCCTCCCTGCTTCCTGCCTCACCCTACATTTAATTTCTCTGGCTGTCTGTTTGCTGCAGCCCCATCCCTGGTATGTGGGCTCCTCGCCCCTCCTCCCCCTGACACAAAGCCTGTCTTCTTTCTGCGAACCAGGGTGCTTTGCTGCGAGGGCTGGAAGTTTTGACTCCCTGGCTTGGCGTCAGGCTCTTCTCCCCAGAATTATCCTCATGGGGACTTTTGGCCAGGGTGCCCTGGTGTTCCTGGAACCCACATCCTCTTCTTGGCTTTGCCTCTGGACCACAGAGTATTGGGTAATTTCTGCTGTGGTGGAGTGAAGACACCTGGATTTTTGTACTGGCTGTTCATGAACTTGATAAATGACTTTAAATAAGTCAGGACAGCCTGTCCCAGCTCTTCAGATGTCAGTTCTGAGGAGCTTCAGCTTGCCGTCTTGCATGCCTTGAACATGCCCCCCACTGCCTGCTAGTGTCTGAGCCTGTACTCACCAAGTCGCTTTCCCCAGACAAGACAAAAGGGTGGGGATGTGTCTTATTTGGAAGCTGGCATCCAGCATGCCCTGGGACCCCGCACATCCACTGACCCCAGTTTCCCCTTTGCCTCTGCCCCACAGAGTGGGTAAACCAGCATGCTTGGGTTTTGCCTCAGTTTCCCCAGTTGCATTCACATCCTTCTTGGAACGGTAGCCCCCTCAGACACTGACTGTTTCTGAGCTCTGGCCAGTTCCTATTACTTGAGGTAACACGAACAAGTGAGTTTTCATCTCCAGAGAGTTTGCCTAATACAACCTGCCATGTGTGGACTCTCACTTAGCTTCAAAAAATTAACTTGATTGCATATTTTTGAGTGCCCCTCTCAATTTCTTTAAATTGCCAGTTGTCTTACAGCACCTTTTAAGAATGTAACCAAGACCAGGATAAGTCAGAAAGTAAAACCGTGGAGCAATCAGAAAAGATATCTTTTACTCAGATGAGAGTCCCTTAGGCTCTCACTCATGGTCTAATTTGCTTTCTTTATTCCCAAATTCTGTCAGGTGTGAGAACAAGGGTGGGGGGTGCACTCCGGGCAGCACCGGAGCCAGTGTGGAGGAGCTTCTGTCGTCACCCACGTCCCCTGGACACTCACCTTCCCCTGCGTCCTGCTGGCTGCCTGCTACAGACACCTGCGGGCTTCTGGAAGTGCCAGGAAGCTGAGGGGACCCGCCCTCAGAGAATGATGGCCAGGATCGGGGGGATTAAATCTAGGTCCCTACCTGTTGTGTGGGACAGCCCTGCACAGTCTTGTAGATGGCCCAGTGCCCTGAGCCCCAGCGGCCCCGGGATAAGTAACTTCACCTGTAAGTAATGCAGCTGCACTGGCTACCTTCCCTTTTCTGTCACATCCCCAGTTCCCTGCCCCTGCATTCCTGGGATCACCTCCCAAACCAACAGCTTGCCCTCAAATTCTTATCTCAGCGTCCACGACCTGTCCTAAGTCACGTCACAAGAACAAGAAGCCCAGAAATGATGGAAAGAGAAGATAGAAGAACTCTGAAAGAGCAGAGACAAGAGCTAAAGTATTATGGGGCCCTGGGGTCATTCAGCAGGGGCCACTGGGACTTGAGGGTATGTGAGATGATTCCTGTACACACTTTGGGCACGGTGGTGACCTGGGTATAAAGTGTGCTCTTCAGCAGGCTTGGGGAATAAGTGCCACATTTTAGGAAGGTTTCTGCCTGAAAGAGTAAAAATAGGTTGTGATGCTTAAAGGAATAATTCCTTGGTTATCTAGAAGCTTGAGTTTCCTGGACGCCCTGTTCCCTGATAGCCAGGATTTATTGGGTTTTCTGTTGAACTAAAATCATTGCCTTCAAGCTTCAAAGCTCCTAGTTCCAGCAGCTTGGTTCTCTAAGATTTGTAGTCTTCATGTTTTTCATAGTCTTTGATTTCCTCCCTTCCCATCCTCCATTTGCATAATGGAGTTCTTTTTTTAAAGCCTGCCTTCCCATGGAAGCCCCCTTCTCCCCTCGACCACTTCATTGGTGCACCATTATGCACCATTATCTCATTCTTGGGGTATGGGGATAGGCTCTGCATTCAGTATTCCAAGGGCTAGCACACTGAGATTTGTACTTCTGTTTTGTTTCCAATCCAAATTGATTATTTTTTTCAGTTGTCATCCAGATGTTTGATATCATGTAAACACAGCTTGAAAGTGTTCCTGAACTGCTTACAGATGTACGCCAGTGAAATCCTTTCCAAATTATATATAATGATGCTCTGGGTCTATTTATATCTATGTCACAGTCTCTGGCTTGAGTGTTAGCTATAAGACTAAGTTGGAAAGAAAGTGGAAAATTCACGTGTGTGGGTGATTTGTCTTCTTGATTAAAGACTCCAGATATTTGGAAATATTCAGGAATTGATGTCATTTTCCATTGAGTGCTGGCATGTCTGTAACTGTGATATTATGGACCGAATGTTTGTGTCCCCCTCAAATTCATATGTTGAAACCCTAACCCCCAATGTGATGGTGTTTGGAGATGGGGCCTTTGGGAGATGATTTGGGTTAGATGAGGCATGAGGATGGGGCCTTTATGATGGGATTAGTGCCCTTATAAGAAGAGACGCCAGAGAGCTCTCTCTCTCCCTCCCTCCTCTCTCTCTCCTCCTGTGTTCACACAAAGAACAGATTATGTGAGCACCCAGTGGGAAGATTGGCCATCTGCAGCCCAAGGGGAGAGGCCTCACCAGAATCTGACCATGCTGGCACCTTGATCTCAGACTTACAGCATCTATCCCTGTGAGAAAATGACTTCCAGTTGTCTAAGCCACCCAGTCTATGGTATTTTGTTAGGGCAGCCTGAGCAGAATAATACACATGGGGATCCAGATCTGTTGATCCATTCAGCATATGGTTACTGTGACTCTCAACCTTGCTGTATACCTATTTGTACACCAAGCCAAGAGCTCCTCACCTGCTGTTTGGCACCAGAAAGGCACCCTTTAAGCCCTTTAGATCTACTCATTTCTTATCAAAAGCTTGGTTACAGGATATGGTTTTTATGTTTCATTGCATAAAGGATGTTGTAGCTGATTGTATTTTACAAAGATGGCAGCAACACTATCTCCCATCCACATGCTCTTCCACAGGGGTACCTTGACAGGCCTCCTGTCAAGAAGTGGGGTCTGTGTCCTCTCCCCACAATCTGGGTGGGCTTCTGACTTGCTTGTAACCAACCCAATGCAGTGAAAGGGACTTTGCATAACTTCTGAGGCTAGCCCAGAAAAGACTATACAGCTTCTGTCTGTCACCTTCGAAGCCCTGAGCTGCCACATAAGAATTCCAACCACCACTGAGGCCTCCACGCATTGAGGAAGCCCCTGCCACGTGGAGAGGCTGTGGACGAGAGCTCCTGTCCCGGCCAACAGCCAGATCAACCACCGGACACGTAGGTGAGGATGCCTCCATATTTCAGCTTTTGAGTTGACCCTAGGTGAGCCCCCAACATCACGGAGCAGAAGTGAGCTATCCTTGTACCCTATCCAAATTCCTGGCCCACAAAATGGGGAGCAAAATAAAATGGTAGTTGTGAGTTACTATGTTTTGGGGTAGTTTGTTATGTATCTATAGTAACTGGAACAGATGGACGTTTCATTGATTTCTCTCTGGGTAAAATCTCACCCCTGGATCGAGGCAGACCAACAGAAACCTGCCTTGCCTGGATCTTTCTTGAGCAGCCCTCAGGAGTGGTGCCCTGTTTTGTACCAACAGGCAGGCTCAGAGGCAGCTATTCTGCAGAGATACTGTTAAGGAGGGCACAGAGTTCACTTAGAGCTCAATGCAGGAAATTCTGTGTTTCCTGGAAGCAACTGGTATCTTGCAAACACTGGGAATCTTATCATTGCTCAGCTTTCCCTCTTTACTTTAGCTTCTGGGAAGCTCAGAACCAACTTTGTGACCAACTTGGAACAACTAATCTTATCTTTTTGTGTCCTGCTGTATTTATTTTTGGAAGTCCCCTAAAAATACTTTTGGAACAAGGTGGAGTATAAATGAATTAATGGGAGAAGGATGTCCCTCAAATCACTCTAGTATTTGGGAGTGTTACTAGACTGAACTAGTTCCAACGTATAGCTTTACTATAACCAAAAACCAAACACACTCTACGATCTCTAAAACAAAAATACAAGAAGCTAAAACGGGCAGCCTAGACCAGAAGTTAAAAGAAATAATAATCCACTACAAAGTAATATATCATTTAGTAAACAAAATAATGAGGCACTTAGACAGGGAAAGTAATATTTATAGAGCACCCCCAGGCATTTTCTAGATCCTTTATGTACATAATTTTATTTAGTCATGTTTAATCCTGATAAAACAACCACATGGGCATAAAGTTATCTTATTTTGCGATGAAGAAACTGAGGCTCAGAGAAGTTAATAAGCTTGTCCAGGGTCACACAGCTAGTGGGAGACCTGAGATTCAAGCTCCATTCACTTTCCGGTTGTGGTGGGTATTGATGACAACTTTGAGGCCCACGTAAATTAGAATGCCTTCCCAGGCATAGATCAAATCCTGTTCCAGTGCCCACTGTGCAGATGCATCTCTTTCATGAGAGTGAGGTTTTGTTGTAACAAGTTACGGCCAGGGAGGGATTCAGTGCCCTGGGGTGCAGCCGGCAGGGAAGGCTGAGCTGCAAGAAAGGGAGCAGTGACATGCCTGCCAGGACAACCTCTTACACAACCACTGCTTTCTGAGCTCACTCTTTCAGAATGGGGAGTTTTGTTTTCTTTTCCCCTTTCTGTATTATCACCACCGTGCCCCACCCTCCTCTGGAAAATATCCTTACCTCTTCAAGGAGGCTGCCCGGAAAACCTCTCAGATGTCAGCCATGGCTGTGGGTGAGGTTTCTGTCACACTCACCGGGTGAGAGGCTGCTTGTTTCTGGACGCTGTCACCCGGAGAGGCATTTGCCATTTCTCCCCACATATGGACAGGAACTGGAGAAATGTGTTCTTGGTACCAAAATAATTCCTCTCAATGGATTCAGCCCTGAGCAGATTGGGCAAGCACCGTGACCGTGGGCTTCTGGGTGGAGTTTGGACATTCTTGTGTTTTGTCTCATGAATTGTTCACAGTAATGATACCCTGCTTGCTGCATCCTTTGCCAGACAGTGATTTTAAGCACCAGAGAGAAGAAACCCTGACCTGTGGGCAAGAACTCCATCCAAGCTCTAGCCACAAGCTGTCATTTATCTGGGTGATGCCGCTGAGACTATGACTTAAATTCTCAAATTTCTCTAATGACTTGTCTGCATAAATGACCTTTGGTTGCTGTTGGAGGTGGCCATATAAGCAAGCATGAAGTGACTTAAGGGGTGCCATCTGGGTGAGCCAAACAGCTCAACACCTTCTCCCCTGCTGACCATGGTGCCATCATCAGGGATTCACGCCACTGAATCAAAAGGAAGTTTTTGGTGTACAAGAGTCTCCTAATAAAAATATCCCTGGATGGATGCTTATGGCAGGTATGTGGGAGCCCTCAGGTGAGCTGCTACCTTCTCTACACTCAGCCCCACTTCCCATTCCCAATACACTGGCAACCAGTCCATAGGACCTTGATGAGGTCCTGACTCAGTCTTGGCCAGTTCTGGAGCCAATTCAGAACATTAGTGTCCTTCCCCTACCAGCAGATGGGGTTTGGCAATTTACTTGTTTGCTCACTCACTTATTCATTCATTCATTTATTCAATTTTTTTATTGAGCAGCTATGTGCTCAGGCATTTGGCTAGACTCTGGGGATGCTGGAGTGAACACAGTCCCTGCCTCATGGAGCATGCATTACAACGTAGGAGACAGACAAACAGTTCACCAGTAAGTGTATCACAGGGCAGATGGTGATACGTGCTGAGGAGAAAATAAGGGGGCTGGAGAGTGACGGGGATGGGGAAGGGTGTGTGTGATATTTGCATGGCAGACAGGGAAATTCTCTTGGATGAGGTGACAGCTGGGCAGAAGCTGTACACGGTGGGCGAGTGACATAGGGAGAGGCATTGTGGGCAGAAGGAGCAGCTGGGGTGAAGGGTGTGCTGGAGGACCAGCAGGGGGCCCTGGGAGCTGGAGGGAGGCATCGGGAGGGTGGTTGGTGAGGAGGACGGGGGGGGGGGGGGGGGGGGGGGAGGGTTGGGCAGAAGCGGTGACTCCTGATTCCTAGTCTGAGTGCCTGGAAGGCCTGGAGTGAACCTGGTAAAGGAGCACTCGTCACACTGCAGCCTCTCTCCCAGAGGGCCAGGGAGCTCCATCCAGAGCCCCAGCTTGCCTGGACGAGGCCTTGAAAACTGACTGCCAATTCCCCTGGGGCTGTAACCCTGTCCCTCCACTCTGTAACAGCAAGTACCGTCCCTCTCCAGGATCCTGTAGGGGCCTTCCCTGGGATGGCCCCATAGCCTTCACTTGGCCACCCCCTATCCCCCACCCCTGACACCTGGGTGGGAGCAGGCCACCTTGCAGGTTGATTCCCCTTAGCCCCAGCCCTGCTGTGTCCCAGCTTCTGCACCCCACCATGTCCACAGCCAATCTCCACCCCCATCCCCATTCCTGAGGTGGGGCTTGTTTGCATGGAATCACTGCAGGGGAAAGGGGCTATGAGAATGCTGGTGGCCAGACACCTCCTGCCTCACATTTTTGGCCAGAGCCCACCCTGGGTGAGCCTCACCCGCCCTTGGGAAATTCATGAAGTGCTTAGTATGTGCTAGACACTGTGCTCTACACGTGTCAAGATTTCCCAATGAGAGAGGCATTTTGCAGATGGGGATATGAAGGCTCAGAAAGGCTAAGTCATTTGCCCAAGGTCACACAGCTGTTAAATGGTGAAGTTTTGCTTGAAACTCAAATCTGTCTTTCCCCAGGACTCTTCCCAGAAAAAATGGTAAGAGTTGAATGTGTTCAGAAAGAGGTTCTGAACGGAGGCTTCTAACAGGACAGCTCTGCGGCTGCAGACATGGAGGAGCTGAGCTCTGCATCATTCACCCACCAAAAATGAAGATCCTGGAAACTCTCCTGCCATCCCTCACCCGTGACAGATCTGCTATGCCAGCATCCAAAAGGATGCTGCTCTTCTGGTCCAGAATTCTCTGATTGCAAAGAGAAAAAAATTTGTAAAATTTCCCCTGGTGTACAATTATTCTTTTTCCTGACCCTAATGCCCGGCCTCTTACATCAAACATTCGCTCAGTGCCTTCTGGGTACCAAGGACTGGGGACACAACACTAATTATGGCCTTGTCCCTGCTGTCAAGGGGCTCCCAGAACAGAGGGCCAAGTGACTTCTTGAGATGGCTGCACCATGACCCTGTTTTCCTGAGGAACAGGCCATGCTGCTGTCTTCCCCACAATTCCCTTCAGATCTGCAGGTTCTTGTCTGCGTGGTACCGTGTCAGGCCTGTGGAGGACACAGTGAGAAATGGCACCCTCGCAGACTGAAGGAGTCAGTGAGCTAGACTTGGGTGGGGGGAGGTGGGCTGTGTGCAAGACAAGTACCCAAACCTCTACTAGTGGGCAGAACACAGGCTGCTTCTTGCTTAGCTTTGTGCTTAAAAACAAAACAAAACAAAAATTAAATAAAGGCAATGCTATTTCAACAAGATGAGCCTGAAAGGAAAATTGTACAGGATGTAAAATTTTTTTGTGTGTAACATTTGAACTGCAAATTATTTTTCAGTGAACTGGTTTTTTTTTTTTTTGAAAAATTTCCACGTTTACATCACGTCGTTTTTCAAGAGATTTCCAGGAGATTATGACGTTTCTGTGCAATTGCTTAAGTCTGGTTTCGTTCAGTCTCCAGATGTAAAACTCATAGGGAAAGTCGACCCCCCATTTCCAGGAGTAATGGCAAAAACATAGAATTGTACGCAACTTCCCTCAGGTCGTTTAGAGACATTTTAGAATAATTTGTTTTCTGTTACTCTTCATTCAGGTCTCCCACTTCCTCAGGGATTGGTGGTGAGGCTCCTGACCAGCCCGGAGAGGGTCATGCCGTCCCCAGAGGGCGCTGTGGGGAGATCCCTGCTTCAGGTGGCACCTGTGGGGCACAAGGGAGTCAGCTGCCGGCGGGGAGTGTGGTTTGGAAGGTGCCAAAATGCTCCCTCTGCCACCAAGTTTGGCCCCTATAACCTGTTATAGTACCTCAAATTCCACCATTAGGGGTTTATTCCCTTTGATGACATTGTTTTCCAACTTTTTTTGAGGGGATGATGGTAATGCAAGGGAGCTCCTTCTGCAAATGAGCTCTCGTACCAAAGGCCCGGATGTACGTAACTCAGATGTGAATTAGGGATCTCCCTCTCTTGCATTCTAGGTGGACTTCTCTAGACATCTCACCCTCCTTGCCATCCTACCTGTTTCCACAGCCTGATGAAGCCCTGGGATGTGACAGTCTTGTGGTCCCCTCAGCTTCTGGCCCCTCTGTCCCATTTTCTCTTCCATCCACCCTGTTGCAGAGCTCAGCCAGTCTCCAGTTTCCACATGACACCCGTCACCGTAAGCATTTTGTGTGTTTTGCAGACATCCTGGAGATTTCATGGAGATCAAGGGCGAGTTCACTCTGTCATCAGGCTCACCCCTTTGTCCTCTGTCTTCTCTCACGCCCCACTTCTCCTGGGGCTCCAAATTCTTCTCCTTGCATGTGGACCCCTTGAAGGTGCCCGCACTTCCACCTGGTCCCAGTGGATCTCTCCTCCCCGTGAAACACGCTCCTCATGAATCCTGAGAGGCTCCGTCATCTTCCCGCCGCTCAAGCCAGACATCAAAGGCATCCTCTTTGGGTCCCCTGTCCAAATACCAAGTCCTCCCTAGCTTAAATATCCCCATTCCTCCAGGCTGGATGCAGAATTCACTATGGGGGGCTTTGGGGATAATCTGCGGGTGGAAGGGGGATGGGACTGGCGACTTATTTCCTAGCTGCAGGTGCATAGCCATCGCCCCATTTTAACTCTGATTATCTGTTTCCTTGGAGTAACTTTTGGGGGTGAGTTGATGAAGATTATGGGCAATGGCTAAAGTCCCCCAACCCCTCCCACCACAGTTCTTCTCTCAATCCCCACTGCCACTGTCCCCATCGTGGGACACAGGATGACTGTATGGCCTCACAGGATGACTGTATGGCCTCCCACCTGGACTCCCTGACCCCTCTGCTCCTTCTGATCCGTTCTCCACACAGCCTTCAAGACTGGCTTTCTGAGAGTTGAATCTGATCTCGTTGTCCCACCTCCAGCGATCCTTGCTGTCCTTTGACTAAAGACCCCAATCCTTTACACGACTGGCAGGGCCCACAACAGTGTAGACCCATGTCTCCAGCATCACTCTCACCTCTCCCAGATCCTCGCTCTTCATTCCAGTGGTGTGGACCTGTTTTCAGTGCCTGAATGCGCTCGTGGTATTCACACAGGCTACTCCATCTCCCTATAACACCCTCCATCCCCATCACCTGGTGAAGTGCTCTGTGTCTCAGCTTGTCCTCCCAGTTAGACAGCACTTCCTCTGGGATGGGTTCCTGACTTCCCAGGCTACGGTCTGGGGTGCTGGCCTGGGAACTTTTTGCTGCAGATAATAATAATAATAGCCACCCAAACTGAGGGTTTCCCTTGTCGACAGTATATGGCAGTCCTGCTGTCCTGAGAAGCCACCCTGGCTGCCGTTCTGTCCCCAATATCTGGCACATTGTGGATGCTCAGTGAATACGTACTGCATAAATGAATGAACGAACAAATGAATGAACGAACAGACTGCCAAAGCAATGTTTCCGTGTGAAAATAGATCTCATGATGTTTCATCTGGAAAAGAGACAGCAGGCAGGGGCGGGAGGCTGTGCATGATCACCAACCTTAGGTTGCTGTGAGAAATTGTTGGAGGATTAGAAATAATGCGCGAGGAGCACCGAGCACAGCGCCTGGGACCCAGGAAGCTTTCATGGAAGGACACTTTCCATCCCCTCTTGTCCTGTCTGTACCCATTCCCTCCAACCCCAGCCTCCAACAATGGGTTGAACCGGAGGCAACAGGCAGAGAGTTTAGATATGCAGATTTCTGCCTCTGGAAAGGAGAAGTTTCTGACAGAATATTCTGGAATTGGAACAGGATTTTTGTAATGGTGACAGCCCCGCTCTGCAATCATGATGTTGAAACAGGGGCATCATACACCAGAGGGGTGGACCAGATGTCTTTTAGTTTCCCCTCCTTCCTCAAGAAGCTCTTAATCTATTATGTCACTTTTTTTTTTAATTTCCTTTGTTGCCTTGATTTAAAATAGGTGTAGTGACGCCGTGGATTCAAATATAAGAGAAATCTCAGGAAAATTATGTTACTAGGAAACCATAAAGGTTTGGCATTCTTTCAAGAGAATTTCTATTCTGCCACCATATACTGTTCCTGAGGTCTTACCAAACCAAATTCTTTCTCCGTGGCCAGTCTTCTTTGGGCCAGACTCCCTCCCACAATGAGCCTTGGCCGTTGAACACCAAAGTCATTTGTTGGCTACTGCTTTTTCTGCTCTTTCAGGTATTAAAGCAGAAAGCAGAGTTTTCAAGCGTGCTTCTTATTCCAAGCAAGAGTGTGGGCTTATTCTGAACATTTTGGGCTCTCTGAAAAATATATATGAGAATCTATGTTAGGGTTTCTCAACCTTGGCACTAAGACATTTTGGGCCAGATAGTTCTTTCTTGTGCGGGGCTGTCCTGTACGTTATATGATGTTTTAGCAGCATCCATGGCCTCTACCAACTAGATTCCAGTAGCACCTCTCTAGTTGTGACAACCAAAAATGTCTCTAGATATTGTCAAATGTCCCGTGGGGAAGCAAAATCACCCCTGATTGAGAACCATCGGTCTAAATAAAAAGACTGGAAGTCAGTCAGTCATCTAGATGTTCTGTTGGTCTAGGCAACTAACACAATGAACCTGAAACCCGGCTTTTCTCACCTCATAACCTGGGCTTGGGAGGCAGGACTTCACTGTGATTAAGATCAAGAATCCAGAAGCCAAGTGTCCTAGCTCCAAGTCATTAACCTCTGTAATCTTTACTTTCTTCATCTGTGAAATGGGACAATGACAGTATTTACCCTACTGGGTGGTCAAGAGGATTAAATGAGATAATGTTTGCAAAGTGCTTATCACAGTACCTGGCGCTTAATAAGGCTGCAATCCGTGTGGCCTATTATTGTTTGTGATGAAAACTTCTCAGGCTGAAAAAGATAATCTATTCTTTGGCAGATAACTTAAAAACCTGCATGCATTCGCACGAGGCAACGTGGGCTAACTGCCAGAACACACAGCCCTGAAGTTTAAGTGGCTGAACACAGCAAAGTTTATTTCTCACACACCCAAAAGTCCATCACCATTGGGTGTTTCTGGCAGGACTGCTTCCCTGGGGACCTAGGTCTCTACCATCTTGTGTCCTCTCCACAAAACAAAGGCTTCTAGGGTCAAATAAATTTGAGAAATAATGCACTTGTAACTTCTTTCTTGGAGATTCAAAAACTGTCCATTAACATACGACGAACTCCAATGAATTCTACAGTAAAGGAACCTGTGAACTTTGTTTAACCCCATGTTTCTCAATATGTCAAACTTATTCGGGCACTGCCCTCCCTGTTTTTAAAAATTTTGTCCTGTCAGCTATTAACATCCCATGGAACAAGTGTCCTGTGGAACAGCCTTTGGGAAATCTCAGTTTTGGTTGTGAGCAGAGGAATGACATCGTCAGGCCTGTGTTTCAGGGAGGGAATTCCTGTCTCAGCTTGAGGGATAGTTTGTAAAGGTGAGTGATTAGACTCAGAGAGGAGGCTTTTGTCACAGTCCAGGCAGTGACAAGGGCCTGAAGCAGGGCAGTGGTAGCGGGATGGGGGAGGAAGGCCTAGAGGCTTAGTGGATACGTCTTGGTCAGCTCGGGCTGCTCTAACAAAACACTACAGACCGGTGGCTTAAACAACAGACATTTGTTTCTCACGGTTCTGGAGGCTGGGAAGTCTAAGAGCAAGATGCGGACAGGTTCAGTTCTGGGAGACTCTCTTCCTGGCTTGTGGATGGCCACCTTCTCATATGATGGAGGGAGAGTGCTCTGGTGTCTCTTCCTCTCCTTGTAAGGTCACTAACCCCATCATGCAGCTCCACCTTCATGATCTCATTCTAAACCTAACCACCTTCCAAAGGCCCCACCTTCGAATACCATCACTGTGGAGGTTAGGGCTTCAATAGGTGGGTTTGGTGGGAAGACACAAGTATTCAGTCCATAACAAGACATTTCGGCAGTAGAATTATTTGGACTTAGCTGGTGAGCGACTGTGGAAATGAAAATGTCAGTGTTGTCTCTCCCGGGTGACAGAAAAGACTAGATGTTCAAAGCTGAAAGAGAGCCCTTGGAGGTTTAGAGGGAAACTGATTAGTCTCTGATGTAGGTGAGATCACCCAGGGGAAGAGTGTCAGAGAGCAGAGAGGAGGGCTCAGGGCAGAGTCTTAGAGAACCACCCATTTGGGAGGGTTTGGATATGAGCAGCCAGAGAGGAGAGAGCAGGGCTGGGGCTGCAGCCTGTCTCAGAAGCCACGGAAAAGTGTGTTTCAAGAAGACCATCGCAAGTATCAGGTGCCGCAGAGGAGTCTTCTGGGAAAGAACAGGAAAAGCCACCGTTGGATTTGACCCGGGTGTAAGCGCGCAGGGTTACGGGATGGGAGAGTGAAAGCTGAGCCAAAGGCTTGGAAAAGCAACGCAGCTCACCAGGGTAGGTGCCTCTCTGGGAGGTTTGGCTGGGTGGGAGGGATTGGGGAACGGTTTTAGAGGAGAGAGTTCAGAACCTCTCCGTAGGGAAGGAAGTCAGGGGTTAGAGGGAGAGAGAAGATACCAGAGAAAGGGGGCCTGGGAGAAGGGAAAGGAGGCCCCTTCCTCTGGGAGGAGGGCAGCAGTCAATGTTGGGAGTAGTGCAGAGAAACTGTGAGGTGCAAGGCAGGAAGGTGGAGGGAGCTCCCCTTCTTTTTAGGGATATAGACAGTGAAGACATCTGTGAGGAGACAGAGGAAGAAAAAGGGATGTTTAGAGAGGTGCTTCTGAGGAAATGCCACCAAGCTCCCAAGACTCATTTTGCAAGCAGATCTTTTCCAAAATGGAAGCATCTTTATTGCTTGTGTTGATCATAAGAGCAATAATACTTATAAAAATTCTAATTATTCAGAAATATAGACAGATGACAGTGTAATCTAAAATTTGTCTATGACCTCACATCCCCAAAATAATCACTGTTAGGTATATATCTTTCCACATCTGTTTTCTTTTCCTTCTTTTTCTTTCCTTCCCTCCTTTCTTTCTCTCTCTTTCTTTTCTTCTTTCTACTTTTTTTTTCTCTTTTTCTTTCCCTTTCTCTCTCTCTTTCTTTCTTCCTTTCTTCCCTTCCCTTTCCTCCTTTCCTCCTTTCCTCCTTCCCTCCTTCCCTCCCTCCCTCCCTCCTTTCTTTCTTTCTCTCTCTCTCTCTCTCTCTTTCTTTCCTTCCTTCCTTCCTTCCTTCCTTCCTTCCTTCCTTCCTTCCTTCCTTCCCTCCTTCCTTCTTCCTTCTCTCTCTGTCTCACAATTTTGTTACAAAAATGAAATTATGCCTACTGCTTTGCACTCTGCTTTTAAAACCTATTCTGGACATCTTTTCATGTCTATTCATATGATTCCTACCTTTTCATCATTTGAAAGGCTGCATAGCATTCCATTTTATGGATATATCATAAAGACTTCTGTACCTTAAATTACATGATTTTAAAAGTTTTCAAAGCCAAATGGGGTTACATGCACTCAGGACTAGACACACAGAGACATTTCTGGAGACAAAGAAAACAGCCCCAGGCTCTAGTGTCATCTTGAAAAACAACTGCATTGTTCACAATTGTTCCTACTATGGTTCCTTTAGGAGCTGTTTGTTCTCATTTTTATTGTTAAACATAATTTCTACAGAATCATTCTCAGAACAGTCACTCCATATAACTTGCTATATTTTATTTCCAAATGAAAATATACTGCTTCCTGAAACAAGACCCTGAGAAGAACTCAGCATAGTTTACGTGGCATGCCTACCAAAAGGGCATAATCTGAATCTAATGATGACAAAACATCAGACTCAAATTGAGGACCTTCTACAAAATAACCAGCTATTCTTGCAACTCTCCTGTACATCTGAAACTGTGTATAAAATAAAAAAAAATAATTTGAATGAAAATATAAATGTAACCCTTTTATTTTCATTACTGCCCAAAGACCTAGATACACAGCTTGAAATGCTTACTTGGAAGTTGTTGACTCATGACTCATTAACCTTCAGAAAAATCACAAAAATTTTAGCTTTTTTTTGTCAGTGTTGCTGATCACTCACCATCTTCGTGACTGGCCCGGATGACACACCATCTATCAGCTCACCACTCTCTCCCACGTTTGCCCTCCTCTCCTTTAATTTGTCCGTCCATCCAGCGGCTCCCAAACACGAAAATACTGTGTTGCATCCTACCTACCTGACCTCGGTTTTGTGTGTACCTGTGTCATGTTCTCTCTGTGTGGATCATAATTCTTTTGTTTGTTTGTTTTTTTGGTGAGGAAGATTGGCCCTGAGCTAACATTTGTTGCCGATCTTCCTTTTTTTTTCCTGAGGAAGATTGTTGCTGAGCTAACATCTATGCCAATCTTCCTCTATTTTGTTGGTGGGATGCCACCACAGCATGCTTGACAGCGGTGTGTAGGTCCACGCCCGGCATCCGAACCTGTGAACCCCTGGCTGCTGAAGCAGAGCGCACAAACTTAACCAGTACGCCACCAGGCCGGCTCCAAGACTGGAATTCTTTTTGTTGGTAATTTTGACCGTTTGGGTTGTGCTTTTTTATTGTAACTCCATATAGAGACTACACACATGGATCTGGGATTCATAAGGGTTATGTTATTCATAATCATTCAGTAGCTCCCTATTGCCTGTAAGTTAACTTACAGACTCTTTAATCTTGTCATTCGAGCTCCCTACTCTGTCCCTGGTAGGCCCTTTGCAGCCTTACATCTCTTTGGGCACCATCCTCTCCAGCTGGCCGGCTGACTCACTTTCCTCCCCCCACCTGTGCCATGAGGTGTGCTCACTCTGCCTTCGCTCACCTTGCCCGCTTTGGAGTCTGGCTTACAAGTCTCTCTTCTTGAGAACTCACTTCCCTGGAAGCCCTAGCTGTGAGGACATTCATTCCTCTGTATTCCTGTAGCGCTTCCTGCCTCATCCTGCTCTCTAGTTCTGCCTCCACCGTCTCTTCTTGTTAGTTACCTTCTCCTGTGTGTGACTGGCCTCCCAGTGGCTTGACAAGCTCCCTGAGGGCAGGAGTGCCTTCCCCACAGCATCCAGCTCAGTGGCTGATGCCAGTAAGCTACGAACCTCCCCATGAGCTTAGGGGCTGCCCCACACCCTGACTTTGGCAGCCAGAGGCTCTCTGAGCTCTAGCTCTCCCTGTCCAGAGAGCTGGGCACTACCTACCCTGCAACCCCTCCCATCCTTTGATTTACATCAGAGAATTTTAACAGATGTTTGAAGCGGATTCCACTCCCCTCCCCTCCCCTGTGGTTGTGCTATTGGCTAGGACTTTGCTCGTTTCCTATTTGTGGATTTCTCCTTTAAGAAGGCCGTCATCTTCTCTCCTCCTGTGCTGGGTATGCTGACCCCAGGCAGTGGGGCCTCAGGCACAGGATCTGTACTATGGCAGAGTCTGCTTGAGATCTGGTTCCACTCATCTTCAGACATTTTTATAACAATTTTTCTTTATGAAGACATTTAAAATATATGAAATAATCCCTATACTTAAAGATCATATTTTACGGTAACTTTTAAAGAAATCAATATGTCAGTATACTGCTTTATTATAAATCGCTCCTTCACCTCCAGGAATTGAAAGCTATTTCTGCCGGGTTTTTTTCCATATTTAGGCCACGTGGTTTTAAGATCTTCCTGGCTACTTATTTTTCTGCACCAGAATCTTCAAGAGTTTAAGTACCCCGTGACAGCTTCCAAGTTAATCAAAGAGAAGATCTTACTTTGCCCTTCCATCGTCCCTCCTGTGACGCCCGTCCTGTCCTCTTTATAATATTAAAGGAAAGACAGAAAGTTTTATACAGCCTGTGCCTGTGCTGAAAATGTAACAGGGCCACCCAGTTAGGATCTTTCCAATCCTGGGACGCTTTCTCAGTGAATGTAGACCTCTCCCTCCCTTCCTAACTTTTTGAGAGGAACCCTCCAATTCAGACAGATCCGTCACTTACTAGCTCTGGGACTGAAACCCTCTGAGCCTCGTTTTCCTCATCTGGAGGATGGGATTCCACCTTCACTAGACAGCACTGAAGCTTAAATGAGTTAGAATATAAAATGATATGAGACTATATATTTATATATAGTCAAAGTGCTCTAGCCTGGTATGCTTGGCATATAGGAGAAGTTTTAGAGATGTGAGGTCCTTCACACCCTCTTTCTACCTACCCAACACCTTAGAACAGTGGCCCTCAACTAGTACGTATTAGAAACACATGGGGGTCCTTGGAGAAAACCAGATTCCAGGTCCCATCTCCAGAGAGTCTGGGTCACTGGGTCTGGGGTGGGGCCAAGGAATCTGCCTTTTGAATGACCAGTGATTCTAATACAGATGGTTGACAGATCACCTTGCAGAGATCCTGCTTTAGAATCAAAAAATCCTATGAAAGAAGAGCTGGAAGAGCCTCTCAATGACCTCATTCAACACTCACTCCCCATTTGGCTGATAGAGACACCAACTTCAGGTGACTCACTCAAGGTCACACAGGGAGGCAGTGGCTGAGCTAAAATGGGAACTCAGGTCCCCTGACTCACAGGGTGACTTTGGCTACCCCAGGCATCCACCTCCTCTTTATCAGGAAATAGTCTCTTTCCTGGCCCCAGTGGAGGTTGCCCTGAGCAACATCTTGGCAACGGCTTAGATGCTCAGCCTTCTTTGTCAAAAGGCCTTCTAGAAACTATTTTCTGTAAGGATTACTCTTGTGCAGTGGCCTATACCTCCTGTCCACAGCCTTGTTGAGAGTGTCTTCAGATTAGGAAAAATTTCTTCAGTTATTTCTTTGATTATAGTGGGTAACTTTGATACTCTTTTAAATTTTCTTCAGGCATCCTTCTCAATAGAAGGTTGCAGTATCTTTTTTTGAGGAAGATTAGCCCTCAGCTAACTACTGCCAGTCCTCCTCTTTTTGCTGAGGAAGCCTGGCCCTGAGCTAACATCCGTGCCCATCTTCCTCTACTTTATATGTGGGATGCCTACCACAGCATGGCATGCCAAGCGGTGCCATGTCCACACCCGGGATCCGAACCAGGGAATCCCGGGCCACCGAGAGATGGAATGTGCAAACTTAACCGCTGTGCCACCGGGCCGGCCCCGGTTGCAGTATCTTTTAATGAAAAACATTTCCTTTGCTCCTTTTAACCCTTTCATTATAAAGCAAAACACAAATAGAAAAAAGCACACAAAACAAACAGTAACTTAGTGAGATTATTACAATGCAAACGTCCTTCTAACCGCGGCCCAGGTGATGACAGAGAATTCCACCAGCTACCCCAGAGGCCCTTCTATGTCCCTAACCCAGTGACCACCTCCTCCATCTCTCCGAAAGTGACTAGGATCCTGACTTTTCTGGTAATCACCTCTTTGCACGTCTTCACAGTTTCATTACCTCAGTTGTGTATTCCTAGACACTAGAGTTTAATTTTTCTCTTTTAAAAAACTATGTCCTTTAAATCGTTTAAATTGCAGATTCCCCTCCATCCCTTTCTTCTTACAGTTTATCTTTTGAAGAACCTGATCTGTTTGACTTGATTTTACTGACTAACAGAGGTTTGATCAAACTCATATTTCATCTTTGTAACTGGATTTTTAGTGCTACATGTTCTTTCACCAGAAGGCACACAATGTCTATTTTTCACTTTTTCTCTTATACTAGCCATTATTGATGCTCAATGCCTCGATCCATTAATTCATTGGAAGTTGCAAGATGGTGATAGTCTATCATTTCGATTTATTACTGGAATAATTTTATAAGAAGAGGGTGCCCCTCATCCACTACTTTTTAGCTGGCCACACTGTCACCTTAGTGAAAGATACATTTCCCAGCATCCCTTGTACCTACATATGAGCATGTGACTACAGGGCCAATGAGCTATAAACAGAAGTTTCATCTGCGACTTCCAGAAAGTCTCTTTAAAGGGAGAGGAGGACCCTGTTTTGGCCTATCTTCCTTCCTGGTGCTTAAAATGCTGATATGCTAGCTGGAAGCTCAGCAGGCGATGAGCCACAGGTGATTTTGGAAGGCTCCTGTTAGGATGGTGGAGTGGAGAGTAAGAAGGAGCCTGGGTCCCTGATGACAAAGTGGAGCTGCCACACCAGGCCTGGACTTCCTACATCTTGACTTCCGGTTATGTGAGAGAAACATAAGCTTCTATCTTGTTTAAGCCACTGTAGGTGGGTTTCTGTTATATGTTGCTGAACCTAATCTTGGCCAAGTACACTTCACTGATACCAGAGAAGAGGGGCTTGGTGTCAGGAGAGCAATGGTTAGGGAGAATTGACCTAAGTGGACAGGCCAGTCAGGGAAGTCTTTTCTGAAGAGATGGTGACCAAGCTAGATCTCAAGGAAGATCAAGGACTATTTGAGTGGGAGCCCAGGACAGTGTAAAAAGCCTTTGGGCAAAGTAACAGTTTGTACAAGGTTCTGTGGCAGGATGGAGTATGGTGTATTAAAAGAACCCCCAAAAGATCATACAGGAGCTGATCTCAGAGTGAGAGGGAGGGTGGTACCCACTGTGGTTGGAGAAGTGGGAAGTTTTATCTTCCTCCTAAGAGCAATGGGAAACGAAGAAGTGTTTTAAGCAGAAGTGGGGACCCATGCTCAGAGCTCTTTTCCAATCATGTCATTGTGCCTGCTGTGTGGAGAAATATTGGAGGGGGTAAGAATGTGGGCAGAGAGGCCCGTAGCCCAAGTGAGAGATGATAAACTAGGTTGATGTGGTGGAGCTGGAGAGAAGGGGTAGGTTCCAGAGATATTTAGAAGATAAAATTAATAAGATTCAGTGATGAATTGGAAATGGGGACATGAGGGAGAAGAAGTTGTCTACACAGCTCATGGGCTTTGGCTGATGCAACAGGGTGGAAGGTGTGCTAAAAACAGCGGAAGAGACCAGTTTGGAGGACAAGATTGACAAAATCTTTTTTCCTTCTACCCATCATAGGGCCAGGGCCCTATAAATTAGACTGACAAAAGATAGATTAACAAGAGAAAAGCAGAGATTTATGAGCATGTGCATCATGCAAAAACATGGGAGCACCGAGAAATGAGTAACTCAAAAGAGTGGTTAGAACTTGGGCTGATATAACATCTTAACAAAAGAAAAATAAACTTTCAGAGAAGTGACATGACAAAGGAAAAGGACTTTGAGTTTCTAGGGCAGTAAATTGTGGGGAGGCAAATAAGTGGGGGACTACTGGAAGAGAGGGGCTAGTTAGCAAGATTTGTTATGCAGTTTCCTTTGGCGCCATCTCTGGGCTCATTAGGGTCCACAGTTGTCTCTGGTGATTAACTTTTGTCCTTCCTGGTAAAAAACCGTAACTTTTCTCCTGTCCTGCTTTTAGGCAAATAGGAGGAGGCCAGAGAGCTTTATCTTATATCTGCTTCTTCTCAATTGCCTTCAGCTCAAAATAATCCTTCTGTCAAAGTAGCATATTTTAGGGTGACATTTTCTGCTGTTCTTCACCTTGACAAGTATGAAGTGTTTGTATTAATTAGTAAAGTGCCACAAACTGGGTGGCTTGAAACAACAGAAATTTATTTTCGCACAGTTCTGGAGGCTTGAAGTTCAAAATCAAGGTGCTGGCAGGGCTCCCGATGAAAGCTCTCAGGGAGAGTCCTTCTTTGCGTCCTCCTGGATTCCAGTGGTTGTCAGTAATCCTTGGCATTCATTGGGTTCTAGCTTCATCACTCCAATCTCTGCCTCCAGTGTCACATGGCGTTCTCCCTGTGTGTCTGTGTCTCTGTGTCTTCTCTTCTTTTTATAAAGACTTCAGTCATAGTGGAGTGAGGGCCCACTCTGTTGTTACCACCTCGTCTTAACCTACTATATCTACAAAGACTCTGTTTCCAAATAAGATCATATTCACAGGGACCTGGGATCAGGACTACAACATATCTTTTTAGGGGACACAATTCAATCCCAAACAGTGCCTGTGCTCCCTCCAAGTGGAGTGGCTAAGTGGGCAGTAGGCCGTGTGGATCCATGGTGATAGGGCTGGGGAGAGAGAGGAAGACAGCAAGAAACAAACAGTGACAATGTCACTTGAAATGTGCTAAAATAGAGATATGAAGGAAACGGAAGCGGAGAACAAGGAGATAGGGGCTGTGGGGGAGAGAGGATAGAGGGGTTCAAGGAGAAGATGTTAAAATTGAATCCAAAGCCGTGTAGGATCCTTCCAGGCAGACAAACAGCAATGTGGGCAGAAGCTGGAGACTTGGGGGCTGGCTTGCAGCCGGGGGTCTGACGGTGCAGTCTCCGGGGGGCTACTGTGTAGGGTGTGATGCGGCCTTGGGTCTTGAGGGATTTGGGTTTCATGCTAAGGTCTTCACCCGAACCAAAAAGGCGAAGGCGAGCTGCTGAGGGCCCCTAGTGGGTCCATGGATCAGATTTGAGTTTTAAGACTGGCAAGCCCACATTGTAAATGGACTGAAGAAGGTTTTGTGGAGGTTTCGGTGAGTATGGAAGGGTACCAGCTACCCTGGCTGCCCTGCTGTCCCACGCATTCTGACTCTGATTCCCGACTTTGACATCCACCCTTGGCCCCCATGTTTTGCTGACCATCTGGCCTGTGAGGCCATATGAGAGTTCTGACTTTGTTTATGCGTCTCCCTGGCCTGTTGGCCTGTGGGATTTCCACAGCTACACGTGGTGTTGGGAGCAGGAAGGCAGGCAGTTTGACATTAACAAGGTCGAGCACATGAGTGCACTTTCTAAACCGGAAAGCATTTCACACCAGTCTGGTTTGGGAGTCAGGCATACCTGGGCATGCTATTTAAAATAGCTCTATTGAGATATAATTTATATACTATAAAGTTGACTGGTTTGAAGTGTGTAATTCAGCAATGTTTTGTATATTCACAGAGTTGTGCAAGCATCACCATGATCTAATTTTAGAAAATTTTCATCATCCCCAAAAGAAACCTGGTACCTGGGTGCACATCCTGACTTGGCCCTTTCCTAGCTGTGTAACTGTGGGCAACTTACTTAGCCTCTCTGAGCCCTAGTTTCCTCTTCTTGTAGGTGGGAACAGTAACACACAATTTCATGGACTTATGTAAGGGATGAATGAGATAGAAAATAATACCCTTAGCACATGGTCTGGCACAGGGTGGGCCCTCAATAGATTCCTTAAATTAATGTTGGCAGTTGTTTTTCCATGGATTTAGTCATCACCCTGAACGGTTATTCGTGAGTCATTATCACAGCATCTAAATTTTTTTCTGAAGAGCTCTCAATTCTTATACTTAATCTAATGATTTTTACACACACACACACAAACACAGTACCCTTCACAAACACATATGTACACAAAAACACTAACATACACAGAGAACTAAGCAAGCTTCGAGAGATTCAGAGAATTTTTGGAATATTTCTACACTTGTAAAGCTAATTGCAATTAGCTTGAATCAGTAGATTATCTATTGATAATCTTGAATCAATAGATATATACATCTATATCTAAATATATATATGCACATATTTGCAAAATGGATGCTTCTAATTTGGATTTCTCTAACTGAGAAATGCAGTAGCCAGCATTTCTTTAGCGCCTGAAGACATCCAGCAAAACTATCCACAGGCAAATTGTAAATTAGGCAAGATATTTAGTGTCTCTCTAACCTAGAGTTAGTAATAACAATCTCTTGGTGGACTGCTCTCATGTGTGAGGTTTAGGATCAAATATTTTTATGTGTATCTTTATCTTTGCCTTGACCCTGAAAGTTAAGTCGTTATTCATATCACAAAGTAGGAATTATAATCACCCCCATTTTGTAAGGAAGGAGAAAGGAGGCCCACGGAAGTTAAATTACTTGTCCAAATGCACACATTAGCAAGTGGAGAAGGCAGGATTCCAACTTAGGACCTCCCCACAAGGATGGGCTAACATGTAGCTTCAGGTTAGGCTCTCTCCAGCTGCCTCTAGGAATCCACTTTAGAAGACAAGTAAACTTATTCTCAGAGGCATGAATGAGTGACAAGGCCAGTCATCCCCAGTGTTACTTCCATTGTGGCAGGGGCTGCCACCTTAATGGCCTAAGCAATACTCAATCCTGGGAAAGTAGCAGAATCACCCAGGGAGCTTTAAAAATATCTAGATTTCCTGGCTTCACTCCAGTCTACTTACAGCAGAATTTTCTAGGATGAATCTTAGAATCTGTATTTCTGAAAAGCTTCCAAGAGACCATTTCAGAGAGAAAATACAGAAGCTATAAAATGCAGGAGTCCAAGAAAATATAGGCATTTTAAAATTTAAATTTTACTACAAGCAAAGTCGATACACAAATGATAATGTGGGGAAAATAGTAGTGACACATATGGCAGGTGGTGGGCGTGTTGGTTAGGCTGCCACTAACTGCTGTACATATAAACCCATCACTTTCTTTGGCTTAACAGAGCAGAAACGAGTTTCTCATGCACAGGAAGTCCGCGATGGGCGATCGTGTTTGGCCGGAGCGCTCTTCCCGGCAGACATTCAGGAACCCAGGCTCCTTCCGTGTTGTGCGCGTCCATCTTTAACACGAGGCTTCCAAGGGGATGGACAATGAGGAGGGAGGCTCACCGTGGGCCCTTTTACGGGCTGGGTCTGGGAGAGGAACGCGTACATCCACCCACGCTTCACTGGCTAGAACTCAGTCAATGAATGTGTCGTGCTGGGACAAGTAGTCTGGCTGTTCCTAGAAGAATGAAGAAAGAGCTTAGGTGAACTGTTAGCTTGTCTCTACCCCCAAAGGATTACTATCTTACAAATTGATAACAAAAAGGCAAAGGATCCAATTAAAAAGGGACAGAGTGGGGCCGGCCTGGTGGCGCAGCGGTTAAGTTCTCGCATTCCGCTTCGGAGGCCTGGGGTTCGCTGGTTTGGATCCCGGGTGCGGACATGGCACCGCTTGGTAAGCCATGCTGTGGTAGGCGTCCCACTTATAAAGCACAGGAAGATGGGCACAGATGTTAGCTCAGGGCCGGTCTTTCTCAACAAAAAGGCGAGGATTGGCAGATGTTAGCTCAGGGCTAATCTTCCTCAAAAAAAAAAAAAAAATGGACAGAGGTTAAGGACAAACCATTCACAGAAGAACAAACACAAATGACTAATGAACATTAAAAGATGCTCAAGCTCTCTGGTAGACAGGGAAGTGCAAAAAAAAGTAACAATGGGTTATCATTTTCCACCCATCAGGTGGACAGAAATTAAAGAGCAGTGACACCTACCACCAGTGGGAAGCGGGAGAGTCCACTTAGGCGCTGCTGTTAGAGATGTGGGCTCCCACAACACTGTGCAAAGTAATCTGGCATTAGCAATTAAAATGAAAAACACATATTATTTCAACCTTAGTTCCATCCCAGGGGCTCTCTCTCACAGAATAAGAGCAATGTGTATGGATAGATATGTCCTAGGATATTTATTGCAACGTTATTCATAGTGACAAAAATAGGACATACAGCTCCCATCAATGGGAGACTAGCTTAATGAATTGTGATTATAAATGTTATGGAATATTTTGCAGTTTAAAAAAAGATGACTAAGAGGTAATCAAAATATAATCTGTATCTCCCTTTTAAACGTCTCATCATCGTCCTCTGCATCGTCATCAACCTACACCTGTCTACGTGTGCACATATGACTGATGAGCATAGAGAAAGGTTGTTAACAAGGGTGACCTGGGCCAGGGACTGTGGGTAAAAGGGGACAGAGGTGGAGTAAGAAGGTGACCACCCCCTACTACATTTAAAGAGGTGGCAATAAAAAAAACAGTATGTGCGATAAGACCTTGTAAGAGTTATATGCATATATAATAAAAATTCTTAAAGAAATGCAAGAATGTATGGTCATTGACGTATCAGTGATGGTTATCTCAAGGTGAAATTTCCGGTAAGTTTTATTTTCTTCCTTGTATATTTATATACTGCTCAAAATTTTATAATAAACACTTATGACTTATATAAATGGGGTGAGACCAATGAGCTTTTCATTATATAAAAAAATAAAGTCCCGAATGATTCTGATGGTCAACAGGTTTCATCACTCAGGTTTAACTTAGGAAACTCAAAACAAGGAATTTCAAGCATCACTAAGCAGAGTGTTAAGAAACCACTTCTGAGAGAGGAGGCCTTGCTGGGACCCCAGAAGCCACTCTGCATGGATCATGTCCTACTTGCAGCATACTGAGACTGGCTCTGAGGGGAAGGGATGATCAGCTGGGGCATGAGGTGTCTTCCTTTGGAAAGGGGGGTAGTCTGGGGAATGTGAGGATTGACTCCTGGTAGGCATCAGTTTGGGGTTCAGGTGCTAGCTCCTGGCATCTGAGAGTTCTAGGTCAGGGACAGGGCACCTGGTGGAGAGGTGGGTGGCAAGAAAGCAGTGATGCTCAGGCGGTGGGGCAGAGGCCTTGTTGCCAAGCAGACTGGGGTTTGAATCTGAGCCCCGCTGCTCACTAGCCATGGGACCTTGGACCTGCTACCGCACCTGGCTGGGCCTGAGTTTTCTCATTAGGGAAGTGAGGATAATGATGTCTCCCTGGCAAGTTTGTTGTAAGGAAGGGAGACACTGCACGTGGATGTTGGAGGGGGCCCAGCCAGTTTTGTATATGTATCAGCTTGTAGGAAAGCTCAGGGCCACAGTCCTGGGAGAGCCCGTTGCTCAGCTCAGTGGGTGATGGAGGAGCGAGAAGCATCAGAAAAGAGAGCAGTGAGGGCTGGCCAGGCCAATGGGAAAGGACAGTGGCTCAGGCAAGCCTGGCTGAGGGCCTCTGAGTCTTCAGTCCCCTCACCCTCTGGACTCAGCTTCCTGTCCTTTCCCTCCCCCATCTCTTCAGTAAATTCTTGTGGATTGGAACTAGGTGAGTGTTATGGACTGAATGTTTGTGTGCCCCCCCAAATTCACATCTTGAAACACTAACCCTTAGGGCGGCAGTATTTGGAGAAACCTCTAAGGAAGTAACTAGGTTGAATGAGATGATAAGAGTGGGGCCTTGACCTGACGGGATTAGCGTTGGTTTGAGAAGAGACCCCAGAGAGCTCACCAGAAACTGAAGCCTGCTGGAATCTTGCTCTTGCCCTTTCCAGCCTCCGGAACTGTGAGAAATAAATTTCAGTTGTTTAAGCTGCCCAGTCTGTGGTATTTTGTGAGGCTTTAGTTGTAAATAATAAGATTCCTTTATTCCTTTATTGGCTATTCACAGAGTGCTACTCAAGACTGACATAGAACCAGTGACTCTTCAGATGTCCCGGGCCCAGCAAGGAGATGGGTGAGGAAACAGCGAATGCTCTGCCTGACGGAGGGAGTGCTGGGTGCTCTGGGAGCAAAGAGAAGGCCATGGAACCCAGTGCATGCAACCCAGGATTTGCTAACTGGGGCCCCCGAATATGTTTTCTTTGGCCTTAGTAGTGTTTAAAAATTGAGAAATCTCAAGTGAAAACCTAAACTTCTATCTTGTCTTGAAAAATCAAATTCTGGTCACAATGGGCCTGCATTTCCACAGCTGCCACCTTCAGAGACGCTGTTCACCATGCTCCCCACTGCTCTCTATTGTCTACTTGCTCAGCCAGATGCCCTCACTTATGTGACATGCCGTGTGGGATCCCTACATAAATGTTACCTTGTTTATGCTTATAAATGTGCACAGTTAATTGCAGATATTCCCCCTATGTGAGTCAGTGAGGCAGATTAACTCAAACTAGGTCCAAAACCAAAATGTTGACACTATGAAAGTCTCCTGGCACCATGATATTTCAGAGACTCAGGCAATTTCAGAGCTGGGCAGGACTTCGGGGATCAGATAGTCTAAGCACCTCATTTCCCAGTTTGGAAACAGACACCCAGAGAGGTGAAGTCATCTGCCCCAGGTCACACAGCTAGAAGTAGGTAGCAGAGCCAGTATGAGAGCCCGAGTCCTCTGCTGCCTGGTCTGCTGCTTTTCCACTCTGATGAAACGTTTTTTTCCCTCCTATTATCTTGGTAGAAAAAGAAAAGCATCAGTTTGCCACACAGAATTGGGAAAGAATTATCATGTGATGTTAATCCATGTTTGGGCCCTTCTCTTCACACTATCAGAGGAATTATCAAAAGGAAACTATTGGAAAGTGTTAGCCGTGTATTATGGCTTCCAAGCCCATGAGCACAGATGTCCCCTGGCAAAGTTGAAATAAAATTGGAAGAAATTAAAACTCATTTTGTTTTGCAGGCCCTGGTAATAAAAAATTCTTGCCGCAGACGAGTGCTTCAGCTCAGTCTCCTCCCCCTTATTATTAAACAAAAGCAGAACACAACAAAAATAGAAACTCATGCAGAAATCTGCTCCGGTTTCTTCTTTTGTGTACCAATGTTTTTGTTGGTCAAATCACATTATGGAGGGTCCGTCACAATGGCTTATCTTTCTAGGCCCCAAAGTAACTATTAAGGATGCGAAGGGATGGTCTGTTGTAAAGCAGGATCGGAGGAGAGCTCTATCTCTTTGGGTCTCTGTGCCCCAAATTGGTGATGGAGAAAGTAATTAAGCATGAAATCCATCAAAGAATGCACAGGATGAGGAGCTGTGTCATCTGGTGATTAAAGATATGGGCTTTGGAGCCAGACTTTCTGTGTTCAAACCCCAGCTCTGTCATTGACTAGCAGTCTGACTGTGGGCAAGATACTTAACCCATTGATGCCTTCATTTCCTTATCGGGGAAACAAGGAGAATGATTCTGGTTCCTGCCTTCCAGGGTTATTTTGAGGACTCAGAACACTAAGGCCCATTGTTTGGCTTGATAAGTGTTAGCTGGACCATCGTGACAGGTGACCAAGACTCTCTTCTTGACCAGACTTTACTTAGGCTCCTCTGAGCCCTCTTTTTGATTAGGCTTCCATGTCCATCCTTGCCAAGCTCAGTTTAGTAAGAATCCTGCTAAGTCAGTTTGGAGGGAATCCTTGACTCTTGCTATCCGATCACCCCCAATATCTGATCAAATTCCTCCTCCCCCATCTTTGGTATCTGGTCACTCTGGCCTGCCTTCAGCAAGAATCTTGTCAAGTTGATTTAGCAAGAATCCCCCTACTCTTGATGTCTCCTCTCAGTAATTTTCCGTCCCCTGACCCCCTCACTTGGCTTGTTGGCTGTAAATCCCCGCTTGTCCTTGTTGCATTGGGAGCTGAGCCCGATCTCTCTCCCCTGTTGTAATACTCCTATCACAGTGGGCAGGGTTCTTTATGGTCAGTCTCTCATTTAATTTTTGTGAAAAGCCTGTGAGTAGGCGTTATAACCTAACTTCACAGATGAGGACCTGGAGTCAGAACGGTTGAAGGACTGCGCAAAGTCAACCAGCTGGTAAGGGTTGGGGAGGGGGCTCAAGGCTGGAGCCTGTGCCTGTGCCCCTCTGGCGTTTGTGGGAAGCTTGATGAGTGGCAGGCATGGGTGAAGAACGGGATGCAGGAGGAGAAGACGGGAAATGGATCTTACATTTGACATAACACAGGACCACACACATGAGAGTCTTCAAGGAGTTAGGGCCGAGGACTAGGTCTTCCTGAGCTGACAGGTCAGACTGAAACCTTTGCTAGGCGGGTAGGGTGATCTGGAAGATGAGAGGAAGTGGAGTGTGTGTGTGTGTGTGTGTGTGAGAGAGAGAGAGAGAGAGAGAGAGATGGGATAAATTTTCTGCGCTATCTCCTGTGTTCCAGCCCAGAGATTACTCACCACCTCTTCCTCAGAGAAGATTCTTGATCTCCGGCAGGGCGTCTACAGACTCCGTGGTCTACGGGTGTTGGTCCCGCTCTCCTCCGTGAGAGGGTGTGGGGCCAGTGGGGCTCTCAGCCTTGGGGCCATAGGGCACCTGAACTGGAGATTGTCCACTTCAAGCTTTTCAAGTTATAGATGATGCAAACGAGATCCTGAGAGGCTAGAGTGCTTTATTTAGATTCATGGAGAAGCAGAGTTGGGTCAGAAACTAGATATCCTGATTTATTAATTCACCTGATCAGTAGATAGTGAGGATTTACCCTGTGCCAGCACTATTCTGGGCCCCCAGACACCAGCCTTTCAGGAACCTCTTAGGATCCTACCGTCTCCATTTGAGTGCAGATTCTACTTCTTTTTTGCTCTGTTCGGAACTCATCATTGGATACCTCCTAGGCCCCAGACCCTGTTAGGGGCAGCGGCAGAATCAGAGGAAATCTTAGCAACACGGAGATTATAATTGACTGCCTCCTCTGTCCGGACGCCTCCCAGGTGGCTCTGCTCGCCCACCGTCCTCAGCCCTCATGCTTCCTTCCAGATGCCTGCTCCTTTCCCTCTGCCCTTCCACGTCCACGTTGCTAGCATTTGTCATTCACATGGGCAGCCTCCAGTTTCCTCCCTCTGCCAACTCGTTTCTGGGCTGGCTCCAGTCTGCCTCTTTGCAAAGGATTAAGTGGCTCATCCAAGGTCACACGGCAGTTCCATCATGGGCTCAAGACTTTGGACTCAGACTGGAGATGGATTCACTCATGGGGGGAGGCATCTGTTATTTTATGAAAACTTACCAGAAATGTCACATATCCCATATATACATTCCCTTCTTTTAAAAATAAACTCAAATTCCTTGTGTCTTGCTTTTCTACCCGGCACTGCTTTTCTACCTACTGTTTCTTTCCCAAATCACCACCTTGGCCTTCAAGCCTTTGATTTCTGCCCATTAGGGAGACTTGAGTTCGACTTCCAGCCCCACTCCTAAGTAGTGCTGTGACTTTGGGTGAGTTTCTTAAATAGCCTCTGAGGGCCTCAGTTTCCCTTTCTGTAAAACTGGAAACTCTTACTCACCTCATTGGTTGCTGAGACTGTATGTGAAAATGCGTGGCAAGTGTGTAGCAAATGTTAATTTCCTTCCCCTTGCCCGTCCCAAAAGGATTTCTGCTCATAGAGGGGGGCATCCATTTTCCTTTTTCCATTTTGGAGTGTTGTCACTCACCCTTTATGCCAGGAGTGGGGTTGGCACCAAGAAGCCAGGTTTGGCCGACTCTTGTCAGGGTGGGGAACAGCGTTGAGGGGCTCCACAGAGACCGCAGGGCGCTGGGAAGGGGCTGGTCATCTCCCCTGCCTGTGTGGACTGGCTGCCGGTCCCTGGGGGAGCCTCTGCCCCACCTTGCAGGAAGGGTTGTTTGTGGCCCTTTCTTGGACCCCAATGCCGGGTGCTCTTCATCCCTGGCCTCAGGGAAGCCAAACAGGAAGTGAGTACTGTCATGTGGCAACACCCAGACCCCAGCCAGGGGTCAGGGCTCAGTTCTGCACGTGGTGTGTGTGTGTGCCTGTATGCGCCTGTATGTGTGTGTGGGCATACCTGTGTGTGTGTGCACGTGTGTGTGCGTGAGTGTGTTTTCTCATGGCTCCATGGGAACCTGCCAGGTGGAAGCCAGGGAAGGAGTGGAGGAAGGATTTATTCCGGGTCTGGGGCGCCAGGAGACCTCTGCCCCTGGCTCCTCCCCCAGCCATGAGGGATTGGCTGAAAGACCTCTTCTACTTTGATTCTCTGAGGCCCGTGGGACTTGCTCTCAGCTGGCTGCCAGTCTCTTCATTTGGGCCACAGGGCTGCGGGCCAGCTCCGTGGCCTGGAGGGCGGCAAGGCTGCAGAGCCAAGATAGGCTGACAGTGATCTGTGCAGGCCCCAGTCTCTGAGCGCAGAGCCACAGGTGCACCAGGGGCTGGCCGGGAGGAGGTTCAGGTGGAGAGCTATTGAGGGACAACTGGGTGAGGTGCACCAGAGAGCTGCCTGCGGGGAAGCCCAGAGCTGGCCCAGCAGACCTCCAGGTGGGGCTGGTGGCCCCTCGCTGCCTGCCCCAGCCATCCGGCTTCTGCTGTACTCTCTCCCACACCGGTCCCTATAGCCATCTCTAACACCAACTCTCCCACAGGAACACGTCTTCTGCTCGTTTGTCCGTTTGTGAAAATCCACACACAATGCTGCCTGAGAATGACGTGTGAGCCCTCTCCAGGCCTCAGCACAACCCCTGGGGCCAGGGGACTTTGCTACAACACCAAGAACACAAGTTTGAGGATCGTAGTAGCTTTGCCTGTGCTTATTAAGTGCATGTGCCCCACATCCTGTCGGTGTCGCAATCCAATGTACACATCAGGATAGATGCGGAGAGGGCTGATGGCCACTCTGAATTTATTATAACCAGTATTTCAATATATACATAGCTTACATCTGTTAAACATACACAGGTGTTCGGATGAAGTAATTAGCGAATGCCAAGAATTCTTAGTGATTTCTCAAGGAGCCCTCCCTTGGCCTCTGTTTTGATATTATCATGTTGTTGCTGTGCTCCTATATTTTTATCTCAGAGCAGGCAAGGTCTCTTAGGCAACGGTCCCTCTTGCTCCCGATATTGATATCGTTTCTCCATCTGTGCCCCCGGGCGGCTGCTGCCTGGCTTAGGTTGCCCCCCCAGGGGGTCTTACCCGTCATTGGCTAACCGGCCTTCACACCTCCGGGTCACAGTTTGTTGGCAAGCTTTTTCCAGTGATTATTAACCCTTCCTGTGTCAGGGGTGGCTACACATCCATAAGTCTGCTTTGAGGCAGTCTCCAGAAATGTCTGCATCCTCTCATTTAGGATGCAGGGGCCCTGGTCCTGGGGCCAGTGTTGGGGGCAGGCCACAACTTGGTTTTTACTGTGGAGCTATAAGACTTGCACCCCTCTAATCTCCAGGATTGACTATAGCCCAGGCTCTGATTTTAGGAAGATGCTGGACTTCTGATCCATCTATGGGATAGTCCCAGTGGATACCCCTAAAAATACTTACCCCAACACTTTAAAGCTTAACTGTTTTAGTTACTAATCCGTATGATCCTTTTTTGTAACATTAGTGTCTGAAGGAGTACCTGGCATGTAGTAGGAGCTTAATAGATGAACGAATGAGCTTTAGATGCCTGTTAAATGTTATCAGTCATGTTTACCTAGTGTAAAGGAGTGTTCAATCTTTCCTGGTAAATAAGCATGTGGCAAGTCTGGACAGGGTGACTGGAGAGAGCATGACTTTCGGGGTCACCGCTGCTGCCTCTCCTGTGAGCAGCCTCGGCAATGGAGTGGCTGCTATCATGAACTGGCAGAGGCTCGTAGGAATCTGGAAGGGCTGTAGATGCCTCCCTGGTGATGTGACACAGTCCCCAAGTTGGGAAAAATGGTTATTGGGAAGCACGGATGTTGCCTGCAGAACCCCAGCAGGCAGAGGGAGGAGGGAGCACAAGTGGGAGCTCATCCCACTCTGCCCAGGGAATCTCTCTCTCTTAGAAAGAATGAGGCAAAGGCTGACAATCCCATTAACCTCCAGAGACACGAGGAAAAACTGCCATATGGCCCGCACTGCTCACCATGAAGTAGAAACTTGGCAAACGAGGCACTCAGACTCAGAGACCACCAGACCTTGAAGGGACCCCGGAGAGCATCTGTTCCAGCCTCCTCATTTTAGAAACGTGTTGCTTAATTTCCAAACAGTTGGGGATTTTCTTGTTATCTTTTTTGTCGTTGAGTCTGGCGGAATTCTACTGTGGTCAGAGGACATACTCTACAATTTCAGTCCTTTGAATCGTGTTGAAACTTGCTTCATGTCCCCGAATATGATCAGTTTTGGTAAATATAAAAGTTTGGTAAACTGGGAGAAAAATGTGTATCCTACCGTTGTTGGGCGCAAAGTTCTTTATCAGTTAATTAGGTCAAGTTTGTATATGGCGGGGTTCAGATCTTGGATGCTTTTGTGATTTCTTTCCTGGGTGTTCTGTCAGTTACTGAGCGAGGCGTCTTAAATCTTCTGCCGTGACTCTGGAGAGCCCATTTCTCTTGAATTCTGCCAAGTTTTGCTTCATATTTTTTAAGTTGTGCTAGTATAGGTACGATTGAATTTAGAACTGCTGTGGCTTCCTGGTGGACTGAATTTTTATCAGTATGAGTTGTTCCTCTTTATCTCTAGCCATGCGTTTTGCCCCAAAGTCTACTTTATCTGATATTAACTCAGCTCCACGTTTTCCTCAGGTTTATGCTTACATTGTACACTTTTTTCCCTTCACTTGACCTCCCTATATCTTAATATTTAAAGTGTGTCTTTTATAAGCACTATATAGTTGGATTTTATGACAATTTGTCTTTTTATTGACATATTAGGACCATTTACATTTAATAGAATTATTGATATGTTGGGTTTAATTTTACCGTCTTGCTTTTCTCATTTTCTTTTGTCTCACCTGTTCTGTATTCCATTTTCTCTCTTTTCCTTGCCTTCTTTCTGGATAAATCAAGTATTTTAAGAATTTTTATATTTTGAAATTTTTATGGAAGTGAGATTCATATAACATAAAAGGAACGTTTGAAAGTGAACAACCCAGTGGTGATTAGTACATTCACAATGTTGTGTAACCACCTCTTCGATCTAGCCCCAAAATCTTCTCCTCACCCCAAAAGGAAACCCCATACCCACTAAGCAGTTACTCCCCATTTCCCCCTCCCCTTGTTCCTGGTCCCCATAAATGTGCCTTCTGTCTCCGTGGATTATGGAGAAATCAAGTATTGTTATCCTGCCATTTCCTCCTCTGTTAGGTTCTTTTCTTCTTTTAATGGTGCCCTCGGAGATCACAACACACATCCACGACTTACTAGGCTTTACTGTAAATTAGTACTTTGTAGCTTCCGGGACAAGGGGAATGTTTTAGACACACTCCAATTTTTGTCTCCGCAGCCCTGCGCAGCTCAGGTTAGAGCTGAGGTCAGCCTCCTCGATTCCTAGGCTCCCTCTTCTGCTTGGCTTCATATCCACTCACCTGAGCTGCCTGTGAACCAGCAAGAACACTGGAGGAAAAGTGCTGGCAGGTTGCTGAACTCGCTTCGGTTGGTTCCTTTCTCTCTGAGATCCTGACTCCTCACGTCCTGGCTGCCAGTCTCTCTCCAATACCTTTTAACTTTCTGTTTGTTTGCTTGGGGCCCTTTACATCTTGGATGGCTCTTTTAGATGTTCTCAGTGGGAGGGTCGGTCTGCAACAAGCTATCTGCCCTTATCAGGAGGAGATAGCTGGCACTCTCACTTTATGGCAAGGTAACAGAGGTCTGGAGGGGGAATAGTTGTCTGGTTTCACACTGCTGATCAAGGCAGAGCTGGAACTAGAACTCGGGTCTCCTGATACCTATTCCAGTGTTGTTTCTATCACAGCATGCTGGGCAACAGTTGACCGGAATCTATCACTCACTCACCCACACCATCATTTGTTCATTCAACAAACATTTTTCAAGGCTCTGCTCTGTGCCAAGTACCAGGCAAATAAATGTGTCTTTTTTTTCCCTAACTGCTTTCAAGATTTTCTCTTTGCCTTGGTTTTCGGTAGTTTTATTGTGATGTGTGTAGGTGTGGTTTTCTTTGTATCCACTCCACTTGGAGTTCATACATCTTCTTGAACCTGAGGTTTTTCATCAGCTTTGGAAATTCTCAACCATTATGTCTTCATATATTCCTTCCGCCTCATGCTTTTCCTCCTCTTATTTGGAGGAATTATATCTATGTAATACCTTCAAGATTTATACAGCCTTGGTCGGGGGATCAGAGGTAGGCAAGTACACTATTTAAGAAATAGGTCTAGCTGCCTGTTGCACAGACACAGAATAAGAGTGCTTAAATAAAATGGCTCATTTCTCTTTTATTTGACAGGCTAGAGGGAAGCATCCTAAGTTTGGTGCAGTGGGTTTGCTCCACCCGGTGTTGCTCTCGTCTGTTTGAACCAAGATGGCTCATGGTACAGCTCTGCTCCAATCGGAAGGATGGAGGGAGTAGGAAAGAAGACCACAACTCCTCCCTTCAAAGCTTCTCCCTGGAAGTTGTCTACCTCACTTTCTTTCACACAACATTGCCTGGAATCTGGTCACGTGGCTACAACTAATTGCAAAGGAGGTTGGGAAATGTAATCTTTATTCGGAGGTCACTTCTTGGGCTAAAATTTAGAGTCCGTTGCTATGAGAGCAAAAGGGACACTAAATATTGGGGGACACTTAGCAGTCTCTTCCACAGCAAGTAATCATGATACAAGGCAACAGGTGCCAAGCTGAGGCCTCAGAGGAAGAAGTTGGAAAAGATGCCACAAAAGAAGTAACATTTAGCTGGGCATTGAAGGGTGAATAGGAGTTGACTGAGTGTAAAATGATCAAACAGCACTCCAGGAAGGGACAGTGGCATAAGCACTGACTCCTGAGAGCAGAAGGAGATGTGGGTTTTGCTTTGGAGACTGGAGGCCTAGTGGAATGGGAAGTGGAAAGTGTCATTGTGGGGGTGGGAGAGGATTCAAGCCATTATAGGCATATTGAACTTTAAGGTCAAAATGAGAATGCCAAGTTGGGATGAGAGATGTGGGTTTGAGCACTGTCCTCGGGAGTGTCATAACTGAGGCTGTTAGAGTGGCTACTTTCTTCTAAGGAGAAAATATACTGAGAGTTGAAAGGCCAGGCAAGGCCTGAACCTTCGTGATGGAGGAAAAGAATGGTAAGCAGAAAGGACGGCTGTGCAGGGCGGGCAGTCCTTGGGGAGCTTTCCAAGGCCCCTTTCCTCTCTGAAGGGCTCGCTGACACTTCCAGCCTTGTCTCCTCCCCTGGACCTGGCCCCACCTCCCTTCCTGTGACTTGTTCTTTCCTTGATCCTTGCTAGCTTTCAATGAATGATTAAATCCATTTCTTATTCATTAAACTTTCATCGGATAATTGCATTTCATTCATCAAAGGATTTGAGGCAGCATTCTAGCTTAACTTTTATTATGCAACTAATCCATATTCAATGTTAAAAATATCAGAAAATGGGCACTGGCCCCGTGGCCTAGTAGTTAAGTTTGGCACACTCCGCTTTGCTGGCCTGGGTTTGGTTCCCTGGCAGGGACCTGCACCGTTTGTTGGTGGCCATGCTGTGGCAGTGACCCACATACAAAATACAGGAAGATTGGCACAGATGTTAGCTCAGGGCGAGTCTTCCTCAGAAAAATAAATAAATATATACATAAATAAAGTCAGAAAATGTAATTAAACAAAAGTAAGAACATTAAAATTACCCATAAACCTCCCACCTAGATTGGTAACATTTTGGTTTATATGGGTCCAGACTTCATCTATGCTCTCTCCCTCCTTGACGATGTTAATATCAACAGCTGCTAAGATTTAGGAGCCCTAACTGTGTGCCAGTCACTGTTACATCTGATATCTGTGTTGCGTTATTTAAAACTCACAGCAGTCTATAACACAGTTACTATAATTTTCCCAATGTTACAGGTGAGGAAACGGAAACACAGAAGATTGGAAACTTACAGTCCTTCAGCTAGTGTGTTATTCTAACCTACACACGCATATAGGTTTGTTTTTTAACTTTTGATTGTGAAAATTTTTCAAATTTATACAAAAGTAAAGGGAATAGAATGGTGAGGTCCTGTGCAGCCAACATCAGTTTCAACAACCATCAGTTCACAGTCAATCCTGTTAGACCCATTCTCCTAGCCAGTCGCCACCCCGATTACACCAAAGGAAATCCCAGACACCTACCATTTCATCCACAATGTGCGTCTCCATAGACGAGGATCCCTTTATAAACGTAACCACAATACTGTTAGCACCACCTAGCCAAGTGAACAACTCCCTAACATCGTCCACTTTATGCTAGTGTTCCAGTCTCCCCAATTGTCTCATAAATATTTTGCCACAGTTTGTTTGATTCAGGACCACACATGCTTCTCCATAGTTTTGGGGCTGGAATTCACACCCAGATTGGTCTGGCCCCAAACCGATACTCTTTCCAAACACCAGAGTCTCATTATGAATTGAAAAATCAATACAGTTTATACTACAGGTAACTGGAGCTTATGCATATACAACACTTTATAAGCTTTAGGTTTTGATTTAGGCAATAAAGCCAAGGTATTAATTTGCAGTTTCTCCTCACTAAGGAACTGGTGAAAACTCTGAGCCAAGTATTCACTCTATAATCTGCCAAATTTCTCTTCTTACGTCCTGCAGGCTTTTTGATCTCTAAGGAGTTTTCTATTCTATTTCTGTCCCATGATAGATTGTTCTGCAATTATTTCCTTATATGAGGATCTTTATTATTATTTTCATTCATCCCATCCATTCATCCAACAAATTAATTGAGCACCTATTATTTGCCAGAGTCTGTGATTGACAGATATGGTTCCTACTCCTGTGCACTTATATTCTAAGGGGGAGAGAGAGAAACACAAAGCAAATGGACAAATAATCAAAATAATTTCAAATTGTGATAAATGCCATGTAAAAGCAGCAAGGAACAAATGTAGAAAATAATGGTGGAAAACTACTTTCAAAAGCATTTAGACAATGATTGGCTTTTACTTGCTCAAAGTCCTTTTTAAATGTGTCCTCCCTCACTGGTATTTAAAGGAGATTGCATCTTTCAATATATTTTGTGCTAGCTACTTGCTATTTATTACTCTTCCATAGCTTCCTTTTCTTTATCTGTGATGCTGCAGTTTGGTTCCTACACCTCTTTAATCTGAACACTCCATGTTCTGCTGCCGATGTGGTGGTGGGGGGTACATCGGACTTGGTTTCTTTGGTGAAAAGAGTCTAAGCAGAAAACAAATCTCCCATTAGGCAGAAATATGGTTATCATCATGTTTGCTGAGCTGTTCTTTTCGGTGGTTGTTGTTCAATCCATGAAATGTTTTTAATTGAGTTGGTATGTATTCATTGAAAAATTTAAAGGATATGAAAGTTTATACATGAAATAAAGTCCCTGTAAAGCCCCTCTCTTTCCACTCTCAATCCTCAAGTAGAATCCATAATGGCATTTCATTGTGTCTCCCTCCATCTTTTCCTAGATGTATGAGGCGAGGTAGAATAGATTGGAGAATGGGGCCAGCACAGACAGATGTGTGGGATGGAGTGTGTCCATAGGCCAGCCTTATCATGAGAACTGTCTCTCATGAGCATCCAGAGTCTTCAGTGGTTATCACTCCAGGGCACTGTGAGCTTCAGTTGTACTGGCTTGTGTGCTTACTGGTTTATTTAGAAGTATGCATTTTGAGCTGGATACAGCTCAGCACATCACTTGTCATTTGGCAATTTTTGGAAATAAAAATATAACAGGGGCCGGCCCCATGGCCGAGCGGTTAAGTTTGTGCATTCCACTTTGGCAGCCCAGGGTTTGCCAGTTCGGATCCTGGGCACGGACATGGTACTGCTTATCAAGCCATGCTGTGACAGCATCCCACATAGAAGAGCTAGAATGACTTACAACTTGGATACACAACTATGCACTGGGCTTTGGGGACGGGAAAAAAAAGAGGAAGATTGGCAACAGATGTTAGCTCAGGGCCAATCTTCCTCACCCAAAACAAGCATGAAAAAAAAAAAGGAAATTGGCCTCTTAAGAAAAAAAAAATACATCATTTTGCTATACAGAAAGAAGCTTTTCATTTTAGGGAGTCAAGATTTCAGTCTATTTCTGGCTTCTAGGTCCTGTTTTTCCCAAGGTCAACCATTAACCACTTCTTTGGCTGTAGTCGTTCAAGTGCTTCCTATTTAACTACTTCATGCACATTAATAGGTAGGCTATAACCAGAGGTGAAGAGAATGGAGAGAGAGAGAGCAAGAGGGAGGAAGAGGAAGGAAGAAGAGAGAAAAGGGAAGAGAGAACAGAAGCCAAGAATTCTTAGCAGAACCTGCCAGCTCCCTTTCTCATGTCTGACCTTTAAATGGCTCTGGCTCTCCCCACAGATCCTCCTAGGAAAGTTCATCACAGGGACGGGAGATGTTTGCGTTCCTCAGGCTCCACTCCCTGCCACCCCTAGTCGCCCTCATGCTGGTGCCTCCCTAGAAATGCTCCGGATTCCCTTCTCAGCCTCAACTCCCATTTTTCACGGCTTCTCTGGGGTGGAGCTTTGGGTTCTTTTCACACAAACAAGACAAAACCTGATGCTCTACCTTAGAATTTCTTCACTTAAGGACATGTTCCACTAGAGGTGTGGTGGGTAACTTTGGGTGGTACCCCAACCTAACATAAAATAACTTTGAATCAAAGGATGAGAAAACTATTCCCTTTTTAATTGTTTCCTAGCCTTTCTAATTGTATCAAGGGGAAATTTAGCGTGGTGGTAATCTTTTCCACACTTTCTCAACTCATGCTCATCTCTCTCTTTAACAGAAAAAATAGGCCCCAGGCTGGCATCCTTTGGCAGACAACCATTTCATTAGAATTTAGCAACATGATATTGTTTTCATTGTATTTATTTTCTACAGTTACATTCTATTTATGGCAAATGATTCTGGTAGGAATTTAGAGGGGAGATATAACGTTTCCTTTGAAAATATATTTATTTTTAGAAAAACAGAGTCAATAATGGTGCAGATGGTAATAGAATATAACAAAAATCATACGGTGATATCCCATGGACAGGAATTTGGGAAAGAGAGAGTCATTCAATCAGAGTTTACACAGCCTCCCCTTTCCTCTACCCCTGACCTAGGGACGTCTACTGCCTTTTCTTTGCCCCCTGCACCGGAGGCTCAAATTCCAGTTGTCTCTCTGTTCCCCCAATTACGTCAATACTGACCCAATCCTGGAGCTCCCTTTTCTAAAGGAATCTATGTAGGGGTGTTAATGGATCTTACCTGTTCAATTTAATATTGTCATTTTAATAATGACAGATTTCTTAGCTCAAGAGAGAAACCAGGAAGAGCCCATGATTTCTGTGGTCAGATAGGTCTCAGTTTAATTCCTGCCTTAACCAAATACTAGCTGTGACCTTGGGCAATCCAATTAACCCCAAAGAGTAAGTTTAGCACACTGGGAATTTGGGGAAGGGGGCAAGATGGCTTTGTAGGGACACAGGCAGAGACCTTGAAATGCCTGCCCTAATCCTGCCCAGAGCAATTAGACAAGAAAAAGAAATACAGTGCACCCAAACTGGAGAGGAAGAAGTACAATGATCTCTGTTCACAGAAGACATGAACTTATATGTTGAAAATCCTAAAGATTCTATGCAAAAAAACTGTTAGAACCAATTAATGAATTCAACAAAGTTGCAGAATACAAAATCAACACTCACAAATCAGTTGCATTTCTATACATCAACAATGAATGATTCAAAAAAGAAATTAAGAAAACATTTTCATTTACATCAGAAAGAATAAAATACTTAGGATCACACTTAACCAGGGAGGTGAAAGACTATATACTGAAAACTACAAAACATCGCTGAAAGAAATTAAACAGGACAAGAAATTAACTAAAAGAAGACAAATAAATGGAAAGACATCCTGTGTTCATGGGTTGGAAGACTCAATAGCATTAAAATGTGCATACTTACCCAAAGCAATCTGCAGATTCAGTGTAATTCCTATCAAAATCACAATGGTATTTTTTGTAGAAAGAGAAAAAACAATCCTAAATTTCATATGGAGTCACAAAGGACCCTGAATAGCCAAAACAATCAATCTCAAGAAATAAGAACAAAACTTCCTGATTCTAAAACATGTTACAAAGCTGCAGTAATCAAAAGCAGGATGATACTGGCAGAAAGACAGACATACAGGCCCATGGAACAGAATAGAGAACTCCGAAACAAACCCTCACAGATATGGTCAAATGACATTTGACAAGGATGCCAAGAATACACAATGGGGAAAGGACAGTCTCTTCAACAAATGGTTTTGGGGAAACTGGATATCCACATACAGAAGAGCGAAGATGGCCTCTTATTTTACACCATACACAAAAATTAACCCAAAGTGGATTAAAGACCTAAATATAAAACCTGAAACTGTAAAACTCTGCAAGAAAACATGGGGGAAAGCTTTATCATATTGGAATGGGCAATGATTTCTTGGATATGACACCAAAAGCACAAGTAACAAGACCAAAAGTAGACAAATGGGACCACATCAACCTTGAAAACTTCTGCACAGCAAAGGATACAATCAACAGAGTGAAAAGGCAACCTATGGATGGGAGAAAATATTTGCAAACCATATAGCAAATAAGAGGTTAATATCCAAAACATATAAGGAACTTCTCCAACTTAATAACAACGGCAACAACAACAAAACAAACAAAAAAATGCACAAAGGACCTGAATAGACATTTCTTCAAAGAAGATATACAAATGGCCAACAAGCATATGAAAAGATGTTCAACATCACTAATCATCAGGAAAATGCAAATCAAAACCACAGTGAGATATTACCTCATACCTGTCATGATGCCACTATGAAAAAAAGAAGAAGAAAATAAGTGTTAGGGAGGATGTGGAGAAATTGGAACTCTTGTGCACTGTTGGTGGGAGTGTAAAATGGTGCAGCTACTATGGAAAACAGTATGAAATTTCCTCACAAAACTAAAAATAGAATTGTCATATGGTCCAGCAATCCCACTTCTGTGTAAATATCCAAAAGAATTGAAAACAGAATCTCAGAGAGATTTGTCCTCACGCGCCCATTGCAGCGTTATTCACAACAGCCAGGATGTGGAAGCAACCTAAACGTCCATCAACAGATGTGGTACATAAATATACACAAGGGAATATTATTCAGCCTGAAGAAGAAAATCCTGCCATCTGCTACAGCGTGGATGGATCTGGAGGACATTATACCAAGTGAAATAAGCTGGTCACAGAAGAATAAATACTGCCTGATTCCACTGATGTGAGGTGTCTAAAGCAGCCAAACACTTAGAAGGTAGAATGGTGGTTGCCAGGGGCTGGGCGGGGGAATGAGGGGTTGCTGTTCAGTGGGTTTAGAGTTTCAGTCACGCAAGATGAAAAAGTTCTAGAGATCTATTGCTCAACAATGCGCATACAGTTAACAATACTATACTATACAGTCAAAAATTAAGGGGGTAAATTTATGTTATGCTTTTTACCACAGTAATAACTAAAGAAGCCCTCTTTGCAGAATAGCACTATTCATAACAACCCAAAATGAAACTACCCAAATGCCCATCTGCAGGAGGGTGGGCAAATAACACGTACCCAAGTTTCACAGTGGAATATGATACAACAGTGACAACAAAGGACCCTGGCAGCAAGAAATGGTGTGGATGAACTCCTAAGCATAATGTTGAGCAAAAGAAGCCAGACGCAAGAGTTCATTCATGTGATTCCACTTCAGGAGAGTAGGAAACAGGCGCCAGTCATCTGTGCTGTCAGAAGTCAGGACGGTGCTCACCCTGGCGCCGGCAGGGCTCCTGGGTCTGCTCATGCTGTTTCTTGACCTGTTAGCTTATTTCACAGATGTGTTCACTTTGTAAAACTTCGTTCAGCTGAACACATGTCATTTATATACTTTTATCTATGTCAAATATTCTTCATTAAGAAGTTCTAAAAATTATTAAAAAAAAAAGGTCCTTTCTGCTATTATGTGACTAGTTCATTTTGGTGCCAGCAAAATGGAAAAGGATTAGCATCTTAATTCATAAAATGAGGGAGAGGAATCAGGAGGAAGAGGGGCATCTGGGAGAGCATGGCCCAGAGGAGAAAGTGGAAGCAGCACCCCCGGTTTAGGTCCTGCTCTCAGGGGGCTTCCTTCATCACGGGGCAGAGAGCGAGGTCCAGCGGGTCCCCATGGGAAGTGAGACCGACTGGCCTTCATGCAGCTGGAGCCCACCATGGCTCCTCCTCCCCTTCCTCCTTGTCCCTGTGGTCCCAATTTCCCAGGTACCAGCAGAGTAATTAAAACGGCCGCAAGGCAGAACCCGGAAACCAGAGGCACAGTGAAATTGCCGTGGCAGAGCGCCAGTGGCCCACACTGTATTCCAGGGAGCCTCAGGGGTGGTCCTTCCTAGGGGATTTGGAGGAATGTTTGTGCCTCCTCTGGGTGTTCCCCTGTTAGTTATTTTCACTATGGGCCCTGTGGCCTGGCAGCACTAAGCAACCTGAGGGCCACTTTGAAGAAGGGGAGGGGGTGCAGGATTGGGGAAGAAGTTGGGGGCTGGTTGGGCTGAGCGTGGTCTTGGAAGGAGAGACGTCCAGGCTCCAGGAGGCAAGGAATGCATGAGATGCAGCCTGCGGGAGAACAGGAGCAGGCGGCCCAGGGTGGGCCAGGGAAGAGCACTTGGGGAGGTCCCCTGGAGGGCTGATTTGGGGAGCAGGCTGAGGCCAGAAGGATCCCCACCCCTAAGAAGGAGCAGAGGGCTCAGGGGAGTCCTGCTACTGGCTTATGTTCCTGAAGTATGTTCTACTCATATCCTCAAGTGCTTTGGTTCTTTTGAAAAAATTCTAGGTCATGAAATACACACACTACACATAACATTGTAGCCTACCATGGTCCCCGTTCCTATGTGCCACACTGGCTTCAGAATCCCCTGCCTCTCGCTTTAGAGAAATGAAACTGTATGGCTGAGTCAAAACCCCACCACCCGCTTCCTCTCTCCCCAGAAGTGCTGACCCTCCAGAACTCAGTGCTCATGCTTGCTGTGAGCGGTTTTAAGCGTTCCTCCATCCACAGCTAGGACTCTGATGGGTGCATCTGTGATCAGTCCTTGGTGCTGCGGAGAGAGTGAAGGTTTGGATACACAGGTTCAGGGGCAGGGACTTCTGGGAAGGAGAGGCTGCTTAGGACAAGGAAGCGGTGGGAAGCTCCAAGTGCCTGGGGAAAGGAGGAGGAAGTGAAGGGGTCCCGTGGGTTGGCGCTGGGCAGGATAAGGATGGGAAGAGCTGCAGGTGGTGGGTCTGCAAGGGCCAGATTTCCCAGGGAAGCACTGTGAGCTGTGTGGTGTGGCCATTCCCTGGGACCCCATAAGCCACCAGAAAAACCGCAAAGATAGTGAAATGTGCAGAAACCAGTGAAGGCTCTGCAGCATGCACATGCTGGTTGGTGAGGGTGGTGCAGTGTGGGGAAGGGGTCCTGCTGGCTTCTGGTTACCCCCCAAATGCTGGTCTAGGCACAGGAATGTATGCATCTGGGCCTCTCTCCCTCTTTTTCTGTTTTTCTAAGATGCTGGGACTGAAATGTAGAGGGCAGGGACTTGAACATAAACGGAACAATTAGACAATTACTTAATAATTCCATTTCATTGATCCTACAACACGCACCCAACACTGTATCAGGCACTGAAGAGTGTACAGAGATGACCAGTTCCACATCCCTCACTCCAAGAGGCTCACAAGAGGGACACAGGCCTGTGTCACAGCCCCGGCGAGAAGCCTGTTATGGGAGAGAGATCCAAGCTAGAGCTGAAGGGCCACAGAGCGTGAGAGGTTCCCGCGGATGGGGCAGGAGGAGCTCTGGGGAGGCACTGAGAGAGGAGAGGATGGCTCTGGGTACAAAGGGGCTTTTAGGTGGGGTGTTAGCAGGGGCGAGGGCAGGAGGGGATGAAATGCACATGGAGGGGAGAGCAGGGAGAGAGGAGCTGGAAAGGAAATGGGGCCGCATCGTGCACACAGGGCTTGAATAGCATGCTAAGAAGTGTGGATGTTCCCTGTGGGCAGTGGGGAGACACTGAGGGTTTCTGAAGGGATGTGAGTCAATCAAGCTTAAGAAGGTAACCAAGATTGGAGAGAGTCAAGCGAAGAAGCACTACAGTCTTCCGGGTCAGTTGCAATGAGGGACTGGACGAGGATGCTGGGGATTATCCAGAGCAGCAGCAGCCACTACGCATGTCAACCGAGGGTGCCCTGCATACCAGGCACGGTGCTGGGCTTTCTACTCCCATCCTCTCATTTGCTCCTCCGTAGAGGCACTGTTATTCTAGCCATTTTATAGATGAGGAAACTGAGGCTTAGAGAGGTGTAGTAACCTGCCTAAGGGACTGGGTAAGTGGCAGAACAAGAATGCAAAGGCAGGTCTGTCTGACTTCACATCCTGCTCTGAACTTCTCTGCCGGTCTGATCCATGCTGAATTCAGACCTCCCGAGATTCCAGCGACCACTGAAGAGGGAACATTCCCCCGTCTCCTAAAGGGTCAACAAGGTCATAAATGCCCACCATTAGGGATCTGTGTGGAGTTTATATTCCCTCAGATCACAATGCCCTTTGTCTTCAGTACGGGAAAATGTCATCCTTGTGTCTGGGACAAAGTGGGAGGCTGAAGTGGGGCTGGGAATAGCTGGGTGAGGGGCAGGAGAGTGGGGTTCTAAGGAAAGGCACCTGGGAAGCAGCCGGTTGGAGCTGCTCTGTGAGGGATGCTGGCTGACTTGGAAGGGGAGCGTCTGTATGAGGAACCACTCACCAGCATGCCTTGTCATTGGAAGGCGCAGTGAGCAGATGAGGGGGCAGGCATGGGCAGACGTTGGCCATACTCAAGGGAGCCTGCCAGGTCTCCGAAGCCAGGAGGGAGCCGCTTTGGTGACAGTGATGGTCAGCTGCCCCTCCTTTGAGTCTCCCACTCTTAAGGTCCTCTACAGGCTTCCTCATGGCAGCATGCATGAGGGGCAGTTGCGGGCCTTAATAGCCTGAGACCTGTGAGACCCCATCAATGGGAACTCCTTGATTTTACTACCTTATTAGCCTCCCCCTGCTAGCCTACAGGGTCTTAACCACTATTTCAAGGTTCCTTCTTCCCTCAAGGATTTCTGGGCATTCTTGGGGTGTCTGATGTGACCCCAGGCCCCTGCTCTTCCAAAATGAGGATCCCTCTGGTTTTCCCCTTCCCTTCCCACTGACCCCCAGATCGCCCTATGAGTCGAAACCCCAATTGTGTGCATGGTTGCAGTCTTTTCTCAGAAAGCTCCTCAGTTCTGTGTATATCGGGAGACACAACTAGATGCTTGGGTGCTTGACCTAACCCCACATGTGAGAGGCATCCACATCTGAGTGTTGTCCTAGCTGGAAGTCCAGATGCAGAGGAAGAAGGGGGCGGGGCAGGACACGATTGTTGAGCTCCTGCTATAATGGCAGGGCTCTCCTGGGCATCTCATCTCTTTGAATCCCACCCTGCAGGTAGACATTCCATCTGCAGTTTTTAGATGGGGAAACTGAGGCTGAGAGAGTTTCATGACACAGCAAAATTTGCATAACTGGGAAGCGGCAGATCTAGCCAGGTCTGTGTGGCTCAGAAGCGCCTTCCATCATACCTTCTGGTCTTTCTTTTCTGCCTGCCTCCCAGTGTTGTGGAGAAGGAAGTACTGCCAGGAACAGGGTTATGTACAGTTTCTGAGCTGAGACTGGCCTAGGGGAGCTCTCTACCAAGAGACCTTGGTTTTTCTCCCAACTCCACACATCCCTTCCCTGAGTCTTGTCTGTAAAATGGGAATGTTGCTCTTCTCATCTCCAAGGTCCCGCCAGCAGTGACATGACATGATTTGTGGCTCTGCACCCCGTTGCCCTCATCAAAGATAGTCAGGAGACCCTAGAAAGATGCCATTCACACCCTGGAGTGCTGTGGGCCATGCAAGAGCAGCTGGATGCAGGAGCAGCTTCCTGCCTAGACCCGGGCCGCTTCCCCAGACAGAGGAACCAGCAGTGGTGGCTGGAGTGTCTGGCGGAGATAAAAGGTTCTGCCTTTAGGGGTTTTTTGGCCTTATTTTCTGTTTAAAGAAGGCATATTTTCTTCCTTTTATTTTATACATAGGCAGCCTTACAGCAGGAGGCAAACGAGTAGACAGCAAATAGACAAATCTATATGATGTAATTCTGATTGGCAAGAGCAGGGCATAGCTCTTTTCTAAGGAGACTTGCTGCCACCGAACAGCCGTGAGAGCGTGGACAAGCCATTTCATCTCTCTGGACCTCGGCCTCCTTATTTGCTCAGGTGGGCTCTGGACTAGGTAGTGGGGCCTAGTGTTCCTTGGCTTTGTGGAAGAAATGGTCAATTTGAGGAGCAGCAGGCCAGCTTTGTGGGCGTGTGACCTGTGCATTCACACGGGGTCCTGTACTTAGAAGGGGCCAAGGCTTGGTTTAATGCTCTGCTGTCACTCTCTTGAAATTCATAATATTTTTTGAGCAAAGAGCCTCACATTCCAATTATGCTCTGGGTCCTGCAGATTGTGTAGTCCTCTGCTCTTACGGACTGCAGGCTGAGGGAACGCCAGCCCTCAGCCAAGTCATGAGGTGGGGACGTTTGCCCCTGAACCCTTCAATGGGTCTTTCCGAGTCCTCTTCTGTAGCTCTGGAGCTAAGGCCTCCTGCAGACACTGGGTGCTTCTCCAGGGCCCGCCATCATGTCCTCCTGCCTCTGCCTGTCTATGGCTCCACCCCACCTGGCACCAACGCTTGTTCCAGCTCTGGGCTGACCCATGCTAGGGGCTTAGCGAACGATCGTTGACTCAGTGGTTGACTAAATACGTAGTTGACTCGTGCACAAGTGAAAGCAGCCCAGCGAAGGGGCGCTGGTCTGGGAGTCAGACCTGGGCTCTCCTCACGTCACTTTCCTGAGCCTCCTTTTCTTAAGCAGCAAGAGAGGGGCTTGGGGAGATGGTTGGTGCTCTCCCCCAGCACTGCCACTCAGAGACAGGCCTCGCCAACACCTCTAAAATAATGTCTCCAGGTCCGGCTGACACATAGACTTGTCCTGGAGGAAATCACCTCAACTGACCAAGTGACCAGAGGCCACATATTCTCCTCCAGCAGACCTGTGGGGACATACACTTCAGAAGGGGAGTGGGGACACACCGCAGGGCTTGAGGAGAAGGATTAGGGAGGAGATAAAGGTGGTGTCGAGAGAAGAGGAAGTTCCTAAATTCCATTTTGAAGTCAATTTGCAAAAACAGAGACTTGGAGAGTACTCTGCCCTCCCACCCCCGCCCCCGCTCCTGGGCAAGAAACACCTAGATTGTGAGAGACAGGAAACGTCTATCTAGAATTCCATTTTTCAAAGACAGGATCTGGAAGGTCACAGCCCGGTCTCCTGCTCTCAGGTACTGGAAGCTGAGTTGATGCCCCCATTGGCTCCAAGCAGGCTGGGCAGACACGATTCTGATTGGTTCTTTACTTACAATATCAATCATTCTACTGTTGAGGTTTGAAAGTGGAGCCAGAGAACAGTTACTAGGAAAACCATCTCCTTTATTCCGAGGGGATTATTCGTGGAAATTCTTGCTTTTAAGTGTATTGACAGTGTCTTCTTACCGGTAGGGCCTCAGATGTGGTTCGCTCCAGGGGGTGCTGTCAACTCCTTTAGTTTTCTTGGCTTATGAAAAAGCTCTTCCAGCTTCCCAAACAGTCACCTCCCCTGACCTCTGGGGGAAAAGAGGTCTTTTCTCAGAGAGTTTGGACTGAGAGGGGGCTACACTGCGGGAAGAAGAACTGTTTCTTGGTTTCCTGAGTTAAGTCTGCAGACGTTTGAAAGTCAAGGCTGAGATATCACAAGAAGCAGTGGACTGTCCGTCCACCAAGAGACCCCCAGAAGGGCGTTGCCATGGTGAATGGGCCATCATCCAAGTTTTGGACTCTGCCTTGTGGGCTTGGACATATGCTCTCCTCGCTGTCTCAGCCCTGATCAGTCCACTCAGGCTGACGGAGTTTGCAAGAGACCAACTCCAAGCCTGAATGTCCATGTGCTGATCGAAAGTAAGAAATTATGACTGCCAGATGGACTGCACATTCAGGCACTCTCTCTCTGCAGACGAGGTTCACAGAAAGGCAGACGAAAATCAAAACGTCTCCTGATGAGCATGAGCAAGGGGAAAGAGGAGTTAGTTACAGCATGTGGGTTTCGTTTAATGGCACCAGATTCCAAGAGCCCTATAACCAGGAGGGAAGAATCCTGCCAGATAGAACAGAGCTTGTGAGACCCTGACAAGGCTCCTTCTCCCAGCACAGTGCTTGGGAGAGCTCTGCCAGTGACGACCTCTATGGGGTTTCCATGGCTGACCAACTTCCTCCTGATTGACATGGTCTTTCTTAAGCTATGTTAATGCCATTGGGTCTTGTTTGAATGGGAACCAGGCTTCCTAAGCTAGCTGTTGCAGATCAGCTTCTCTGGAAAGCAGACTCAGAGACAGAGATTTGTGTGCAGGGAGCTTTATTGGGGAGAACTCTTGGGATCAACACCTGTGGTGGAATGAAGGAAGCAGGTTTGGGAAAAGCGAGTTGAACTGTGATGCAGATGTGACAAAGGTCTCATCCAGTCCCATCAGAGGCCCTGGAGCTGGAACGGTCCCTTAGAGTTGTTTTTTGTCAAGGTAAAGGGCCCAGGCTTTGTGCCGTGAGTCCATCATTGGATGTGGGTTACCTTTGGGAAGCGGTCAAGATTTTGGATGAGACAGCTCCTCTCTTCAACTGAGAGCAAGTCCTAGAGGAAAACTCATCTGAGCCATCACATGCCAACCCTCCTGCAGCCAGGGCAATCGGTGCCTCGGTCTTACAAATGACACCAGTTAGGTCCACACTGACTTGTGACTATGAGCTGATTCACAGTGACTCCTGGGCCCCACACAATGCCAGCCATATCAGTGCAGCGGCATGTGAAATGAGAGTCAGAAATGGCTGCATGGGATTTCATTCATTTGAAACCTTATTATTAGTTCTTATTGCCTTAGGAAACCTCAGGGATGATAAATCCACATGGTGGGGTGAACATATGGCCATCACATCCAGTGATGTGGTCAGAATCTGGCTCATTGTCACCCCCTCTCCTGCCATGCAGAAGGACCATTGTCCCTGACCCCTATACTCTTCCATTCTTCTGTGTCTTTCCACCTGCAGCTCCCTCTGCCTGGATGCTCTCTGCCTCCCCTTGCCCCACCTCCAGCTGATAAACTTTCACTCATCTTTCAGGGTCCACTGTGAATGTTACCTTCTCTTGGAAACCTCTCCCGGCCAGCTTTCCCCAATACCCAGCAGAATTGCTCACGCCATCTCTGGGCCCCCAGAGCACCTGCTGTCCCTGCAGCTCTCTCCATCCTTGGGGGTCTGCTGGTCTGTCTTCCTTCTGCTGAGCTCCTTAAGGCTCGGGACTGGATCTCACCCCGTCTGTATCTCTGAGCACAGGGCAATACAGACTCTATGGATGAGCTGGATGGATGAAGGAGGGAACTTGAAAGCTTTTGAGTCAGGAATGTAGGAGAGAAGTCAGGCTGCAGAAGAGGCATGGGGGGTTGAACTGGAAAGAGGTCATGTCAGGAAGCCCAGCAAGGAAGCCACTCATCCTTCTTCACCCGTGCTGCCCTGTTTCACCTGAAACCTTCTGTAAATATGCCCTCTCCTGGGCCCACAGGTGGCCCCGCCCTCGTCTCTCTACCCCACGCCCAGTGCTGAGCTGCAGGTACCAGCAGTCAGTGCCCCATCAAAATGAGTTGAATAAATGAACGAATCCAGAATTTGGGGATAAAGGCCAGGTTTGGGATGTGGTGGCAGGGATGGGGTGGGGAGGGTTAACTTAAAAGCTATTTTGAAAGCAGAAATGACACGACTTGGATGACAGGCTGTAGTAGCTTGAGAATAAAGAGCACAAGGTGTCACAGGTAAAGGCAGAGTTCGAAGACCGGAAGAATCAAGTCAGTCAGGTTTGGATGTAGAGTATGGTCAGCTCAAATGGTCCTTATACTGGGTATGAATATTTAAGTCAGTAAAGTGGCACTGTGGTTGGGAGAAAATGTGAAACTAATATGGGAGAGCAGAGAGGAGCCTGACGCACAGATCAGATGAGTACTCCTGTTCAACTCGTGATGCTTCGCTTCAAATACTACAAGCAACTTTTCAAGATCTTTTAAACGTGATGCGCTTCTAATCAGAAATGACACTTAATTGTGAGTCGGCCTGCTGAGACTGCTCTGGCCGCTCAGTGGCTGTCACACCTGTGTCATTGGTGAGCTGTGGCGGGGTAGGGGGGAAGGGTTGGGTGGAGGGGGAGGGTTGGGTGGGGGAGGGGTGTGGGGGGCTCCCAGCGCCCACTCCTAACCGTCTGTTTTCCATTTAGAAATGTCCACTAGGTGGCGGAAGCGACTCACTTGCCTCCCCGCAGAGCGCCTGCTTTTTGAGAGACTACAAAATTAGCCCCACGTGATAGTCCAGCTCTATAAAAACAGATTCCTCCTTGTGAAAAAACAATGCAAAACTTCATTATATAAAACAGTGGAAAATTTACCAACGATATGTATAAAGGGTGGAAAACCCATTCAGAATAATATACAGACACATCTAACGACTTCTTCTAATCAGGCACTATTCTAACCTGACTTTTCCTTAAGAACTCCTATTTCAAGGGGTTCTAGCAGGCTCTCTTTCAGAGTTCTGTCCGTCTGTCTCAGCTTCTGTCCTACGATTTTGTGGAGTTTATTTCTGCCTTTTCCTGAGGTTTGAAAAAAACTGCGCAGTCTCTTTCTTCCTACGTAGATTTTCACACAAAACGGGCAAAGCTTTGCTGTATGGGTTACTTGATCAACCATTTGAAGATGGACAAAAAAGACTTTTTCTTTCTTTGGCGAGGAAGATTGGCCCTGAGCTAATATCTATTGCCAATCTTCCTCTATTTTACCCGGGACACCGCCACAGTGTGGCTTGACGAGTGGGGTAGGTCTGCCCCCCGAATCCGAACCTAGGAACCCTGGGTAGGAGAAGTGGAGTGGGCAAACTTAACCACTACACCACCAGGCTGACTCCGAAAAAGACTTTTTAAGCTGCCTGAACATAAGTAATGATGTTTTGGAGCTCGGGCAAGCCATAGAAGCTCTCTGATCTCAGCTTTCTCACCTGTAAAATGTGGGTTGTCATAACACCTCCCCCATGGGGTTGTTTTAAATTGGATAAGAAGAGGACAAGGAGACACTCCGAAAATTGCAAATCACTCTATCAATGTTGTGGATGAATATATCTCTCTAGAAAAGATGATGCCCGGAAGAGAAACCGTCTAGTTAATTTTAATAAGCAAGCTGGCTTTGGGGGATTAGCTCACAAGTGTGACGATTGTGGAACAATCCATGCACGCTGAGTGTGGAGGGCGCGCTCCGCCCCTCCTCTGGAGTCTGGAACCCGGACCTCAGCTGCCATCCTGGTGGAAGCCCACGCAGTGGCCCACGTGCAGTCTGCTCGGCATAACACGCCGAATGGCTGCTTCACTGGGAGGAGGCCATTGTGAAATCGGTGGTTTCCTGGAGCTGGTCATCGCCATAAATAATGTGAAAATTGAGAAGTTAATTTTCCACTTCTATCTTTGGGGCAAAGCAGGCTATTTATCATCTCATCAAACCAGGGTGGTAACGCTCTGTGTAGAGTCCGGAGCCGGCCTAGGCGGGGTCTACACGGCTTGTGAGCGGCACAGAATGGTTTTTGCTGCTGGGGTCTCCCGCTCCACGTGGAGGGTCCTGGAATAAGGGTTAGAGCGGTAGGTCCTAACGCCGGTTGGCCTGAGGGTCTGGGTTACACCTGGCCTACACGATATTTTTTTGTTTTAAAATTTGATCCAGTATTTAAAAACTGGGAACTTTTATATGTTAAATCTGGATTTCTGGCTTCTTTTAAAAAATTGTAAGACTCAGCGCCCTTGGTCTTAATTACCCGCTGGAAGCTACCGATGGGTGCTGAGGGGCCGTGGCCTCTTCACTGGGGCAGAGATAGGCAGTTTGCCCTAGTCCCCTCTTTCTCTGTTTTATCATCTCCAGGTCTGCCTCGCTCATTTATGTCGCCTGCCTGGCACCTTCTCGCATATGAGTTTGCAAGCTCTGAATTAGCCTGTGAAAAGCCTGGGAATTATGCTTAGTTAAAAATTTTTTTCTTTTAAGGCCAGTGTGATGACTGCAAAGCCCACACTCTGAGAAAATGTGTGGTTATAACCATAGACAAACATCTCAAAATCTTCTTTCGTATTTTACGCCTCAGTTTTCCTTCTTTCTCACTGTTTCTTCACTTGTATTAATGGAGGCTGATATAGTTAAGATGAGCTGAAGCAGTTTTTTTTTAAAAAAGGATTTACTTATTGAATATATATATATATTCATATATATATACTGTCCAAAAGCCAGTGTGCTGAATGTTCTATTTCATTCTATCAAGAAAAAAAATGAGACCTGCCTGAAGGTGCTTTTGGTATACAGCCCTAGATTCATTTCCTACCATTGTGGGTTGATGATTGATATAGAAAGAAAGAAAATCCTCTTCCTCCCATTAAGTGATATGAGCTTAGAGAACTGATGAACTGTTTAGCTATTTGTAAACATCTAACTCTGTAGAAGCAGCAATCAGAAGATATGATGGGAGAAGAGAATCCGTTTACAGTAGGGACAAAACAAATAAAATCCCCCCAAAATAAATTTAATCATACAGATAGATTTATGTGAAAAACACATTTAAGGTACTGCTTTAAGCCACACGAAAAAGGGAGACAGAAGGAGGCATTAAACAATGGAAAGTGCGGGTATGTCTGAGCCTCCATACTTGGGAAGACTCAGTGTCATGAAGATGTCGTCCCCCTAAGTTAATCCAGAAATACATTACTTTCTTGATAAAAATCAAATTTTTAAGCATATAACTGAATCTAAAGTTCACATGAAAAATAAGCATATTCTTGGAAAGAAAAATTGTGGGGGAAAAAAGAGTCACGAAGAGATACTAGTTCTACCAGATATTAAAACATGATAAATCCACAATAATTCAAACAACATGGTAAAAACACATGACAGAGCAATGATACAGACTAGAAAGTCGAACCAAATACACATGGAATATGTGATAAAAGGTGCATCCACAGGAAAACAGTAAATTATTCCTTTAATGATGTTGAGACAACTAGATCGTTACGTGAAAAAAAAGTTGGATTTCTAACTCACTTCCTACAGCAAATTTACTTCCAGATGAATCAAATATATAAACATAAAAAATAAAATCATTAAAGCAGTATGTAAAAATATGAGCTATTTAACTAGTAATACCAGAATGGGGAAGTCTCTTCTAAGAAACCACACACACACACACACACACACACACACTAATCGGTAAATTCTACTATAATTAAAAAATTGTGCATAAAAAAAGAATATTCGAAGAAAATTAAAAGAAAAAAAGAGAAACACAAAACTGGGAAAAATGCTTGCAACCTGTATAACTAATAAAGGGCTATCTTCCTTAATACCTTTCTTTATTTCATAATTAATTCTTAGTATATAAAAGAACTCCAGCAAATAAATATGAAATGGACAAATGATAAGAACAGTTACCAAAAAAGAAATACAAATGATTCAAACATGAAAAGATGCGCAACTTCAGTCTGTAATAATAGAAATGCAATTAAAGGTATGAGGAGATATCTTTTTTTAACCTATCAGATTAGCAAAGATTATCAATTTAAAAAAAAGGGCCATTTTCAAAGATGAGGGCTTGGGAGCCAAATGAATGGATTCTATGCTTCCAAGAATTTCTGTTTGGAATTTGGGCCTTCTGAAGAAATGCAGATGTCTGTGAAGTAAACTGGCCTTTAAAAAAACAGTTTGAAACGATACCACGATAAAAACTGTTGGAGGCAAAAAGTCATCAGTGGATGCTAAAATTAGTGGGCAAAAGCATGATTGAGAGGAAGGGTATTTATATAGTCTCAAACTATCTCCCTATAAGGTACTTATTCATTACAAAGTGAGCAGTGGTAACTTTATTGTGGTGAATCCGGCAGCCACCATCCTGTGAGGGAGCCAGCTAGCCACGAGGAGAGGATCGGAGGCTCCCAGTGACAGACAGCAGCTGCACTTGTGTGAGTAAGGGAGCCTTCAGCTGATTCCAGCTTTTGGTCTTCAAGTTTTCCAGCTGAAGCCCCAGACATCACGGAACAGAGACAAGCCAGCCCTGACGTTCCTTGTCCAAATCCCTAACCCCCAGAAGCCATTAGCATAATACATGGCTGTTTAATGGGGCTGAATTTGGGGGTAATTTGTTATGTAGCCATAGTAACTGGAACAGGTGGTGTCTATTTCCCTTTTGTAAGTAATAAGTAATTCGTAGGGAAATACTTTGAGACCATGTAAATATTCTGTTCCTTATCAAACTGTCACCCTCATCAAACTTTTTTTAGCACCCATTGGTGATTTTCTAATTCCATCATTCCTTTTATATTTGTTAGTTAACATTTTTCCATAAGGAAGAGCTTTATCTTTTCCCCTACTTGTGTATGTATGTATTTATAACAGTGTGATCTCATGGATTCTTACTTTATTCAGTGGAATATAATGCATTATTATCATTGATTCTCAAATTGTCCCAGATTTGGCCAGTGGAAGTTCCTTCAATCTGAGCCTGGGTCCTTTGAAGTTTCCCAACTGCTGATTAGTAAGGGGAAAATCTCACTAGATTCTGGTACAACAAGATGTTCCAGGTTCATTTTGTGCTTTCCATGCCCCAGTCCTGGAATCTAAGACTTTTCTCCAGGGAGCCCTCGTTCATTTGAGTGGAGAATGGTATTTAGAAACCAAGATCTAAGTTCTGGATGTGGTACTGCTTATAGGGGTGTCACTGCTTCTAGGTGTTCTCAGTGGACATAGCTAGGAAATAGATTTATTGATCTATCTATCTACCAAAAAGCGTGAGTTCATACTGATACCTGCAATTCCAATCCGTAACCTCAAAGAACATTAGAATCTTCCCCTTTTCCATATTTGTAACTCTTTTCTCTGAGAGTAAGAAACCTGGCTCCCCTTTCCCTTAGGATATTTAGGGTATTTACTCATTTGCTCGAGCCTAGGATATGCAGAAAGTAGTTCAGAATTACTAACACATACCACTGAGAAAAGCAAGCCCACTTACTAGAGTTCAACATTTGTTTTCAGCTATTTTTTAAGGCAAAATTTATACAGAGTGAAATGCACAAATCGTAAGTGTACAATTTGATATAATTTGACAAATGAACCCACGTAACACACACACACTCCTATGAAAGCACATAACATTTCCATCACCCCAGAAAGTTCTTTCACCACTAGTCCATCCTCCCAGAGCCAACCACTTTTCTGATTTTTCTTCCCATTATTGACAGTTTTGTCTTTTGTAGAACTTCATATAAATAAATTCATACGATATCTACTCTTTTATGACTGGCTTCTTTTGCTCAGCATAATGTCTATGAAATTCATCCACCATATATCAGTAGTTTGCTCCTATTTATTGCTGAGTGGTATTCCATCTTGTAAATATACCGCAGTTCATTTATTCGTTTTCCTGGGGGTGGAAATTTGGGTTGTGTTCTGTTTTTGACCGTTATGAATAAAGCTGCTATGAATATTCTTGTTCAAGTCTCTTTGTGGATCTACATTTTCGTTTCTCTTGGGTGCAGAAGTGCAGTAGGTACATGTTCGACTGCATCAGAAGCTAACCTTTCCAGAGTTGTAGCATTTTATACTCCCACTAGCAATGCACGAGAGTTCTGGTTGCTTCGCATCCTCATCAACGTTTGATATTTTCAATCCTTTTAAGTTAGCCATTCTAGTAGTTTTAATTTCTATTTCTTTGGTTGCCAATGACTTTGAGCATTTTCCCCAATTTTTTAAGCCTGTGCATTCCCAAGTCTTGAATTTTGGCTCATTCTCCACTCTCTCTCTTCTGCTGGATTTAGTTCCGGGAGTGGGAGTAGTTGTATGGTTTTTAAGATTTTTGCAATTAAGCTTGAAGAAATGGATCAACAAGTTCAAGGATGCTCTTTACATTCCTAATTCAGATTTACATAAGCTTTTGTTAACGAGACAAAAATTTCGTAATTAATCACGTGCATATAATTTACTTGGGTTTGTTCTGTTTTGTAAAGCTGATTTCAATTATAGATATTTATAAAGAAAATGAGTATCTGCCATTGTTTACATGCTAACACTTTCAGAGTTTTTATGAAAATTACACAAGTAGAAAGATGAATTTTCATAAAATTTTCTTAGCAGCCTTTTTTATTTTTAGAAAGTAATACAAACTGTTCAAGGCTAGCATCAACATATTGCCAGACTGATAATTGTACCGGGTATTTTCACAATACTTTCCTTTGTGCATGCACTCAGTATGCCCACCATGTCCCTGTACGGTATTATCTGCATTTTACAGGTGGAGAAATGGCGGCCTCAGAGAGGTTAAGCGACTTGCCTAAGGTCTCGCAGTTGGTAGCAGATCAGGAATTAAAATGAATGAGTCTGTGTCACGGCCCATGCTGATTCCATTAGGAGCTGCCAGGCCCTCCTGGTGAGCCCCATCTCTTCCTTGGCCCTAAAAGCAGCTTGTTTCTTTGCTTCATTTAAACAGCATCATGGAACAGTCCAGGGGTCCAGACCCAGCCAGGGATGGCGAATGTCTAGATTCAGTCGGGGGCAGGGGTGGTGGACCCCAGGACTTTCAGGAAAGGGCAGATGTCTCCAGTGGCTTCCTATAGAGAAGGATGACTTCAGCTGAGCATCAGTGGGGAGCAGCAGTGTCAACTGGGCCTCTCTGGCCCTCTTTGAAGAAACAGTTGCAAGATGTGGGGCTGAAAGAGGTCCTGTTGGAATCTCTGTCAGGACGGCTAGGGTCTGGGTTAGAATGTCCAAGTGGGCTGAGCCCACTCTCTGTTCCTGGGCGTAGCATCAACAATGTCTTCACCTTCTCCTTCCTGGTTCTCTGGTGAGAGAATTTCAGTTCATTTCAAGGCAGCCTCCATCCATATTTCTAGGCCCCGCACCTGAGTCCACATCCTGGTGCTAACACCTGTATGCAACCCTTCATTCCTTGCTCCTAATTGAGAAGGATTAGGTGCATGACAGCTCAGGAGACACCCTCCAGCTGCAGTGTGCAAGTTATTTGCCCAAAGGAAAGACTCAGCCTACATATTGACATGTCTAACTGCGTGCTTGTCCACTGTGGATGTTTCTCAGACTATGGAACAACTGACTGGAATTATAACACAAGGTTACAAAGTAATTTGTAAGGAAAAAAATCTAGAAAGCATTACAAAGAGATGTGGCTATATGCTGACTCTCATGTCATTTTTTTATCACAGACTTTCTTAAAACAGAAACATTTATAGTTAAATCTAAAGATAGGCTACTTAGGTGGCCATTAAAATACTGTATCATTTGATGATGGAAATTAGTCTGGACTTGTAGGCATGAGGCCTATGAGTAATTGTGTTAAGATACGTAAGAAATTGTTGTCAAATGAGAATTTGGCTACAAATTGAGGATAAAAATGAAAACACTTAAAAAAATCAGTATATTAGCAATGAAATCTTAGTTTGCACAGTCAAATCCCAATTGTATGGTGGATATATCCCTGAAAAACATACTTGAAAACATACTGGCCAGAGATGGGAAGTCTATGGAAAATCGGGTAGTGGAAGTATGATTTGATGACTTTCATGTGTTACAAGTCTTGAGCCAACAGTCTTACTAACATCCTTGGTAAATAAGAAAGGGAGTCTCAGGTGATGGGAGTTAACAATCTTAGAGACCAGAGAGAAATGGGGTTTGAGCCCGAAAGTCTAGAGGGACAAGGTAGGGCATAGTCTCAGGCCTGGCCTGGGCTTTTGATGGAGAGAGGGAAGGAATGAAACTATGTGGATGTGGCACTCTTGGGGGGACAGACCTGGAGGCTTAGGGACCAGAGAAGGAGGTCAGGGTCAGGAGCTGGGACAGGGAGCAGAGCAGGTGCCCAAGGACCCTCCTGTCCATTCCTCATTTACTTCCTCCTCTGGAGCTGGTTGTTTAAGCATCACAGAGAAGTTTGCAGAGCCTGGCGGGTTCTCCCTTACGTGGAGCCTATTTTTCATCACAGACCATGACTTTGCACAGTGGCAACTATGATTTAAAGGGGAAGAGCTTCAAAAGAAACCCTGTCCTTTGTCCTCTCCAGAGCAGTGTCTGGGTTGGGTTCATCTCTGCAACCCCAGAGTGGGTGTCGGGGAATGTGTCATCCAAAAGGAATGGATTCCATCTACCTGGCAGGATTATAATGGATCCACTTGGAGTTGTTTGTTTTCCTCTCCTTTCCAACCCTTCGAGGGTTCTGGAGAATGGCTTTGCCAGAGTGGGAGGACTCTGGTGGACAGAGCCAAAGGCTGTTATGGTGGACAACTCCCGTCTGGTCTATTCAGAACACCCCTACCCCCACCATGACCCTCACTGCAATCATGTGGTATCATAGAGCACCAACACAGGGCGTCTCTCTTCCCTGCACCCCACCCCAAGAGATCTAGTCCAGACTTTAAAGGCAAAGTCTTTGCTGAAGCCGGAGGAGACTTGCCCCTCAGCAGGTGTCTTCTCAAACATGGCCTCAGCCTTTGGTTTGGGTAAGATCTTGCCAATCACACTGGTAGTCAGAGACCTAATGGGGTTTACAAATTTTAATCTCCCTTTTCTCTAGTTTCTCAGCCAGGCTGGATACCCAGGGGATGTAAAATCTTGCTAAAATAAGAAAATAGGTGGCAGAGAGGGAAATTTTTAAATGCCTTTAGAATAGTCAAAACTAGCAAAGTCCAGAAATTAAATGGCTGAGGGAAGCCTACGTCTGAAATATAACGAAAGTCATTATCCTCATCTGGCCTCTGAAGGCCCAGGATGGGGGAGTGTTAGTGGAAGCAGCGGCAAAGGCGAAGAGAGATTTAAGGAAAACATGTGGAACATGGTTAACCTCCCTCTGGGGAAAGTGATTGAAAGGTGGCAGCAAGGGTGTATACATTTCTGTGCTACTCAAATACTGTGTCATGCACACATGCTTGTTTTCTATAAACAAAAAATTAGACCGTAACAGTAAGACTCAGCGAGGGCTGTGCCGAGAGAGCCCTGCTTCACTACTGGCCGACAAAGCTGGAAAGCAATTTGGCAACATGAGTCAAGAGCCTTAAAACATGTATGGTCCTTTACTCTGGTTCTGCTTTTAGGAATTTATCATATGGAAATAATCATCACAAAATTCTTTTTAAATAGGAAAAATTGAAAACATCCAACAACAGGGAAATTTGAAAAATCAGATTAGGTACCAAAATGTTAACACTGATAATCTCCGGGTGTGGTATAGAAGCACACCCCTGAGCTTAAAACCTGTAGGGCCAGATGCTGTAATGGACTGAATTTTGTCCCCCTCAAATTCGTATGTTGAAGACCATATGGTATTTGGAACTGGGGTATTTGGGAGGTAATTAGGTTTCTATGAGGTTGTGTGGGTGGGGTTCCCGGGATGGGGTTAGCGCCCTTAGAAGATGAAGTGACACCAGAACTCCCTCTCTCCACCATGTGAGGACACTGTGAGAAGGCAGCCGTCTGTGAGCCAGGAAGAGGGTACTCGTCGAGAACGGAATCTGCCGGCACCTTGATCTGGGACTTCCCAGCCTCCAGAACGGTGAGACAATGTCTGTTGTTTAAGCCAGAGTTCAGTTCCGTTCAGCTCCCATCAGTTCACATCAAGTTTGTCATCAAATTTTTGGTTTTCAGAGCTCTGGCATTTCCCGCTTCTGTGAGGTGGTGAGTGAGGGGCTCTGAGTCTGTGCTGCAGGCCCTGCCTTTTAGGTTTGGGGGAATGGGGTGAGGGGAGGCAGTGGGAAGCTTTCTTTTATTTCACACTTAGAGTTTTCTCTTCTGTAGACAGTTCTTCCAGCAGAGAACCCCAGAGCGGATGATCTGGGCACACATCATAAACCCGCAACAAACCCCTTCGTTAGGACTTTATCAAGGCACATTTTGGGCACTTGCCCAATATAATTTACTAGTCTTTTCATCAGATCACTATTTGAAAATACCTGGTCTTTTGTTTCTTCTCTTTTTTGCATACACATCGGCACTGGCCTCCTCTCTAATGTCCTTTATTCACCAGGTCATGTTGCCCTGGACCGCTGCTCTGCTGTGCATCCACATCGTGTCTAAATCCAGTTTAGTCTCATTCTCACGTTCATTTTAAGCGTATAAATCCCCGAGCTGCACCTTAACTCTCTCATTCTAACCTCTTTCTTGGTAGAATTATTTCCAGAATAGAGTTCACTTGCCTTCTCTCCAGGAAGGTAACTTTGTTGAGCTTGCTCTTTATGGTCATTAAGGCCCAGATTCCGTAAAGTTAGATGTTAGCTTGTAGAAAACTGAAAGGAGGTGACTGATTTTTGTATGGTTGAAATGCAAGTGAATCTGTTTGGTAGTGAAGGCAACCCCAAGAGTAAGGGCTTTATTGCTGTGTAGAGCGTTGACCAATTTTATATCCAATGTGGCAATCTTATTCCTGGTTCCCTTTTTCACTGACTCTCCCTACATCATTTTCTCTTGTCATCCTTTGAACCAGCTTTTTCGACCTGCCTGTCCTCATTAATGAATTATGTAAATCTTTTGACACGTGCTCCTTATATATTTACATGAAAATTACATTTTTAGCATTTTGAAAGTTATACTTTGACACCCCTGAATGTGACTGAGATTGAACTTCTCACCACTCTGGAGAGTCGTCAGTGCTAGATTTTTCTGAGTTAGAAAAATGAAGTGAAATGGAATTCTTGTTCCTCAGTGTGGCGGTTTAAAGACCAGCTTTAAGAGTAGGAAATCACAGGGCTGGGGAGCAGCCCCCAAATGTCACGTTGGGACAATGTTCACAGCTTAAGAAAATCAAATAGAAGTTGGTCTAAGAGTGGAAATGATAGTGTTCCACTGTGCAGTGCATATTACATATTGATTCACTTATTCAATCATTTATTCACTCAGCACACATTTATTAAGATAAACTATTGCTAGATAGATATTGCTAGATAGACTATTGCTAGACTGTTCTAGAATCTAGAAAGGGGCTGGGTATGCAGAAGTGATATAGGCAAAGCTCCTGTCTTAAGTGCTCATAGTGATGGGGGAGATAGATACACATGGAGTCAATGATGTAAGACTGATGATCTGTGCACAGAGTGTCATGGGAGCAACATACAGTGGGTAAGAGCATGAGACATTATGGAATTGTCCAGAGTGGCTCCTACCACACCCTGAGAGATTGCTTAGACTGAGTCTTAAAGTGCGAGCAGGACTTAGCCAGATATGAAGATGAGAAAAGACCATTTGGGGCAGAAGAGCACAGAAAAAGGGAAAACCCAGCATGGCATGTATAGAGAGGTCCTTGTCCGCAGAGCACTGGGTGTGAGGCAGGGAATGGCATGTGCTCCATAAACAAGCTTTTATTTATGTGATGGTTAATTTTATGTGTCCACTTGACTATTTCATGGGATGCCCAGATATCAGGTTAAACATTATTTCTGGGTGTGTCTGTGAAGGTGTTTCCGGAGCAGATTAATTAGCATTTGAATTGGTAAATTCCATTCGTAAAGCAGATTGCCCTCCCCATGTGGGTGGGCATCATCCAACCAGTTGAAGGTCCAAACAGGACAAGAAACGTGGAGGAAGGTTCTCTCCCTCTGCCTGACTGTTTGAGCTAAGACGTAGGTCTCCTGCTCTTGGACTGGGACTTACACCATTGCTGCTCCTGGCTCTTAGGCCTTTGGATTCAGGCTGGAATTTCCTGGGTCTCCAGCTTGCAGATGGCAGAACATGGGACTCCTCAGCCTCATAACTGTGTAAACCAAGTCCTCATGATAAATCTCATCCTATTGGTTCTGTTTCTCTGGAAAACCCTAACGTACAATATATGTCCAAATTCTTAACTGATCCCTTCCTGTACTCATTTTTTTTTTCCACTTCTATCTTAAGAAACTTCCTTCCCTGCCGAAATGGCAATTAGAAAAGTTAGCTCCTCCTTTGAAGGGACAGGGTCCAACATAGAATGAGAAAAGAAGCAGCAGCACATTGCTGGTCCTCACTTTCAGAGAGCTTAGTGTAAGAAGAATTTTCAAGCATTGTGCACTCATTTTCCAACCCCTCAGATTGGATACACTTCCACGGCTTTGGAGAGGGCAGCTGGAGTGGAAGCTCCAGGAAGAGACCTGAGGAGTTTTATCTTTTCCAGCTCCGTTTCTCTGTTCCAGGAGTCCTGAGGGAGCCAGTTTTAATGAGCAAGACTAGTTGTCTACTGTGTGAGGCCGGTGAGGAGAGCCCACAGAGGCAGTTGGCTCAGGGAGTCCTCTCTCTTCCCCCAAACCTGTCTCAGCTCTCAGCTAACTCACAGGGCCACCCCACTTTCCGTCACCCGGAATATTGGTAAGCTTACCGTATAATGGACTGGGGTAGGGGGGTGGCTGTGGATACCTAGGGATGAGGTGGTGTGGAAGTGAGAACTCCTGCAGCTGAGCAAGTTTGGAGGAGAAAGAGTGGCAGAGATCCCTCCTCAAGTGGAACAGAGTAGACCTGTGTTCGGGGTAAGTGGCAAGAGGAGGAGGGAAGCTGCGCCTCTGAGGATGGGGGTTTGGCAGGTGGAGAGTACGGATCAGCCAGCTGTCACATGTGGCCATGCCAAGTTGACCCCTAAGGTTTTGTATCAGTTAGGAATTGAGTATGTCTATGTATTAGTTATCTATTGCTGCTTAACAAATTTAGGGTCTTAAAACAACAACAAACACTTATTGTCTCACAGTTTATGTGGGTCAAAAGTTCAGGGGCAGCTTACTTGGGAGTTCTGGCTTGAAGTCTCAATCATTGAGATTGCAGTCAAGATGTCGACTGGGGCTTCGATCATCTGAAGGCTTCATGAACTAGAGAATCTGCTTCTAAGAGTTCATTCACATGGCCGGCAAGTTGACGCTGGCTTTGGGGGAGGGGCCTGAGCTTCTTGCCATGTGGACTTTTCCAGAGGGTTGTTTGAATGCCCTCATGACATGGCAGTTGATGTCCCCCAGAGTGAGTGATCCAAGAGAAAGTAAGGCAGAACCCCCTATGTCTTTTATAACCTAACCTCAGAAGTCACATCCCATCATTTCCTCAATATCCTGCTGGTTACACAGGTCAGCCCTATCCAGTGTGGGAAAGGACTACACAAGAGCATGAATACCAGGAGATGAGGATCAATGGGAGCCAACTTGGAAGCCGGCCACCACACTGTCCTAGTAACAGAGGCCTGAAATAACAAGTGATTGGGATTTACTTTTCTCCCACATGAAATAAATCTGGAGGTGGACATCATCATCCCAAACACCTTTTAGCTCTCTGCACTCTCATCCTCAGGGCTGCCTCATGGTCCCAAGATAGTCTCTGCAGCTCCTGTCATCATGTCTGAGTTCCAGTTAGCAAGAAGGAAGGAAGAAATGTTAAAGAGCTTCCCAGTTGAGTCAATTGCTCCTTAAGGAACTTACCCAACTGTCTCATTGAATAACTTATGCCTACATACCATTGGCTGGAATTTAGTTATGTGGCCATTCTTGTTTTCAGAGTAGGCTGGGAAACATAGTTTTTCATCTGGGCATATTGCCACCCCCACAAACTCAGTCTAATACTGAGGAAGAGAGGGAGACAGGATGCAAGGAAGGCTCCCATTCTGCTGCATTACTTGTCTTACTCCTTGTCTAGGGTTTATGACATCGTGGGTCCCCTCCTACTGCCCTCCCTCCCTACCATTAGGGTTCCTGCTACAGACCTGGAGCCCTGTATGCTTATTCAGCTCCCTAAGTTCATTCAGCTGACTATGGTTTGGTTATGGCCTGGGAAAGAGGTTGCCTTCTAGAATCTTCTATGGCTTGGGCAGCTAAACTGTAGAACCTGGGGGCCAGAAGTTACCTCACTTAATCCTCATGAAATCCCCTTGAGGTGGATACTGTTATCCTCATTCGCTGAGTAGGGAAAAGAGACCCACAGCTGGGTAAGCATGAGCTGGGCTTGAACTTGGTTGTTGCCTGCTCCAGAACAAGAGCTCTTTCCACAACAGCACGTCCATGGCCTGGGAAGGTCATTTCTGGCAGGGTACATGGCAATAACAAGGAGGCAATAACCAGGAGCTTGTAAAGGGCAGGATTCACTTGGCTCGGGTGGAGTAAAGGTATTAAGTAGACTTTTACAATAGTCTATTTTCCCAGAATATAATACATTTATACTGGGCTGTTGCTAAAGATTTTTCTCTTGTGCTTTCTTTAAGGGAAATGTGCTGGTCAGACTTAACTGTGCCACAGACTCAGAGAACAAGGCCAGCGAGACTCTCGAAATGGACTGAAAACTGACCATGACAATACCGTGGTGATTGGTGCCGTTAATGGATGCGGGAGGCAGCCTTGCTCTTGTTGGGCAGCGGCTGCTGTGCAGAGCCAGCACTGGCTGTCATCTATCAAGATGTGGAATTTACTCTGCATGTTGTGTGCATGAGAGAGGGAGGAAAAGGTGTGGGGTGGGAGAGAAATGAAGTTGTATTTCTGGAATAAATGAATGCAGAATTAATGTTTTTTGTTTTTTATTTATCTAAGATGCGTGGATTCTATGTGAATTGGAAAAGGTTCCTGGTCTCAAGGCGTACATGCTGGCATATTTCCCACCTCCTGGAGTTCTCTCTGGTAGCCCAGGCCCCTCTCTGGCTGCCTCTCATCTCCCGGGGGGTCTTCATCCGAACATCCTTGGAGAGGGAGCTTTTCAATACACAGATCCCCCCACTCCCCTAACCTGATTCTCTTTGCAGGTCACTGCCGCTCACTGTTTTATGAAAAAGTTCCTCAGGTAGGATCCTGACACCAGTTCCGAAGCGTGGGTTTTTTCCCCCACACCAAGCAATTCTCTGTTACCAGCTGGATGTCCTAAAATTCAACTCAATCCTGACACTGTCTACCTGGAGACAGCATCAGATCCCACCGGTTTAGGGCTCAATCCTACAAGACACCCCTCTCCCCCTTCAGATGCCAAGTCCAGGTTGTCACCTGTGCTTCTGACCTACCAGCTACAGATCAGAGGTTCCCATGACCTCTTCCTTGGGTTCTATTAATTTGCTAGAGTGGCTCATAGAAACATTTTACTTACTAGATCACCATTTAATTATAAAAGGATATAATTCAGGAACAGCCCGATGGAAGATGTACATAAGGCAAGGTATGAGAAAAGGGAGCGGAGCTTCCATGCTGTTTGAGAGACCGCCTCTCCCCAAATCCCCACGTGGTCACCAACCAGGAAGCTCTCCGAAACCTGTCCTTTTGGGTTTTTTGGAGGCTTCGTTACATAGGCATGACTGATCTGCCGTTAGTGATTGAATCAATCTTCAGCCCCTCTCTCCTCCCGAGAGGATGAGGTGGGACTGAAACTTCCCACCCTCTAATCATGTGGTTGGTTCTCCTGGCAACCAGCCCCCATCCTTAGCACCTTTCCAAAAGTCACTTCATTAACATAAACTCAGGGGTAGCTGAAAGGGGTTTGTTGTAAATATCAAGACACGTTTATGGCTCTTATCCTTAAGGAAATGCCGAGGGTTTTAGGAGCTCTGTGCCAGAAACAGGATGACCAAATACACCTTTCTTCTTATAAATTACAGTATCACGCCAGGCTATTCCGCTGTGCACCTCTTCACACATCATCCACAGCCCCACCAAAATCTCTTGTCGATTTTACCTCTTTTCCTCAAAGAATCCACCCTGTTTCTGGACTTTTCTCACTGTTGGCATTTCTCAGTCATACATGACCATCCTGTATGTCTGAAAAGGGCAGACAGGAAAATGCTATTATTGAATAAGACTCAGATTAATGCTTTCAAAACACGAGGAGGAAGGTTTGGGAGGTCGCCCAGGGGCACTGCACCCTCCATCACGCTTGAGCTCGGAGATGCCTGGCCTGGCCAGGACACTCCTAGGAAACAGACGGCTTTGTCTGTGGTGTTCAATCTCTTTTCTCCTCAGACAGCCTCGGCCTCTGTAAAATCTCTTTCTCATGACTTTGTTAAAGAAACCTGCTTGCACAGACGGGCACAGAGTTCTGTCTGTGGGCGCCTGCCTTTTCCTCCGGCTCCTGCATACTTGTCAGGCCCAATAAGCCCCTGGGAAGCCTTCTTGATGGCAGCTGGACCTTCTGGTAACTTTCCACATGCTCTCCGGCTGTTCCAACTGTCCACCTGCTGCCCAACATGCCATTCTTTCCTTAATGTGATTGGTTTCTTAATGTGAAGTTCCAGTTGGATTCTCTAATAGTCATTGTTGCTCTAAGACCTGCAGTTACAATCATGTTAACAGCCCCTAAAAATGACAATTGTGGAAACAGCTGTTATTAGCCCATATTTGCTCGCAGTGTTAGAAACAGCCTTATTCCCTCAGTACTAATAGGAGCTGCCATTTACAGAGAGCTTATGATGCATTAGGCACTAGCGTTTTATATATTCTTTTAATCCTCCAGTTAACTATCTGAGATAGGAACTGCTATTTACAGATGGAGAAATCGAGGGTCAGAGAGGTTAAATAAATTACTGAGTGTCACACAGGTGATAAGTGGCAGGGCGGGGACTGCTGACTATGGGGCCAATATTCCTCTCCCACTGCCAGGGCCACCACGCTACACCATGTCCCGTTGCTGCTGTCTGTGACCAGAGTCCCTCTTCTGGGCAGATGGGGGAATGCCCAGACACATTACATCCGGCGTGGCTCTGCATGGGGGCCAGGAGTCCAGTTAAGATCAGCCCAGGGAAAATAAACGTTACGACTCTTCCTCACAAGACCCAGGACACCAGTCCTGACTTGAGCACATTTTCACACCACCATCCTTTCTCTCCCTCTGTTGGCCATTGGGAGAATGAAAGGCAAAGAAGCAGCAATGACCAGGGCCTTTCTTGTGAATGAAAGTTGGCCTTTCAGCCACCCTTGGGGTATTGCTGACATTCTTCGACCCCTAGTGTAGGCAAAATCATGTTGTGTTAGGAGGTGGGGTGAGGGGGGCAGGGGAAGCCTGTTTGGTTCTCTTGATTTCTTGAAGGGGCAAGAGGTGATGTTTGTCTCAGCCTCAGGAGCAGCTTCCATCTTTCTTGCTTCTGATTTTGCAGCCAGCCTGTGGCTAAGGGTGTTTCTGAGACTCTTGAGAACAACATCTGTCCAAATAAGATATGGGGCAACTGGAAGGCGTTATTCCTAGACAAAAGCTGCCTGTGCTTTATAATTCAATATACGTGTTAATCCTAGTAACCGTTCTTCTGTCCTTCCTAGAGGGAAGAAGAAGGAAGGTTTGTCAAACTTTCTCAGGAAGTGAATTGCAGCACAGAATTCTGCTGACCTGTGTTCAGTTCTCCCTTGAAAATTCTAGGCTGTCAAGAGCAGATAGCTCTTCCAACACAGCTGCTTTATCCACAGCAGCAGGACAATAACTCCCGCTCCCCTGCCTATATTGCTTCGGGAATTTTCTGTGTGTGCGTGTTTTTTTATTCTATTTTTCCATCTGGTGACTTTTGTTTTCTTCTAAATGGCGCTGTTTAAACGCTTTCCACAAATGTAATCTTGAAAATAAACACATTGAATGGATAAGGACAAAGGAGGACCCATTCTTGATGCTGATCACTGCTGAGAGGTCCCTTCAGCTGCAGGGGGGTGGTGCCAAGAGGGTGAGCGGATTATCAGTGTGACTGACACCCAAGGGTGCGGCAGGGATTGGACCCCAATCAGAACTGTATTAATGTCCCCCTGATGTCTGTATATATAGGAGGCCTCACCAAGTGGGCTCTCATGATCAACCAGCGGGCCTCGGAAACTTAGGAGTCTCATGTCCCATTTGGCAATTCTCAAAAGCCTTGGTTCATGCCTCCAGAGCTTCCCAATAGAAAGAAGAATGTGGCTCAACTGTCACTTCATCCCTCAGGGACTTCCCTGTCCACGTCCTCTCCCACATTCTCCCACCACTCCCCTCTGGTTACTGCCTTAGTTTGGGCTCCCTCAGAAGCAGGAGCTGAGACAAAGATTTGAGCACAGGTAATTGATTTGTGAGGGGCTGAGAGCACCAGCAGGAAAGTGACACAGGGCGGGAAAGCCGTCAACAAGGGGTGCATGATGGCACCGGCTATCACAGCACCAAACAGAGCTCAGTCCTATGGGGAGCCCTGGAAAACGGTGTCAGATACACTCCTCAGAATGCTTCCCCAGAGTGGGAGAGAGCTGGGGCATTTATACACCAGCAGGAGCTTGGGTGGAGGGCAGCTCCCTCGGGGTGTTAATTCCTGGCACTTCTGGCACTTCCTTGCAGGTGAGCCAGGAGCTTTCCACATTCTGGAAAAGAGCCTCAGGCACAGGCATACAGACACTGGCAGTTTGAGGTTGGCTGGAGTGCCTCAGACTGGAAGGTCTGAGGGATGCATCTGGGGCAATGACCAGTGTCCGTGCTCATCGCACACACACACGGCTTAAGGCAAGCAATCCCTGTGGAGTCAGTGAGAAAGCCACTTCGGAAGGATTTTCTCCCCTTTAGGGTCTTTTTGTTTTTTGTTTGCCACCATCAAGCTAGCCCACATCAGAACTGCTCTCCTTTCCCCAGCCTGCCCCTGGGGTAAGTTCTTGATAATTGCGAAGAATCGATTCTTGCCTTAGGGATGAAGGTGCCAAGCGTTATGGCTTGGAGGCTCACGGCATCAGTGGCCGCAGGGCCCTGGGCCCCCGCTGCTCTGGGAGCCTGCAGCTGTTGGGTGGCAGCAGGACTTCGGTTGTCCTTGGCGGTGACTCCAGCCCTTTCCCCCTTCCCAGGGGTATGCAGCCCACCAGAGAAGTGGCCCATGAGGAGACCCGTATCAGTTACAGCGCCCTTAGCTGCAAGAACAGAAAGTCCCAGTTCAAACTGGTTTAAACAACACAGAAAATGTTTGTTTCACTGATCAGGAAGTTTGAGGGAGAACACTCCAGATTAATTCAGTGGTTCTGCTTCCTTTCTTCCTTCTGCTTTGCTGTCTTCAGTGTGCTGAGCTTGTTTTCCGGTATCTCCCTTCCTGATAAGGTGGCTGCACGTACACGTACGGACATGCCATTGTCACCCGCCAGTGTGATGTGGATGCCCAAAGCACGCCACACAGACACACTGCAGGGAGTGGCCGCGTGTAGGTGTTCTGGCCAACAGCCAGCTGAGGTCCCAGCCGACAACCAACACCAACACTCTGAATGTGAGTGGGGACTCCTCCAGAGGATTCCAGCTGGTTGCCCCAGATAAGTTTTCCCAGCCGAGGCCCGGGACTTGATGAGACAAAGACAAGCCATCCCCACGTTGCTCTGTTTGAGATACTGACCCACAGATTCCGAAAGTGTCCTGTGGTTTCAAGTCACTAAGTTTTGAAGTGGTTTTTAATGCAGCAACATCACTCTTGCTGGCACCTGCCTCAGTCCTGAGAGAAATCTGAGGGGCTGGCGATGCTCATGCCCTGCTGCTCTCCATGTCTCAGAGCACGGCCCAGAATCCACAGGGGACAGAGGAAAAGCTGGCATGGTGCCCCGACACTTGGCAAAGGCTAGGAAGGTTTCTTTCCATGGGGGGATGGGTTCTGTCATCCTGTAGACACCAAGAGATGGCTTTCCAAGAAAGGTTTTTGGGATCAGGACCATATTGGAATAGTCCTTACAGGAGAGTTTCCAAGATGACTGAAGACTCTCAAATCCCATTGGCTCTTCCCTCAAAATGTGTCCAGAATCTGAACACATCTCACCACGTCCAGTTACCGCTCCGTTCCGACCTACCATCATCTCTCGTCTGAATTACTGCAACTGGCTACTTAAGAGGTCTCCCTGCTTCTCCGCTGCCCCACTACATTTCACCTTCTGTGAGGTGGCCCGAGTGGTTCTTTTAAAATATAAGTCAGGTCTTGTTATTGGTCTGTTCAGAACCTTCCCCATCTCGCTCAGCATATAAGGCCCTACCTGATCTGCGCCTCCTGCCACTCCTCAGCTTTATCTCTGATATGCTTGTCCCTGCCTATCTGGTCCAGCCACTATGGTCTCCTGTTGTTCCTCAGACATGCCAAGTACCCTCTCACCACAGGGCCTTTGCACTGCTTTTCCCTCCATCCAGAATGTTCTTCCCCCAGATAGCTGCATAAGTTATTACCTAACGTCAGGGTTTACACAAGTGCCCCCTGAGTGAGGCCTTCCCTGACCACATTAAGTAAATTTGCACCTGCTACCCCACCTCTGGCTCTCCAAAACCTTTTCCTCTTCTTTGATTTTTTCAACAGAACTTCTCCTTATCTAACATATGATATATGTTACCTATGTTTAGTATCTAACTGCCCCCACTGGAAGTTCAGCTCCATGAAAGCAAGGATTTCTTGCCTGTTTTATTCAGCCTAGAACACATGCCTGACACATAACAGGCCCTCAATAAATATTTGTTGAATGAATAAAATATCTGACCTCTCCTTAGCATCCATTCTACTTCTGGCTACATTTTTCAACTTCTGGCTGGACAGCGCCACCTGGAGGTCCTGCCAGCACCTCAGCCCCACCATCTTCACATCCTCAGATGTGGGATCAGGTCCTCCCAGGGTGCTCCAGATACAGTGGGGTTGATTGACTTAGCCAGCTTTGAATCCCAGCTCCACTTCACTTCCTACCAGGAGGCGAGCTACCACTCCCCCCTCAGGAGCTCGTCGTGAGGAGTGAAAATGACCGGGCATGCTGAGTCCTAGGAACGACACCTCGCAGAGAGCAAGTGCTCCATAAAAGCCAGCCATTATTATTCCCATCCTTCACGACTTGTTCTCTTAAAAGAAATCCTTTTATTTGTGTTTGTTCATGTGGTTAAGAATGGTAAAGTGTTTACTTCTCGCTTTGATAAAGTAACAAGAACTTGACTTGTTTTTAGATTGGAGTATATTTCACCTGGTGTGGCTTACAATGCCTCTTTCACACGAGGGGAAAATAATAGTAATAAATAGTGCTCCATTGATAAAAAAAATCCAAGAGCTTCAAGCATTGCCTCACTGTGTCCTCCACCGGGAGCCGCAGAGTCTCCCCGTGACAGTAACATCGAAAATAGCTGCCGTTAGTCACATGCTAAGGGCAGACTTGTGCTAAGAGCTCCATGTCTATCACCTTACTTAATTTTCCCACCTCTCCCTGCACCAGAGAGGTAGTACTGGGGGTATTATCCACATTTGAAAGAGGAAGAAATGGATCTTAGGGAATTTAAATAACTTGTCTGGGTCACAGAGCTAGGAAACAGGCAGAGAAAGTACATAAACCCCAATTCTTTAGGATCCAGTATTTACGCATCCCGCTTAGACTGATTTTTTTTCTTTTTTTCAGGTCCCTGAGCCACTAAGCAGCCTGAGATGGTGCCTGGCTTTGCCAGAATCCCTCTCTGCTCACCCTTAATGGCCTTCAGGCTGGCCAGAGTTCCTTCCCAGATCCAGCCAGCCTTCCGCCGTCCTCGTCAACCCTGGCCAGGAAGCAGAGCACGAGGCCAAACCTGGGGCCCTGGCCTCATGCCTGCCCTGTGAGGGCCACCTGGCCTCCTGCCGGCAGATATCAGTTGCACAAAGAGCGGACCTTCCTCAGGAAACCCCCGGGTCACAAAGTTGAACCTGCCTCTACCTGTGTGTCAGCGGATAAAAAAGAAAAAAGTAAAGTCATGATTCTCACACAAACATAAAATGAACACATGTCAAAGGTTTTATTTAACTCGATAATTGAATGAGGGAACTGGTAAGATGTTGTAACTGGTTCAAAGGAGAAATCAAAAGAACCACAATTTTATTTGGGTAAAGGGATGTTGGAGTAACTTTATATATGGACTTGAAACTTGCTTTGTTATTTTGGGGGGGGCGGGTTGCAGAATTTATTTGCATGTCTTTAGATAAGAAATCTTTGCATTGCTACCCCTTATTTACAATCTTCAGAGTTGTAAAATAACTCGGAGGCAATGAAAGGCACAGAGCCCACACAGAATCGGATAATTTGAGAAGGGTGCAGCATCCTATTGAAAGGCTACACAGCGATCTCCTTTGCTTATTCCAAAGTCTTAGTTTTTCCTTGCATTGGGCTGATTTTCCTTGGGTCATCGTCTCTATTTCCTGGTTTCTGGGAGAGAGTTTTCCCTCTCCTAAGGGAATGTCTTAGATTGGGAAGCCTTAGATTGTGGGCTTTAGAATCATGAGGATCTTGGGTTCAAATCTGCATTCTGCATTTCCTAAGCATGTGGCCTCATTGAAATCACTTCTCCCCTGACTACCTCTTCCAATGGGTGTGAGGACTAAAGTGCCTGGTACACAGCAACAACAGAACCAAACCCTTACTTGCTACTTTGTGCCATGCACGGTTCCAAATTTAATATATTCAATTCTATTTTACAGATGTGGAAACTGAGGCACCGAGTGTTTGAGGCACTGACCCAGGGTCACACTACTGTGTAGCTGGAATTCCAACCTGGGCAGTCTGGCTCTGCTGCCACACTCAACCACTCACAGAATGACTGGTGCCAGGGTGCTGCTTAGTTTCTTTAGGCCAAGCAAGTCTTAATTTAGGAGCGAGTTGGCTGACTACCCTAAAGAGCCAGCTGTCAGGTCGGTGGTCACTCCTCACTCCCTGGTCACTTTCTACTCCTGTTCGGCACCAGCGTGGGGGGCCCTATGTCCTACTGCTCTCCCTGGAACCGACTGTGTCAAGACCCCAGGATCTGCTTGTGTTGTTGTCATTTGTTTTTGTTTTCTACTGAAATCTATGTACTTCTAGAAAAATGCACAGCTCAGTGAATTTTCATAAAGTGAATGTACGTGCATGTAAGCAGCACATCAAGAAACAGAACATGACTAGCATCCCAGAAACCAATTTGTGCCCTCTTCCAGCCGCTACCCCCAAGGGTAACCAGCATGCTGACTCCAACACCATCATTGCACCTGTCTTTGTCTCTGCGTAAAGGCATCCGTGTGGTCTGCGTTCTTTTCTGTCTGGCTTCTTTCACTCAACGTTCTGTTTATGAGAATCAACCATATTGCCGTCTGTGGTTATAGTTTGCTCATTCTCAATACTGTATGAAAATACAATTTATCCATTCTATAATTGATACACTTTTTGGCAGTTTCCAATTTAGGGTTCCAGCACATACCTTTTGGTCCACAGAGCTACACATTTTTGTGGGTTCTACTTAGTCTTTAAAAGAAACATCGTGACTTGTTTGGCCAAGATATTTTCTTAACAGATGGGTCAGCCTGCTTCTTCTTTGCCACAGTCAGCAATTTTCCATTTGTCCCTTTTCTTCCTTCAGGTCAGGTGTGCCAGCCCATCTGCCAGACTCTTCCATGTTTGCTGAGCCAGGACAATGGCGGCCCTGTTGTATTTTTAACATACGTGGTGACTGGCTCCTTATATCCATCCTGGCTCATGGGAGGTGGGGTGGAGGGGTTGGAGGGTAGGCAGGTACGGCGAACATCAGTGATCTGAGGCTGGCTTACAATCAAGGCGGGTTTACAATCCCAGTGGAACCTGGAGACTCCGCTGTGCCCTGAGTCCCAGCTGACCTGGGGAACTTCTCCCTTCAGACACTCAGTTATGCGTCCCCACTCCAAGGGCAGTGATTTCTGCTCCCTGCTCTTCTTTATCTCTTGGTGGACAACCTATTGCTAGTGTCTTCCCTCCCCCTTGCCCCTGAAATGGATACAAAGCAACTTCTCTTCTAACCCAGGACTGTTAGCGCCCACACTGGGAGGCGGTCCTGGGCAGTGTCTTTATTTTCACCTGCTTTTCTCTTTCTCCCCGCAGAGCCCCTATCCTGTCTTTCCCAGAGGTGTTTTGACTGTTGCTGTGTCTGCTTTGTCTCCCTTCCCCTCAGGCCCCAGCAGTCACTTCCTTACCTGTAAATATGTTTGTTTCGGGCTGACGCCCTCCTTTTCCCCAAGAGCTCCAGTGTTTTCCAGCAGTCGGGCGGGCAGGCAGCGAGCCCACAGCCCTGGAGGGAGCAGGTCAGGTCGAAGGTTAGACAGTGGCTCAGTAAAATAGGCACATAAACAGAATAGCAGAACCAATCAACAAGAAGAATGCAAATCTGCTGGCCGTAAGGGACAAAACAGCAGCCAAGATTGGCTTCAGATTTGGTGCCGAGCTTCTTCATAACAAGGACAATCAAAGAAACCAAAGAGATTATAGAGTGACTGTTATAAAGATAGTAGATAAAAGATAAAAATAGATAAACCATACAAGATGATAATTACGATATTTTCGAAGAAGGGGCTTATTCACTATTCTGTCTCCCGAACACCTGGCTTAGGACCTCATGCATAGTGGGTGCTCATTAAATATTTATTTAGGGAATAAGTTAATAAAGTAAAAATCCCTATTAACCACCGGCTAATTCACATTGAGGACTTACTATGTGGTGAGCAAATTCTCATCTGTGCCACTCCACAACCCCGAGAGGTGGTGACTTCCCCAAGGTCACAGCTCTCCTACCGCCAGGTCATCACTTAAACTGCAGTCCTGACTGGAGCCAGCCAGCTCAAGCACTAAAGTACCTGAAATGATGGAGCAAATGAGCATTTATGAGTATTTGCATTTTACTAGACAGTAAAACCAGTCACACTGGCTTTTTACTGTTGGTTCCTGGCTGGCAGCCCAATTCGGTGAGAAGCAGTGCTGGAAACCGAGGCAGGCTGCCTCCTCTCTGCTGGGAGCTGCCAGACCTCAAAGCTCACAAACCTGTTCTGTGTCTGCCCCCTGCTGGCAGACACGAGGATAGCAGGGCTTTCTCCAGGCTCCTTGCAAGAGCATCTTCAATGGTGTAAGGCCCAGGCACCCTACTTGGCCCTTCTGCTGTTTCTTTTTAGGGGGTGAGGGAGCAGGCGGGGAGATATTATTCAAACCTCAGTTTGGACCTGTGCCCTGATGAGTAGGAATGTCTTAGGATAGACTGTTTAAAATTGGTTGCTGTCCTAGAGAATCTAGTCTGGGTGGTCTCTTGACAGAGAGTGGAGGCTGGAAGGTCACTTCCAATGATTTCAAGGTCATTTTTAAAAGCATTGGAACAAGAGTCAGGACATTTGGCTTCTAGTCCCAGCAAGGCCACCTACCAGAGTGGCAGGTATCCCCACTGGGCCTATTTCCTCATTTGCAAAACGAGGTGTTAGACCATATGACTCCAATGACCCATCGGTCCTAAGCCCCACCTGTAAGTCCTTTAAAGATTTTCCCCCATCAGGCCTTCCTTTCGGATCTCACCTTCTCACCCCAGACTTGCTCCTCAGCCCCTTTTCCCTGTCTCTGGCCTGCTGATCTGTATCCCCCTGTGGCCAGACAGCTCACTCTGCACCAGGTGCCACCCATTCCTCCTGACCCTGAACCAGGTCTGGGCACCTTTGTATGAGGGCTCCAGGCTCATGTTAAGCAAGAATGGAAATCTTATGCCATCTTGGCATTCAGGCTGGCTTGCCTCGCACCCACTGGCAAGACCAAACTCAAGATACAGAAAGAGAGAAGAAGCAGAGACCAACAGCTTATATGGGGTTTTGTTGGACACTAGAGGTGGAGTCTGATGTAATAAGGAACCTTTGCACCATGTGATAATTTACAAAGCATTCTGAGAGTCGGAGAACAGCTCTGTAAGGAAGGTATTTCTATCACCCACATTTGTATGAGGGAATTGAGGCCCAGAGAGCTACAAGGTCCACAGTCACATATCCCACAGGTGGCTGGGCTGGGACCCAGGGCCAGGTCGTCCACACCAGGCCCAGGGCTTGCCCCATCAGAAATGTGCAAGGCTTGAAGTGTTCCAGACACTGGCAGGTAATCCTAGAGGAAAGCAGTCCCAGTGAAGACAGGCCCGCTCACTTCTTGATGAGATCATCTCCTCTCCTCCCGGGACAATTCCACACCTGGATTTGTAACGCACACCTAGATCACCCTTACTTCGGCCTCCTGGTGCAGATCCTAGACTACACTGGGCCTGGCTTGTCCTGCACTGACTGGCCTATACTGGCGTGTGGCATCCTTAGAGTCAGTCTTTGGATGAAGCTCATCTTCCCTGAACCTCAGTTTCCTCATCTCTAAGATGGGGATGGTTATAACCACCACACAGGTATAGTGAAGAATAAAAACAAGATGTGTGGGAAAAGATTTTCTTTCTTTCTTTTTTTCTTTTTCTTTTTTTTGCTGAGGAAGAGTCACCCTGAGCTAACATCTGTTGCCAATCTTCCTCTTTTTTTGCTTGAGGAAAATTAACCCTGAGCTGACATTTATGCCAATCTTCCTCTATTTTTTTTTTTTTTTGTATGTGGGATGCTGCCACAGCATGGCTGACGAGTCGTGTAGGTCCACAACTGGGATGCGAACCTGTGAACCCCAGCTGCCGAAGCAGAGCATGCTGAACTTAACCACTTCACCATGGGACTGACCCCAGAAAAGATTTTTACAATGTGCAAAACCACCAAGTGTTAGAACTCGGGGATGGAGGGAGGTAGAGGAACTTACCTGCCAGCTCCCTCCTGTCTCCTGTCCCACACCTGCACTTCCAGGCTGGGTCACCGATCCCCTCCAGAAGCTGCAGATGAAGCCAGATCCCATACTCTAAGCATGGTGCTCCAGGGGGGCCTGAAGCAGTGCGAGGGGCCGGAGCCCCGTGGGTTGGGTTGGGTTGGATTGGGTTGGGTGGGACCTGGGTGCAGGGCTGCTGAGGCTCCCACTGGAGTGGGCACGATGGAGAAGAAGCTGACTCCAGGCCCTGACCCAGGGGAAGCTGAGACAGCCAGGGGTGTCAAGCACTGAGGGAATGGTGACTGCCTGTGCTTTCCATCTGAGGAAATCGTTGAGGTCCTGGGGAAAGCTGGGGCCAAGGAAATCTGGAGACGCACATAAAGTTGTCGTGGTCCAGTGATGGATACCTGAGGAGCCCAGAGATCCCCGAGAGAAATGTCATAGGGGCTGGTGTTTCTGTGCCCACAGGGGTGGGAGTTAGAACCAGCCGGATATGGCTATTGCCATTAACACGACCTCAAGTTCAACCCTGATGTTATTTGGGTTGAAACGAGAGATTCCAAAGAACTTTTGTTATTTGCCTTGCACACACAGTACACATTTATTCAGCCTGAGATAGTCCAGGGCAGGGTGTCGGCAGTGAAGGACGAATTATTTTTCTTAATTTTCAACTCATCATGGATGACACTTAAAAAAACAATCGAAATAAAATACTAGAAAATGAAACGAAAAACCCCCAAAACAGTCTCTTCTCTCTTCAGGGAGACAAGTCCTCTGATTGCGTGTCTGAATGATGTGACCGTGTCCCACTGATGGGAAATTTCTAAATTCTGATGCTCCATATCTGTGTTCATCTCATCATGAAACCCAAGAGTTTGCAGACTCCAACTTCTGGATTCTCTAGAGAGGAAATAAATCTTCGTAGCTGCAATAGAGATAGTAATTTTCGACCAAATGAACGGTTTCCACAAGGAGCACAAGAGGAAAATTTACAGTACTTTGTTTGTCAACACCACGTTTACCAAAAGACAGTCACGTTACAGAACATTCGTGTATGCTGACGGCCACGGCATCTGAGGAATGATGCTGAGTTTCTCAGCATCACCAGAAGGATTGTTTTCCTGCTTTAAACTTGAACATATTCACGATACCAGATAATAAAACTTATAGAAACAAAAGCACATTACTACATTTTAATGAAACTTTGTCAGACTGGTTGTAAAACTCCGAATCCATGTTGCCTTATTGAGAAAAACCTGTTCAGAAATGGCAACAAACAGGAGGTGGCTCTTATGGGACATGATGAGACTGAACAGTGCTCAACGTGACCCCTATTGTTCCTGTGCTTTGGTTATTTGCAGCTTTGAATTTTACTCGCTGAATTCAATCTGTTTCTGTTTTGATTTCGGCTACATAGCTAACGACATTTTATTCAACTGAAAAATAAAAATTAGGTACATTAGTAAGCTGCCTTCAGAATGATCCTCTGGTTCAGAAAGGAATAGACAGAACTAAGCCCCTGAAGGAGGTGTGATTTACAGGGACGAGATGCTGTCAACGGCCGTCCAGGACCTCTGTGTTCAGCTTGGGGATCACGTTGTTGTTCTAATCATGCTGTCACTGCTCAGAACATTTTTGGAATGCACTTTTTGGAATTGCATTCAGAGGACAATTTTGAAGATAAATGATAAGAAATGTGTTGAGCTGTGAATGACAAATGCCACTGGCCTAAGGGGCTCCATCTGAACCGATGGTTCTCTAACTTTCTGTCTTCATGGTACACTTTGAACTACTAGCACTTTTGAAGGCACATTTAAAATAATCAAAGACTCCAATCACCTCTAAAGATTTAAACACCGCTGAAGAAGAGAGTTACGATGAAATTACAAGGGAGTTGCAATGTCATTACAACCACAGGATGAGGGTGCCCTCAGGGGGGTTGTAAAGGCATGCACAGTTGTGGCTCTGTTCACTTCGTCACTGGACCACAATTTGAAAGGAATCTTTGCTGCCCTGACGGGGCTCACTTTTGTCAAAGATGAAGTGCCCATGTGTCCCCCGTGTGTCCTCAGCACACATATCCCATGTTCCTGTCCCTTCCACTTAGAAGTGACAACCCCTAGCACTGTGCTGAATCATACTTACCCAGCTCAACATTTTGTCTGGCAAAATCACTGAAACCATAGGTAACAAAAGACATTTCACACAGATGTGACTGCTCCTCAGGGAGAGATTTCAGGTCCCAGAGGCTGCAGCACAGGAACTGAGCAGCACTGTGCCAGGCATCTGCAGACAATCCTCAGACGGGAACCTTCCTTAGCACAGCCATTGGGGGCACACATGTCTCTGTGACAAAGCACTAAATTCTTAGATACCAGCCAAGTGTTAAAAGAGTAATCACGATAGAGATATAATCTAGGTACCACATCCAGCACTGCGGGGAGGAAGTAATCAGTTGCCCGAAGGATGTAAGTAGCTAGTGAGAACACTTCGCATTGGCATACATTAATAAGCTTTTTCATTATAATGTCTAATGACTTGAGATTTAGGGAAATAATTCAAATGGAATCTTCTAGAAGTGTATAAACCGACAATACAATTTTAGGGTCACCCTCAGGCTATGTCGATTCAGACCTAGTAAGAGAACCACTGGAAAATTACGTGGAGGAAATAATTGGAAATACATATAATTTTTCAAAATCTATTAACCCTGTAATGGAATATTATTCAGCCCTAAAAAAGAAGGAAATGGTCTGATACATGCTACAACATGCATGAACCTTGACGACATCATACTAAGTGAAATAAGCCAGTCACAAAAGGAGAACTACTGTGTGATTCCACATATATGAGGCAGCTAGAGTAGCCAAATTTATAGAGACAGAAAATATAATGGTGGGTACCAGGGCCTGGGGGGAACAGAGGGGATGGGGAGCGATTGCTTGATGGGTACAGAGTTTCACTTTTGCAAGATGAAAAGAGTTCTGGAGATGGGTGGTGGCAATGGCTGTGCAACGACGTGAATGTGCTTAATAACCCTAAACTGTACACTTAAAAATGATTAAGATGGTAAATTTTGTACTATGTGTATTTTACCACAATAACAAATTTTTAAAACAGGAAAAAGAGACAAAAAAGTGAATTTTCAGCTCACATCTCCCCATCTGCATATCTCATGATTGTGTTATTACCACAAGCTTGACACCAGTCCCTTAGAAGTGCAAGGATGACTTGAAAACTTCACGTGCCAATTCACTTCCCCCAATTTTCCCTGTAATGACTAGAACCCTAGTTCATGGGGAAAAGAAAAACAGCTTGACTATGGGCCAAGTAGACAAGGCCGGCCCATATCCAGACCTTGGTGGAATGAAGTGTTGAAGCAGTCAGCTGCATTCATCAATGGGCGAAACGTCTTTTGCCATTTCTACCTCACTTTGCACAGCCAGGCAGAGACATCATCTTGCTTTACACGTCAGGAAGGGAGGGCCAAGGTCAGGCCAGGAGCAGAGGATGGGCAGCCCCTGCATTGTGTAGTGGCAACCAGGGCTGAACTGCAATTTAGACCCCATCCCAGGGGTGGTAGTACCACCGCAGAGGCAGGGAACAGCCCTACATGCTGGGCAGAGTGCAGCCTGAGATTTCTTGAGGGGAAAATGAGAGTTCAGTCAGCCTGCACTGGACCGAGAACCAGGAGACAGGACGTCTGTCACGTCTTGCTGCCCATGAGCTGTATGGTCTTAGGTTGAGTTCTTAACCTTGAAGCCTTCAGAGTTTATAGACAGCGGATTGTGTCTGCTCCAGCAATTACATTCCACAATCTGTGAAAACAGTAAAAATTATATAAAGAATTTTTCCTAAAACCCTGAGCTATGATTAATTCCTAACAAGAAAATATGCAATTGTTTCATCTTAATGAACTTGTCACTTTTATTTCCATGATCTATAATTGCAAGATCTTTTGAAAGGGGCGGGATGATTAACTTCTTTTTCTCTTTTGTTTTCTTGTAATTAAAAGAGCGAAGCTTCCTGAACAGCCTTTATGGCCACTTTTAAATTATCTGCATTTATATCATAAACAGCTAGAAGCTTTGAGAAAGTATCAGCATTGAGTGTACGTCTTCCTGAGGCTGAGTAAAAAGCAAGTTGTTCCATAGGAGCTGCTCTCAATCCACTGTTGTTAAATGGCCCTAACCAAAGTGGTTTTATGGGGAACATGCTCATAAAGGCTGCAGAGAGTGCCAAGCAGGATGTGTGCCATCTGAAAACATCAATAGCAACCTGGAAAACAGAAAATAGCCCGACAGGTTGTGAAGAAGGGAACTTAGGGGCTGAGGCAGCATCAGACTTCAAAAAGACTAAGATGATTCTGTTCGTATGCATCTGCATCCACCAGTTCTCTTGGAAATGTCCCACCTTGGTCACGTAGACCAAGTCACAGATGATTCAGCCAAGGAGGCAAACTGTGCCAAGGAGAGAAGGGCATGGGCCGGTTTGTACAATTGGGGCATCCAGAGTCCAATCTTAGTGGGCTCCAGGGTAGACACAATCAATGGTAGTCCTAAATTATAATTATTCAGTAATTTGCAGTTTGTAAAAATTTTTTGCCATTATCACTTGTTATTGGCCTCAACTGAAGGAAAAAAGACAAGACGGGTCTTCTGTGTTCACTATTGCTCAGTCTTTCCATGTAGTGGAAACATCACTGGACGAGGATCCAGAGTACTTCCACACTCTTCCCTTAACCGTCTACCTGTACACCCATGGGCAAGCCATTCAGTTTCTCCAGGCCTCGGTTTCCACATTGAGCAGAGTGGAAGTGGGCAAGGGCTGAGCCATATCATCTTATAGGCCCAGCAGCTCCAAGTGTCTTTGAGGCTCTGATTCATTTGAGGGTCTTGACTGTGAAGCCTGATACTGATGGTAATTTTGAAAGAAGAGGAGAGCTGGCTGCTGAGTGATGGTTTAGGAAACTGGGCCCTGGGGCAAAAAGGTTAAAGAGGTAGACTTTTTACAGGCTCAGGAAGAGAATACCAAGTGCAGGCCTCAGCCATGCTAGTGAAGTGAGCACTGGACTCGGGGTCAGAAGACCTGGGTTCAAGTCCCTCTTATTGGGTCCCCTAGTTTCCACTCTCATCCCCCTGGAGCCATTCCCCACACAGCAGCCGGAGTGATGATTTCAAATTAGGTCACATCATCCTCTGCTTAAAGTCTCTAGCGACCTCCAGTTGCACTTAAATCGCACATACCTCATTAGTGTGCTGGTAAACGTTTAACAACTGGCTTTCTTGGAAGGGGGTTCTGTAAGGAGCAGAAGAGCCTTGATTTGTAGCATTTGTCCATTTCTATGGTGTAAATACTCCCACTACGGCTAATCTCAAGCTACTGACTTGACATTTGTGAGCTCACAAAATTCCTGAAAACTCAGCAATTAACTCTTGTGAGTTGAAATGAGTCTGATCCAGCATGCCCCTGCTTAGAACTCAGCTTCTTACTGTGATCCTCACGGCCCGGTGCGGTCTGCTGTCTTAGCCTGCTTCGGCTGCCATAGCAAAATCTCACCGGCTGGGCGGCTTAAACAACAGAAGTCTATTTCCTCACAGTTCTGGAGGCCAGAAGTCCCAGATTAAGGTTCAACCCTTTCAGTTCTTGGTGAGGACTCTCTTCCTGGCTTGCAGATGACCACCTTCTCACTGTGTCCTCACGGGGTGGAGAGAACTCTCTGGTGTCTCTTCTTATAAGGACACTAATCCTGCTGGATCGGGGCCCCACTCTTGTAACCTCATTTAACTTTCTTTACTTCTGTAAAGGCCCTACCTCCAAACACAGTCACACTGAGGGTTGGAACTTCAACATATGAATTTTGGGGGCATGCAATCTAGTCCGCAGCACCTACCTACCTCACCAATTTCACCTTGTTTTATGCTCCCCTCTGATCTCAATGCTGCAGCTACACTGCCTGTGAACCCTCACATACTCCAATTTTGATCCCACCCAAAGGCCTTCTCACTTCCTGTTCCCTCTATCTAGAACTTTCTTCTCCAGATGGTTGTTCTTTGTCAATGGGGTCTTAACTTTAATATCATAGAGAGGCCTCATTTGACCATCTAACACTAAAATAGAGCCCTTCCTCCACCACATCTCATCACCCAGTTGACTTCCTGCGTAGCCCTTACCACACTGAGATGATCTTGCTCATTACCTGTTAACTTATTTATTTTCTATTTTAACATATGAGCTACAAGGAAACAGGCACTGAGAACAGGGCCTGGCACATAGCATGTGCTCAGTAAGTGTTTGTTGCAGAAATAAATGAATAATAGGGCAAGAATAAATTATTTTTGTTGCAAGATGGAGGTTACTTAAGTACTAGGGGAAAATGTAATTCAATTCTGCAGATTTATATAATTGGTTTCAGAGATTTTTTTTAAGTTGATATAATTTTATTTTGATATGGAGCTAAATGTAGATAGGTCTCTTAAGACAAGATCAGGACCAGTGTTTTCTTCAAAATGAACTATTTGAAAGACCACTGAGCCAGGAAGAGAGAGGAGGAGGAAGAAAAAGGAAAAATACAATAGTCCTATTCATTTTCTAAGGGCTATGGGAAGAGAAGACGACCGAAGGAAGAGAGAAGAGAGGACACGGACACTCTCTGAGCCCCTTTGCTGATCCTTACGTGTATGATTCTAAAACTCAGGATCCATCTAATTGAAGGACCCTGTGGGGCATCTGTTGTGCCCCTTTTAGAAATGGGTAAAACTATGCTCTGAGAAGTTAAGCAACTTGACCCAGGACACACGGCTGATAAATAGCAGAGCAGGATTTAATTTTGGGTTGACTAAGTTCAACCTTTGCCTGACCGTACACCTTCTGTGGAGGGAGCAGGCTGGCAGGAGGGTCTTTTTCAGGGAAAACACCCTGAGCAAAGAAACCATGTAAGTGATGATGGCAGATGCCTAATAGATGATTTTTGTTGGGGGAATCTCCTTTCTTAATTCTTTGGGATGCATCAAGGGACACATTTGCATAGTTTGGAAGGGTCTGATGTGAGCATTGGAAGAGTGGAGAAAGCACATTTAACTGATCCTTATATCAGGAAGAAAGACCAGGATTCCCGGGAGAGTTGTGTAGCAATTTCTCTGAGCAGGATAAAATCCCGTTTGGTAGCTTTTGTGCGTGTCACCACTGCTGTGGCTTGTTGGAATCACACAGTGCAGTATTCATAGTCTTGGGGCAAGTGGCTGCCTGGCTTGGGGCTCAGAGTGGGGGGATTTGTGCAAAGGAACTGAGTGCAAGGGAGGACGGAGTTCATTTCCTTCCATAGGCTTCCCCTCAGGGGCCCAGGGCATTTCTAGTCATGCGGGGAGTTGACAAAGCTCTGCCCGAACACGGCTGAAGACTCCGCAAGTGCAGGTGCAGAGTGCCAGGAGGGGTCTTGGCTGGAAAGCAGGAGGACAAAAGCCTTCTAGTCATGGGTTAAGTTCGCACGTTCTACTTCGGTGGCCTGGGGTTCACCGGTTCGGACCCCAGGTGCGGACATGGCACCACTTGGCAAAAGCCATGCTGTGGCAGGCATCCCACATATAAAGTAGAGGAAGATGGGTACGGATGTTAGCTCAGGGCCAGCCTTCCTCAGCAAAAAGAGGAGGATTGGCGGCAGATGTTAGCTCAGGGCTAATCTTCTTCTTCTTCAAAAAAACCTTCTAGTCTGATCAGTGCTGCTTGAACTTTAACATGCAACCAAAGCTCTTGAGGGCCTTGTTGCAATGCAGATATAGAGTAAGCAGGTCTAGATGGGACCTGAGAGTCTCTATCTTAACAAGCTCCCAGGTGCTGCTGCTGCTGCTGCTGCTCAGTGGACCAGGCTGCTCACTTTGGGCCACTTACCTCAGCATCAGCTCAACCAGGGAGTTTGTCAGAAATGCAGAATCTTAGGCCCCACCCAGGCCTATTGAGTCAGGATCCACAGTGTAATGAAATCACGGGATGACTTAGAGGTACATTTAAGTTCAGCAAACATTGCTCCAGAAAGTGAGAATTGACACATAAGTCTTGGGGAGAGTAGTGGGTTGAATGACAGTCCCTCAAAAGATATGTCTACATCCAAACCCCTGGAACCTGTGGTTGTGACCTTCTTTGGCATAAGGTGCTTTGCCGATATGAATAAGTTAAGGATCTGGAGATGAGATCATCCTGGATTACTTGGGTGGGCCTCAATCAAATGATAAGCATCCTTATATGAGAAAGGCAGAATGGCAGAGGGCGATTCGGGACAGACTGAAGAGGAGGAGGCAATGGGACCACAGAGGCCAAGATTAGAGTGATGTGGCCACAAGCCGTGGAAGCCAAGAGGAAACTGGAGAGGCAAAGCAGGATTCTCCCAGAGCCTCCGAGAGAGAGCGGGCCTGCTGACCCTGGCTTTCAGACTTCTGGCTTCCAGAACCGTGAGAGAGAATACATTTTTGATGTTTTAAGCTGCCCGTTTTGTGATAGTTTGTTACAGCAGTCCCAGGAAACCGATTCAAGGACGAAAGGCTACACCTCATCTAGGCAAGAGCCTGTCGTGTGAGAGGGAGGGGGGCGCCTCAGCCTCACCAGCTCAGAATAGAAGGACCGTGATGCCAATGAACCAGAAACCTCTGGCCAGAGCAGTTCGAGAAGGTCACTGAGGATCGCAAGAGAAAGAGCAAGCAGATAAGAGAGGCTCAGGAAGAATGAGTGGAAAGTGGAAGGTGGGTCTCCAGAGGCAGGAGAAAGAGAAGGACGAAAAGCAAACACACCAGATTTGCTGGGGAAGGACAGCTGGCCTGGGCCAGGAGACAGGGCAGGGTTCCTTTGGTGGGGGAGGACCCGCAAGAGCTCTGTGAGAAGTAGGAATACAGCCTACTGAAAGAGACTAGGACCAGACCTAGGAGGGAGAACCAGGAATAACTGCATTGAAATATGACGAAATATGTTTTTTGACTTATTTGGAAATGAGTTAGACTTGCAGATATGCGTAGTGTTACCTCCCCTGGTAACCAGTCGGCATCAAACGTGATCATTAAGCACAAAAAACCATCTATTTGTGATCCTGATGAATACAAGCTGATTATTGAGCTAAGAGAGGTTCTTCTGAAAGATGGCCTCTTTGAGGCTGTGTGTTCACAGGACCAGCTTTTTGGCTTCCATTAGAAAAATGCTCCAATTCTCACCACTTGGTTGTAGAGGGAGCCCTAACTCAGACTTGTGGAATCTCAAGAAGGAGTTGTAAGGTTCATCTAGTCCAACTCCCGCATAAGCAGGGGCCCCCTCCCCAGTAGCTCTGACCAAGAGGTACCAGCTGCCCCTATTTGGCTATGTTTTTCTTGTTTTAAATGTGTAGCCAGTTCATTCACTGTCTCAGGCTGGTTCTGTGGCGTTTAGTAGACTGCAAAGGCTACATTTTAGAATCTGTACATGTGACACCAATTATGCTTGTGAATCTAATAGAACTTGCTTCTCTTATGGCTCAAAGATTCTTCCCTCCTTCATCCACCAAAAATGTATTGAGTTCAGCCTGCGTGTCAGACACTGAGATGAGCAAAACATGGATGGCTAGAGAAAACAGATCAGTTGATTTACTTTGACTCCTTAATGTAACCAAATCAATATAACTGGTTTGACTCGCCTTTGGCTGGTGGTTAGCAAGACAGACCAAAGTCCTAAGTCATTGTTTTTGGACTTACTTCCATATGGAGTGGGAATAAGTCTTTATGGAGTGGCTGTTCAGGGCTAAGATAGAAGCAAAAATTCATCAGTATTCTCAATACCTCATTTTCTGCCACCCTACCCCCAGTTTTAATACCTATACCAATGAAAACTTACAGACATTTATATTTACTATATTTGATTTTACAAAGGACTAAATCCCACTTTTAGCGTAGCATACAGGAAAAATCATAGATTTTGGGACCAGTCAGAGGGTTCCAATTTTTAGCTAAGAGACTGTGGGCAAGCTACTCTTTGAGAATCAGTTTTATCGTGTACAAAATGGGAAATAATCTCTACCTTGCGTGATCGTTGTGAGGTTTAAATGAGGTAACCTGGCCAGGGTAAGCACTAGCTGATGGAGAGCTGTGAGTTGTGGCATGTTCATGATTTATAACAGTTCTTTCCTCTTCACACTTGCCTCAAGGACCACACATGAAGATGTGTCAGCCACTCCTGTGTTATGGCAGCAGGGATTTCTCCAAAGTAAGAGTTCATTTTCCTTTGCCTGTTTTGGTTGTTTCTAGAGCTGTGTGAGTAGTAAAAGCAGCAAGCTGTGTTTGGGGAAGCTGGTGAGCCTGCCAGAGGAAAGTGTTGTTGGCCTGGGAAAGCGGTAATTTCGGCTGGGAAGGGAGGTACTGCTGGACTCAGTGATCCAGTCTGTTTGAGTATGAAACCAAGGCCACTCGGGAAAAAAAGGTCATTTGCTTCAGCAAATCCACTGGTTTTCCCACAAGTTCCAATAGGGCGTAAAGTGATTACTTGTGAGTGAAATGTCTCCCACAAACATCCTCATGCTCTTGCAGCAGTAAATTAGGGCTACATGTAGACATAGTAGTGTCTTGGGGCTTGGTGCCTGCCAGTTGACACACCATGGATGCCAAAACCATCCGTTCAGTGACCAAACGGCACGTTTGACCTGAAAGTGCGATTGCTTTGTCAACTCAATTTGTTATTAAAGCTTAGATAAAAGGGAAAAACGGTGTTATGTTTATGAAGCAAAATAATAACTCGAATAGAAGCATCGGGAACGACTGCAGAACTCCTCTAGTGTAATCCACATTTACAGATGGGTCCACTGAGGTTCAGATTGGTGAGAAGACACTAAATAATCTCCAGAATATGCACAGCTGTGAAGAGAAGTTGGGCCGGGTGAAATATACGGATAATACCTGCCTCATAGTATTGTTGGGGGAATTCGATGAAATGATTATGTAATGGGCTTAATAGAAGAATGAAAGTAACTACAGTTATTATTAGTTTCTGAGCTTGAAAGAATAAGCACACTGTCACGATGAACTGGAATGGGAGAGAGGCGATGGAGGGTGTATTCTCAGCTACTCATCCTTCCAAGCTTAGAAAGGCTAGAAGAGGAAGCCTATGTGCCGCGTGTCTGGTTGTGCCTCCTCCATGCCAAACGCCTGGCTATTTGGAAGTAATGTGATGAAGCACCGCATATTTCATTGATATCTGCATCCTCGCCAAATAAAGAAATTGCATAACAGCTGGGTCCATCATGATGGGCCTCTTCGCATTTGCCAATTTGGCCAAAATGGTGGTAATTTTATGGCTGTCATCTGGTGTGCCCACGGTGTGCTTACAAAAATGACATTAAAAAATTGCTATTTTCTCCTCCACTCTTTTTTTATAAAGCAGTACCTCATCTGACATGAGTTGAAATTGTGCAAAACTAAACATGTTCCTAGTGGTTAGGTAATAGTTTAAAGGCATCTGATAATTTCCTGCTGCGGCAGCTGTTGGAATCCACATGTTAATACTACCGCTTTCTACTATGTGAATTTTTACAGCACTTTCCCATGCACTATCTCTTTTGAGAAAGATCTTCCAAACGTATGTGGGAAGTGGGCAAGGCAGGTAGAATCATCCAGATTTTAGGGATGGAGAACTGAGATACTGCCTGCCTCAATCCTCGGGTGAGGAGGCGGAGAACGAGCAAGCCTTCGTAGGGGTGCACCCAGCATCACACGGCGGGAGAGTGGGGAGCCTGGGACTAGCCTCCTCAGCCTTCTAGTAATGAGTCTATTGCAAAGAGGTGGCATGACAGGGGGACCCAGGGCTTTGGAATGAGAGGTGGACTAGCATCCAGCTCGCTTCTTTACTGGCTGAGTGCTTGAGGGCAAGTCTCCCAAATGCCCTGGGCCTCCATCTTCTCATGGATACAACGTGGGGTTTCCGGGGACAATCGTACCAATGTGAGAATTGTCATGAAGCCTAAAATGAGATCATGGATGTGGAAGCATCGGGCACATCTTCTACCCCTTCTACTGCATAAAAAGAAGTTTGAGGGTGTCATGAGTCAGTTTAACTACCGAGCACCATCACAATCATGCCCAATGTTTGTGGATAAGTTGCCCTGTACCAGACGCTGTGCTGAGAGTTTCACATAAATGATGCCTTGTAATCCTCACAGCAACCTTATGAGATAGTTATCCCCATTGGATTGATGAAAAACCCCTGAGGTATGGAGAGGTTAAACAGCGTACCCAAAGCATATTTAAGAAAAGGCTGAGCCCAGATTTCAGGCTTTACTGCCTCCTTATTAATGGAGTCATAAAGCTGAAAGGAACTTTAAAAATCACTCAGGCCACAGGCTCAACTTCCATGTCTCATAATTTAAGACTTTTGTTGCAAGAAATGTTGTGGTAATAATTAAAATACTTAAAAAACGAAAGTTTTTGAAACATTTGCTTTTGGTTATAATTACAGTAGATTCAACATTATTTTTATAATTCTTGTCATTATATTCTTACAATGGTTCTCATTGTTTTGCACTTTGAAATGTTGTCTTGATGGGAGAGAAAGGGGCAGGTAGATCTAATGGGCAGGGCTTGATGACCAGGTTGCCCTGTCTCAAGGTATTTTGTCTGTCTTGTTGACCTGGTGAAAACAGGGTATGGCTGTTGACGCCCTAGACATAAGCCAACACCGGCTAAAAGCTGCAGGAAGGGAAAGAGAAGGAGTTCGTTCAAGTAAGCCTTAGCTGTGTTGAGCCCTGGAGGGGTCAGCCCTTGACTGTCCTTTGACCTAAGTCCAACTGAAAGTATCACAAATTCCATTCAGTTCATTACTTTGACAAAGTTTAATTTAGCAAGTTTTTCTGCAGGCATGGGTGAGAGATTCAGCCCCAGGGCCCAGCTGACGCAGGAGATGGAGGAGGGTCCAGCTGGCATTCTTTCCAGTGGGCCAACGCCACACCCCTATGTGGAATATTAGCATCACCAATGGTGAAAGGTGCTGCTTAGAAATAAAAAGTGACAACTTCCAAGCGGCATTTCTCAATATGTGGGGGCTTTCTGAATATGATTATTTTCCACTTGGGAGGGGGAAAAGTGGGATGTCAATGAAGGCAGATGGGAGTGTCCGGTATACCAGAGGATAGGAGGGTACAATTGTCCTCACAATTTGACAGTGACAGAGCCCTTATATGCATGCATTTCACTGACAGTTTACACATCTTAGTTCTCTGGGAGATGGGAAAACAGAATCCACAGCACACTCAAGAGTGACAATTAAGTACTTAACAATGAGGCAAAATTTTGAAGAGAAAACAGGATTTTCAAATGTACGTTCATCAGCCCACTGAAAAGTCAATGGTCTTCCAAAGTCCTCAGGCCAAGCCTATACAAACGTATGGGGTTTGTCAATACAGGTCAAGCAGAGTGAAAAGTTGAGCAATTGCCCGGGTAATCTGATTCTGGGAGAGTTTGCCTGGATCATTTAAACCAGCACTTCCCCTTGCTCCTCACCTTCCATCCCCAGTTGCCCCCCAGCTTATTTTTGTGTCTGCATTATCTATATACAACCATATCAATCTTCCATTTCACTTTGACGTCCAGACATAGGCCTTGGCTCCATACATACACGTAGAATACTGTAGATCTTCTAAGGGAGTTGGATGAGTGAAGTACGCTGCTCCAAAGTCTGTTTTCCTCTACTATGCAGCTCTAGCCAGAGGCAAAATAACTGTGTATTAATAATCATTGGGCAAATTAACTTGGAAAAACTAAATCTAAAAGCCTGGCCTTTCGGGGGTCTGAATTACTTGGATGATTGTCTAGACTTGACTGCAGACATATCCAGGTGCACAGGCATAGTTCTGTGTATATTTGTGTCATATAGATGATCCAAATAATTCCAAGTTCAAATATTTCCTTCTTTACTAATGCCCATCCTTGAATTCTTAGGATGCCTGCCTCTTCTTTACTTGGGTTCTGGGGTCAGTTAAAGTATCTATGAACAAGAGTATCTATTCAGTACTGATCTTGAGAGTCAATATGGGGAGTCAGCATGGGGGCTGGGGATGGATTACAAAAGAAAGAAGAGAGCTCGCACCCTCAAGGAGCTTACATTCTCATTTTATACTTAGCTGTTGCCCTATTGCCAAACAGTAGGATGAAAAGAATATTCAAATATTGAGATGGTGGTTGACTCAATGGCAAACATTTACGTATTTGTAAATGAGTTTAATTTTTCAGGTTTTAAATGGCATTCGGTAGATACAGTCATATTGGCTCCATAACACAAGAAAGTGGTATTTGGAAAGTTGACTTCTCTGTTGGATTCCCCCTAGAGAGCTAATTCCAAGATGTGCATTTTATCCATGGCTACATAGAGTGATTCAAGAAACCAGAGACTATTACATCTCGGAGGTAACTGTTAAATCTGAGGTAGGATAAAAAATGATTGCAGCGGCTCTATGCTGATTATGTTGGGTTGATTATGTTCTCTATTGATCTGTTGGCTTTTGGGGTCATGGAAGGAAAGAGAGGGGGAAGATGTCAAGGAAGAAGGACAATGGAATGGGAGGAGCACTCTTTAGAAGTTTGAACCCACTGAGTTGTGGAATTATATATAGATTTTGAGGACTTCCCCTCCACCAACAGCTCATTGGGGCCTTTGTAAGAGTCCATAGATGCCATTATTTAAAGTTCTCTCTTGGTTATCCACACCAATGGAGCTAAGCAACAATGCAAACAAAGAAAAGAAGTTTTTTATTAAATCACTTTATGGAGGTAACATTGGTTCATAAGATTGTGTAAATTTCAGGTGTACATCATTATATTTTGCCTTCTGTATAGACTACTACATCGCGTTCACCACTAAAAGTCTAGTTTCCATCTGTCACCATGCATGTGTGCCCCTGTACCCCTCCCCCCTCCCATCCCCCTCCCCCCTAAGAATTTTCATTTGAATTTGAAATGCATTGTGTGAGTTTTTTCCCTACAGCAGACATGTGGGCCTAACTCTATTTACTCAAGCTATTGCTAAGTTACCTTGATTATCTGAATCATGCCTGAATCAGAGGTAAGTGGCTGAGGCATGAACTGAGAGACTGAGAAAGGATAGTCTCCAGTTTACTTTTGCCACAGACAAATCACATAATAAACAAGAGTTAATGGATTATAATTCACAGGAAAAGTCGAATGCTGAATCTGTAAGCATTTCTCCAAAGACTATGAATGTTGCAGTGGCCAACCCCACCAAAAACCAAATCAAAGCACCTTTATTGACACTAACATGTTTGTTTGGCTCTAGGTACCCAGATATCGGCCTGGTCTTTCTAATCAACTTGGCTTTTGGTGTCATGGAAGGAAAGAGAGGGGGAAAATGTCAAGGAAGACGGACAATGGGATGGGAGGAGCACTCTTTAGAAGTGTTTCTGCCCCAGACATAAAAATGCTCTTGGGGCAGAGCAGTGAAGATCCTGTGGCAAATGGGACATAAATTTTGCTGATGGCCTATCTTTGCCAAAGCACATTTTGTGGAATGGGGCCTTTAGGGCTGCATTCTCTTCACTGACCATTTCCCCCACAAACTCTTGGCCTCTGCATTTTCTCTTGCAGTTTTGTTCTCTGGTTTGGACAAGATCAGATGACCAATGTTTCCTGGCTTGCAGACAACCCATAGGATGCATGCCTATAAAATGCCACAGGCCACTGAATGTTTACTATGAGGATGACACTACCTGGCAAAGATGGATGGTTTCCTTATGAATAACTGATGAGAAATGCTCTGGAATAGGTACTGACCAAACTTTTTTAGTGTTCGAGGCACTTTTCTGAATTTCTTGGAGTAAAAATCATTGCCAGTAAGCTTCTAGACTCATCCGGGTGGAGGGCCAAGTCATTTGTTTTCTGCATATTTTCAAGACAGTTTCCTTGTAATGTCTTCACATGGAATCGTCTCAGAACTGAAACCAGCATCACCTTCATCATCACCATGGCGATGAACTTTCCTGCGCAGCTACGGGGCCCAAAACCAAATGGCTGAAAATACCTGTAAGGAACCTATGAAAATGATCAGACAATTAGCCAGGATACCAAAAGCTAGAGGCATGCAGTCTCTGTTTGATTCACCCTGAAAACACTTATCAGTCAGAAGGCTCTGTTTCAGAGTCTCAGCCACATGGCTCCTTCGCTGAGGTGAATGACTATAGCTCAGATCAGCCCTCTTCGCCATCCAGTTTGATTCACCCCTTTGTGATACACACCCAATCTCGGACAGTCCCCAGGTTTGTTTTTCACACAAATGTGCTGGGGTAAAGCAATGCAGATCATCTTATTACAGCCAGTGTTAGCATACTCAACTAGCTTTGTGGGGTGGCCACAGCTTTCATGACTGTTCTGTAGTTGCCAAAGCAAAGAGTGTTTTTGTGCAATGCCAAAGCACCTGATACCAAGGGACAAATTTAGGCAAAGATGTGGATTCCTGGCCTATTAGTGCTGAGCATCTAAATATTTTTAGTTCTGCAAAAAATTAATGGGGACCACATCTGTCTGTCTTGTCCACATCTGGACTTACATAGTGCCTCGCACATAGTAGATACTCAATAAGACTTTGTTGACTAAATGTCAACATGGCATACACTGCTCATCTAGAAATAGAATGAATTAGAGAACTGGATTAATTAAGATCATGTTTCTATATCATATGAAAATGGAAAAAGAGGGCACTGAGGGAACTATGTGGATAATTCACATTAGAAAAACATCATTGCCTAGAATTTGACCTAATGGAAGCAGAATCTGAACTATACTGCAGTGAGAGAAAAAGAAAAAGCTGAGGTTCTTCTAAGTACCAAGTCCTATTTAGAATGGGACCTAGTGCTCATGGGACCATCTGGTGAATCAAAGGTAGACTGCCAAAGCAGAAGCGGACCTTCCTTTACCTAGATGGTGCTACAGCTGAACCTACGTGATGACAAAATGACAAGTTTAAATGAAAAAGTAGGTTGGTTGGGTTAAACAAAATTTCCCTTGTTTTAGCCAAATTAAGGCCTGGATTTTTCACATTTCAGCCTATTATGTGGCTACCACATAGACATTTCCCAGAGCTGGAGACCTAGCATCCTTGGCTCGAGGTGGAATATGGTAGTCATGTTCTAAGCATGTGCTCCTGGTGGTGTGGCGAGGGCAACAAGCAAATAGAATGAAATGTACATGTTGTAAACACAGAACAGGAGCAGATTTAACAGACATTTTCAAGAGCGGCATACTCAGTTTTAAGGAAGGGCTCTTACATTCTTCTCAAAGTTTTCAAGAGTAAATTCATTAGGCTTGGGGAAAAACTCGAGTTTATGCATTCTTCCAATATTCAGAATAATGTTAGTCCCCTTTTTCACCGGGTAGCCATCGATGACATCATCCTCTAAGGCTTTGCGCATGACAATGTCCACGACAGGCTGGTACCGCATGCTCTCATTAATAAAATTTTCCATCACTTTTAATTTTTGCATATCATCATTCTTTAAGTCTCTTTCACCTGTGGGAGCAGATTAAAGTCGACAGAGGATGTAACGTTAGTTTCAATATGTGATTGGCCTTAAAACTCCTATAGTTTGCACAGAACAGTTTGCTCTTTGTTGAAAAAATTTCTATCTATAGTTCTAATGCACACCAGCAACGTGGGCCAAATATGTTATGTGTTTGGTCCACAGAGTGTTTTATAAAAATTCAGATTTGAAGCCAGTTATCTTAAGACCTGGGAGATTTCATAGAAAAGCTTGGATTTCTAGAAAAATCAGAAAACCTGGTAACACTAGACCTCCATCCCCACATGACAACAATGGACTGAAGTTGGGTGGCTGATGAGCCCTTTAGAGGGGCATCCATTCTGCACTCCCATGTAGATTGGTCCAGTCTGCTTCGTTTATCTGCCTGGCCTCTGAAGTCTTTGAGTTTTCTTCCCTACTCCAAATCCTAGAGGACATTCATTTCTTCTCTGCTCAAAGTGAGATGGTGAATTTAATCAGTTTCAACGCAAATTGTTCCTCTGGTTACCTGTGCAGTCATCTGCCCAGAACACATCACTGATAGTCCCTCCTCCCCATCTCATTGAGAACAACCTGTTGAGGTAGCATGGCAAGAACCCCCCTTCCCCTACCACAACAATATGGGTGCCTCAGATCGGCCAGGTGAGCTGGGGGTTGATGGCAGCCCCCGCTGTCTCACATTGGCCTGACACTGGTCAGAGAGGCTCGGATTACTCCCAGAATTGGCAAAGCTTCAGAGCATCCTCAAAAAGGCTACCATTTCGGCAGAATCAAAAACAGCCCAGGGTCCTGAGGCAGCCGTGTCCCTGGACAAGTGCGCCATTCAGGACAGGTCTCATTGGTCAGAGAACTCTAACAGCCAGCCCCTCACATACTGCTCTTTGTACACTGAAGGGTCTAGTGGTCTATGTTTATTTGGGGTGGGGGTGGATAAAGGGACGATGATGGAGGTAGTAACCAAATGTTTTCCCTAGGGAGTAATTACAATGTGTGTGTATCCAGAGGGGGCAGGATACACGTGTGAATGGTTCTGCTGCTTTTCCGTCTTTGCAGAGGAAGTGTCAGGGGGGACATCATGGGGCACAAACACTTTTCACCTCTCAAGGAAATTGTATTAAAGGCTTGCGGTCTCAAGAGCAATTTCCCGCCTTGTTCCCCTAATTCCATTATTCTATGGCCCTCTCTTCCCTCCACTGAGTCTGTTTGTTGAGTGTTCTTCCTCCCATCAGCCCGTGAGCCCCATGAGTGCAGGGATGGCACTGCTTGTTCACCACTGTGCCCCTGCACCTGGCATAGAACCCACAACCTGACAAGGGGCACTCGAGGAAACATTCTAGAATTTGGAGGCTGGATGTTATTCTGGTTCCTTGCTATCTACCTTGCCATTACCAGGCAATCTCCCACCTATGGTGATGCATCTGCAGACCCCTTCTCTCACACATTTAACCCTTCTGTGAAATTTTCCCTTACTGTCAACTATTTCAAGCAGCACTCAAATGGTTTCTAAAAGACAACTCCTTTCCACAACCAAATAATGCGTTTAAAACAGACTGTGTAAGGTCAAGAGAGAAAAGTCTACATCGTTACCTATATCTCTTTACGTTTGTCAGAAATGTGTTCCTAAAAATATTATCCATGTGAAAGACATTCCAAATAAGGAATTCTGTTTTCTCCCAGAAAGCAGTTCTGATTTCTTCTGAATGTGGCATGTTTCTATGCAAGGGTGGTGATGTCAGGAGCAGTGGGCAGAATGATGCTGAAGCAGAGGCTGAGCAGGAAAGAGGTCATGTTGGGGAATTGCTGAGCAGGGACCTGGGGATTCCCCTGCAGAGGAGGAGGAGAGGGCGGAGGGAAGGAAGGGCCAGCATCGCTGGATTTGGGGGAGAGGGGAACTGGTCATCCCCCTGCCCTTGCTGTCACCCTCTCTTTCTCCTTCTGCCAGCCACTGGAAGTTCATTTGTGGAGGGACTGCTTGAAACCCAGAAACACTGCTATAAATGATAGCCATTTCCCTGAGTGGACCCACAAAAGCGTTTTGTCACTGATAAGGTAGGTAGGACATTGTACTCGATGCCATGTTTTTTAAAAACAGACAAATACAACCATATATGTGTGTTTATATGCACATTGAAAAAAGATCTTGAAGAAAACACAGCAAAGTATTGACAGTGGTCCCCCTGGGGAATGGGAATGAGGCTGGGGAGGAGAGTGGAAGGGACTGAGAGATGTCACTTTCTGCTTTATACATATTTCCATTATTTGGATTTTTCCATTGAGCATGTATTATTATTTTTTTTTTAAAGATTTTTTATTTTTCCTTTTTCTCCCCAAAGCCCCCTGGTACATAGTTGTATATTCTTTGTTGTAGGTCCTTCTAGTTGTGGCATGTGGGACGCTGCCCCAGCGTGGTTTGATGAGCAGTGCCATGTCCGCGCCCAGGATCCGAACCAACGAAACACTGGGCCACCTGCAGCGGAGCGTGCGAACTTAACCACTCGGCCACAGGGCCAGCCCCTGAGCATGTATTATTTTTAAAATTAAAAAAACACAGAAAGAACTATCTGTTTAACCTATTTTGCATAATCATTGTGTGACAAAATGACTTGCTTTATTGTTCTCTGGGTGGATTATAATCAAGATTTTGTTTGACATCAGATTCTTAGGACATTAGGAGCTGACATTCAGAAGAAACGGTTTTCTAAGCTCTATTATTTATTTGATAAATTCCTACCAAGAACAGTCTGGATTTCCTTCATGAGTGCCTCTTCAACTTTAGGGTGCTGCGCAATGAGACATAGCATGAAGAACACAGTGACAGACAAGGTGTCTGGCGCTGCAATCATCATTTCCAATATGCACTGGTTCACATTCTCTTTGGTCAGTTCACCACGTTTCTGAACAATCAAAAGAGGGGAGAAAAATTAGAAGAGTGAACCATAGTTTCAAAAAACGAGGGGAGGTGACATTCAAGGATCAACAACCTCAACAAAATGAAATCATAGAAATTGCATGCCTCTGTAATTGACTATGGATGTTTTTTCATAACAATCTTCAGCTGAAAGCTGAACAATTTAACCAATTATCTGTGTATTTAGTGTCTTTGGATTCCCCCGTTTTCATATTTTGTATTGTGTGGACACAGAGTTTCAATATTAAAGGTCAGTCTTATCAGAATGTCTAATGAGTAGGCTACTTGGGTTGGGTATTTTAGAAGTACTAGAGAATACTAGACAAGTAGAAATATGCAATAATTACAAGAAGGAATCTTTACACACTTATACACAAACAGTCATACACATATGTTGGGTGAGAATTATGGTTATTCCAGGTCAGTACCTCAGCCAAAATTAGATCAGTGGCAAAATCCACATGGTCTTCCAGTTTCTCTGCTGTGAAAATCCTGTGTCTTTTTTCTTCTGCTAGAATTCCCACGGCATCTCTCAATTCTTTGCTGGAAAAAAAAAGTGCAAATATAATCTATCTGTGGCTCAGGACATCTAGAAAAACAGATTCATTTGCCATTTGTTTAAATAAAATGATCTGCTTTCATTGAAGCCATTAGTGCTTACGAATAACTCAGTTCATACTGAATTCTTTACGAATATCCTTAAATTACGTATATTATACCTTATGTTAAGGAACTAGTTAGCTAAGATGTCTAGGTACTGGCAGAAAAATCAAGGCTGGAATCTCCAGTTAAGGGTTAAAAACTGGCACCAAAAGGCTAAATCCAATCATGTTTTCCAATTATTGATTTGGCCAATGCAGTATTTAAATTGTAAAACCCAAACCAAAGCCAGTGAATGCTTTTAGTGGGGGCATCCACTCTTCAGCCTGCCACAGACGCTCCATTTCCTGTGTCTTATATGCGCCCAACCCACTTTTATTTGCCTAGCCCTGAAGACTATTGAGTTTGAGATTCCTGTTCCAGAAAGTAAACTCAAGTGACAGTATTATTCTTGATATTTATTACTGAATCTTTCAGTTTCTGCCACATGGTAAACACTACATGAATATTTGTTGAATGAATGGCTGGCCACACAAATGTGTATACACATTTTGACAGCATGGTGGGAGGACAGCACCTTGGTCAGAAGGGCAGGGTGTATTCTGGGTTCTTCTCATTCTACATAGCGTAGTTTAAGTCTCTGAGCCTTACGTCTCTTCTAAACTGAAGGGATCAGAATAGATGAACAAGAAGGCCACCTTGAGATCTGAATTATGTTATTCTTGCCTTTGTCTTTAAGTGTATACGTTAATGTATAAGTGCATTGTTCCCCAATCTCAGGGAACAATACTCTGTATTACATTAAATGTACACTAGGGGCCGGCACCATCGCCGAGTGGTTAAGTTTGCACGCTCCACTTCAGTGGCCCAGGGTTTGCCATTTCAGATCCTGGATGCCAACCTAACACCACTCATCAAGCCATGCTGTGGGGACATCCCACACAGAAGAACTAGAAAAACTTACAACTAGGTTATACAACTATGTACTGGGGCTTTGGGGAGGGGAAAAAAAGAGGAAGATTGACAACAGATGTTAGCTCAGGGCCAATCTTCCTCACACACACAAAAAAGGAAGAGGTAAAACTGCATAATAGTTTGCCTTTAAAAAAAAAGTGCAATAAATCTGTCTTTCAAATTCTTGTTGACATGGTCACCTACACACTTAAATACCCTGTCGATGCTGTTGACATAAATAACTCTATGTTTACTCCAGCTGAGCAGGAAAAGTAAGGGAAGATTCTTTAATATTCCTGCCACTTTTTAAAAGTTTCTTTTGGGCATCTCAAGGAAGATGTTTAAGCATTTTGAGTGATATTCTTCAGGGTAGTATAGTAATTGTGTCATTCCAAATGAGGATGCCATCTATTGTGTAACTCTGTAAGTGTGCTTATAGACACACACACCCCTCCAGAGATACACCAGGGGTATAGTCACATGTGTTCATTCATCAACCCATCCATTTGTTCAGCAAATATTTGTTGAGCATCTCCTACATACAAGGAACAGATAATCACTCAGTTGGTGGGCTGAGAATGCTTACAGCATTCCTGCCTAAGCAATGGCCCCAAAATGGTCCAGGAGCTGTTGAAATTTCCCTATGCTCTGAATTCATAGAAAATACCCTGATGGAACTGTAGCCACTCCTGAGCATCTCTTTTTTCCCTGGGCCAGTATCAAGGTCCTGAGAATGTCCGTTGGGATTCCTCCTATTCAAGTTAAAGTTGGTCCTACATAAATGTATGTATCTGAATTTGTATACCCTGAAAAACCAGGAGAATTGAGTTCAATGATGGTTTTCAGGGAATAAGAAGTCTCTAACTCACAAACATGTATTACCAGAATGCATCTCTGAGACTGCTGTTTGGAACTTTGAATATATTTTGCACCAAAACAATGGTGACTAGGTTACCAGTCCAGGCCACAAACTCCTATTTAATCTATTCTGTGGCTGAAAGGACTTACACTTGCCAAAATAAAAAGCAGAAAACAACACTGCTGTAATATTTGGAATAAAAAGAGGCAAAAAAATTTAATAAATAGGGATAGGAGTAGATGTCCCAGAATCGTTTCCATAAATATATTTTTGTGTATTGGCATGAGAAAGACAAATACCATATGATCTCACTTATATTTGAAATCTTAAAACAAACAAACAAACTCCTGAGCTCACAGATGCAGAGAATAGATTGGGGGTTCCTAGAGGGGCAGGGTGGGTGGTGGGGGAAATGGGTGAAGGGGTCAAAAGGTACAAACTTCCAGTCATAAAATAAACAAGTCCTGGGGATATAATGTACAGCATGGTGACTATGGTTAATAGTACTGTATTGCATATTTGAAAATTGCCAAGAGAGTAAAAAAGTTCTCATCATAAGAAAAAAAATTTGTAATTATGTTTGATGACGGATGTTGACTAGACTTACAGTGATGATCATTTTGCAATATACACAAATATTGAATCATGTCGTATACTTGAAACTAATATAAAGCTATACGTCAATTATCCCTCAATAAAAAATATCGGCATTATTGCAAGGGCATGGGAAGGGAGGAGACTAAAAGCTTTCTCTAGGTCTTTACTTCTCTAGGATATAGGAGATATAAACTAACGCACTAACCATTAGCAAATACATAGAGGGAATGTTGCTGAGCTAATTGCTACAGAGAAGTAAGGGAAACCATTATCCGGTCTCACACAGTAAGTTTCTATGGGCCTGCTGGTCAAGACCAAAGCCAAACTAATGGCCAAGAACTATACAATGAGACTCTTCAGACCCCTATCAAATCTGACCACAGTGAAGAAGTGAATCCTTCCTCTCATTGATCCAAGTCACAATAAGCTCTGGTGGAAACTAAATGAAATACATAAGGAACCAAGTGTCCAAATCACCCACTTAATACACATCAATCACGTGAGAATATATAAAACGTCATCAAGTTGGCTTCCTCCCTGAAGACTAATACTACTGAATTACACAAACAGGATAAAGTTGGGTCTTCAGACAGGTTTGGGAACTTTTAAAGATGGAGAATTTTAGATGGTTAGGGACATCTGGGGAAGATATGAACAGAAGGAGGAGAAAACTAACATATTTAGTGCCATGCTCTGTGCTAATCGCCCTGCATCTGGGATCTCATTCACCTTATCCCCACTCTGGAAGGTAGGTTATACTTGACTTTAAATAACTTCCCAAGGCCATTTAGTTACTAATTGTTAGAGACAGGATAGAAACCAGATGTCTCTGCCTCTAGATCCCATGGGATGTGGCAGTATTTAGTGGCTGGCTACTTACACTCTAAAAGTGTCATCGATCAGCCTATATGTCTTTGGGCGTTTGTCCAGCTTTCTGCTAGACTAATCTGAGACCAAAGCAAAGCTGTTTAATGATGGTTTCAGGATCCCCCAGAGACACAAGATACATAACTAAAGAAAAGAAATCACACATTTTATTGAAGTTCATTATGTTCATTATGAAAAAATTCTTTTGAGACTGCTGTCAATTCCAGCAAGTTGAATTATGTTAAATTCATTCTGGAGCAACACAACTATAAAATGATTCTGTGTTTCCGTCTTCCCAGACATGCAAAGAGAATTTTGACAGATAATAATGATAGGTTCAGCCAACCCTTCTCTTCAACCTGAAATATACTGCAGTGCCCTCATTCCAGAGATGGAGGCTCTCAGACCACCCACTCGGCCCCCTTGCTGAGAAGCTGCCTGGGCCAAAGGCTCCCTTTACTCCTTGGTCTGGCCACAGGCAGCCAAATTGCTGTAAGAAGTGTTTCATCACAACTTAATCAACAGCTCCCTTGTGGGCTCTGGAGAGCAGAAAGCTTGCAGTAGAGGCCAACAATAGCAAAGACACAACCCAAAATCAATCCAATCTCACTGATAAATTTTCCAAACATGTATTACTTACATGGACTTTTGATGCTTTCTGGATAGCCAAGAAATCTTAAAGAAGATGTTTGGTTTGATAAGGAGAGCCTGCCATGCATCAAAATAACCCTGGATTTTAAGCACAATGTTTTTCTCTGTAAAAACAAAAGAAGAGCAGAGCAGTTGAGGAGAAAGTGAGCCCAAGAAGGGTACTTTGAGCAGAGAAGACCCCTTGTAAATTCTCCTACCAGTCTTGGGTTCCAAGCTATGTATCTATACATCGTGACCAAAAGAATGGTTAGAAATAGTTAAAATATGAGTTTGATTGATGGTATGAACCAACCACATTTGTTCATTTTTGACTGTGGGTAGAATCCTATTTCCTAGAGCAATGAGGAGAAATAAAAAAGAAATAGATGGCTCCTACTTTACAGAAATTTATATCTTATAAGTGAACAAGGCAGACATACCAGGAAAACAAAAATCTGAGGAATACTTAGAAATGTTTAAACAAGAGCAATGTATCAAACAGCATATCTTTATTCAAATCTGTTTTCCTTTTCATCCCCCTGTTTAATAAAGGGCAGAATGTCAGTCATGGGAAGGAAAATTTCAGTACCGTCCAAGGGGATCCTCAGGAAGAGGGTGTTGGAAGCGTCCAGCATGGTACGTCGCATGAGGGTCAACACGTTGACATGGCCCAGTGCATTGGTGACCTCGTCCAACCTGTCCAGATGGCTGTTGATGGATTCAACACAAACTGTCACCATGCGCGCAAGGCTGGGGCCAGACAAAGCTGAAGGGAAATATCAGAGCGTGAGCCACCGCTAACTCCAGGGCACACACAAACAATGAGGCAATTTTGGCTTTTTATGTTTGGAGCTTAATTGTCCACAATTTTTTATTCAATAACTGGGTGGAAATTTTCATATTCTTTTTTATACTTGTCTTTATTCTCCTAATTTTCTACAACCATGTATCACCTTTAAGTGAAAAATGAATGAAGAATGAATGAATGAACGGATAAATAACTCAATATTATTTTAAACAAAGTATTCAAAATTAAACTTTTCTTCATGCTATGGTGAATCATTTGTGAGATTTCAAGTGAAACTTTTGGTAGCTGGGGTCATGAATCACAAATCAGTGGGTTTTCACATTTATTGTATATATTTCCCTCTTAAGAAGGTTTGGATTTGGCCAGGGTGATATTTATTTTATGTTTCAACACGTGGCAGGATATGGCTTCAGAACTGGTCAAATTGGATCTTAACTATTTGAACTAAGGTGCTTCCTGTTTCATTGCAGTCTAGATTTTTTTTTTTTTTTTTTGGAGGAAGATTAGCCCTGAGCTAACTACTGCCAGTCCTCCTCTTTTTACTGAGGAAGCCTGGCCCTGAGCTAACATCATGCCCATCTTCCTCTACTTTATATGTGGGACGCCTACCACACATGGCGTGCCAAGCGGTGCCATGTCCGCACCTGGGATCCGAACCAGCGAACCCCGGGCCATGGAGAAGTGGAACGTGCGAACCTAACCTAGCCGCTGCGCCACCGGGTTGGCCCCCGTAGTCTATATGTTTAAAATGCTATTCTCATAATATCAAAAGTGCCCTTCTCTTAATTTCAGTTTCTCTTCAAACTAATTCCAGATTTCCCTTACTCAACCAATGCTGTAATAGCTAACCAATTCTTTGTTCACTTAGCAGTCTTCTCCACTGGACTGAGAATTGTTTAGGGGCAGTGACAACCTCCTATTCGCATTGTGCTTCAAGTTCATAGTCCATAGTGGTCCTCAACACATATTTGTCAAATAGAGGAATGAATGAGTGGATGGATGGATGGGTGAACGAATGCAAATAGATAGGGTGAACTGGCTCTGATCTCTGCCCTTTGCCCTGCTCCTGACCATCTGAACAGCCAGTGGGTCCTGATAGTGAGTGATCCATTGTAAGAGTTTAACTCGAAGTCTCCCATTCTCTCTTTGTCCTAAGTTTCTTTAAATGTTGTTTAGGAGTAATCTCTCATTTAAATGTCTTTTATATTCAGACTTGCTGTTAAAGTCAGAGTCCTTGACATGCAATGAAAAATCCTGGAGAAGTTTGTAGGTATAATTCTCTCTTAAAAAAAAATCGGTTGCATTGCAGAAGCCCCTGAAGGCAGACTTTGCCAATAAGATAGGAGGCCTAGTGAGTGGTCCTAGACTCTTAAGATTTCTACTAATATAAAAAAAGGAAGGTTGAGTTGGTAGTATACTTTCTGACTGTAGGAAGGACTTGGCAGATAGGAAAGGCAGGGATGTTTTTCCCTGGGTGACTATCACATCCACAAGAGGGAGAAATGATTCCTAATGACTTGACCCTTTGCATAGAGGGCTGGCTTTGAATATCACTGGTGTTTTTCTCTCAGGCTGATGTATGATCTGCTTTTACGTCCAAAACCCTGAAGCACAGTTCAAACATATAAGCAAAACGTACTATCACTGCTTATAGGCAGTGGTATGATATGGAAATGGTTTTATTTTTTAAAATGTACTAAAAAGTACTAAATTTTATCTAGGCTAAAAAAAATTGAGAAAGGAGTCAGCAAATTCCATTACTATAGACAACTCTCTTGGCAGTTTCAGGAAACACAGGCTATTTCTCACCATCCCTTCTTCAACCCCCAGGATGGGGCCATTGCCTAAGCTGCACTTAACTATCTCTCCAGAGACATGCCTAAGGAGTCAATACCTTCATTAATGTCACTACTTTAGATACCAAAGCCTATCCCAAACTTTCTACTATATCAGGAAAACCAACCAGGAGCATCATTCTAAAAGGAGATTCACCAAGAAATGTTTGGGACTCTCATGGACTATTAAAAATGTCGGACACAACAGTGAACTTTCAATAAGCAATTGGCCCCCTATTTTTGGCATTTAATTTGGGTCCAGTTTTGTAACGTTTTTATTGGAAAATCTGATCTTCCACATATAGGGCTACTCTTAAAAAAGTCACAAAGATTTTTTGATTAACTTCCAAGTACTGTAGATTCCACTGTTTCCGCGTCCTTCTCTTGGTGCCCTCCCCGCATCCGCCCTGCGTCACTGCACCAGCTCTTCACTGTTCTCACTACTCACAGGCATGCTTCCTTCCAGCTAACTCTTACCTCTGCTACCACAGGAGTTTTTCTAAAACACAAATACGTTCATGACGTTCTGCTTAAAATCTTGAAAGATTTCCCATAGCTTTTGAGGTTAGCTCAGCTCCTTGGCTTAGCACAGAGTCTTTGGTGGCTGGCCCTGCCTTCCCCTTGGCCTCACGCCTGCACGTATCCATGCCAAGCACAATGGACATGTAGTGCCATCTATCCTTCTCTGCCTTGGAGTATCCTGTCCTCTTCTCCTGTGAAATGTGTCCTTGTCACACTTTCTTAATTTAGGTATCTTTTACTTTCTTTCGAAACTCATCATAAGCACGCATCCTGTGAACAGCCTCCCCTGACCCCTCGGAGTACCTTAGACGGCCCGTTTGTGCTCTGTCGCACTCTCCACACGCCTCTAGCATAACACATCACCCAGGATGGGACTCGGTGACGTATTGATCTGCCACTCTGCCCCCGCCCCCCTTTATAAATTCCTCAAGGGCAGGGATCATGTCTTGTTTATCGTTGTATTCCAGGTACCTAGTTTAATGACGAGAACTCAATAGTTTGTTAAACAAATGGATGAGTTTAGAGATTCCATTAATTCTTGCATGTTAGGGTATAGGATATTGGTATGTGAAGGTTAACTGCTCCTAAATAGTAGTTCACGTTTTCTTAATACACTTGGGCCAAATGACAAAGTACAATGAAACTTACGTTTCTATAGGATCTGATGGTATTATTTCTTTCTTCTACACAATTACCCTAGAATTCAAGTTCTATTATGTTTATCACCAGTGGCTAAGGAAACTGAAGCTCAGAGAAGCTAAGTGACTTGTCCAAGACCATACAGTTAGCAAAGTGGCAGAATGGGGCCTCAGACACACAACCTATAATCCTGAGTCTTGCACTCTTTCCATTAACCCATTCTGCAATTTTGTAAGGCATAAGAGGATTGATCTGCCTCGTCATGAGTGGCAGGCAGAATAATAGCCCCCTAATCCAGTCCAGGTCCTAATCTCTGGAACCTATTAATATGTTACTTTACATGGGAAAAGGGACTTGGCACATATGATTAAAGTTAAGGACCTTGAGATGGGGAGATTATTGCGGATTATCTGGGTAGACCCAACTGAATCACATGAGTCCTTAAAAGCTAAGAATCTTTCCCAGCTGAGGTCAGAGGCAGAAAGAGCTGTGAGGACAGAAGGATGGTCAGAGAGATGTGATGTGAAAAGGACTCAACCCACTGTTGCTGGCTTTGAAGACAGAGGAAAGGGCCACAGGCCAAGGAATGTGGGTGGCTTCAGAGGCTGGAAAAGGCAAAGTAGAGGATTGTGCCCTGGAGCTTCCAGAAAGAAAAACAGCCCTGTCAACGCCTTGATTTTAGCCCATTGAGACCCATATCCGACGTCTAACCTACAGAACTGTAAAATAATCAATGCATTTGTTTTAAGCCGCTAAGTTCGGCAATTTGTTAAGCAGCAATAGGAAAATAATACAATGGAGTCTACAATGGAGTTGTGCTGAGTTTTGGTGACGGCAACTCCGTGGAGGGGGAATCACCACTCAGCTGGGACAGGCATAGCTCTTCCCTGTCTTAGCAGCCACGCAGGAGGCGTCTAGGTTCACCACAGAACCTGGCTGGAGGGAACGATATTGATGGTGCATGGTCAGACCTAAAACGCATCTAGCCCCAGAGTCCACCACTGACAGCTTTTGCAGGGCGTGATTATCTTCCTTGACATTAGTGCGTACTCCTGGACAGCTTCATTCCCAGCACGACACAGTAAAGGGAGAAATCACTAGACAATGAGCCTTGGGATCCAGTCTCTGCTCATCCATTACTTGCTATGTTGCCTGGGCAAAAATCACAACCTGTCTAGGACTGTATTTCCTCAACGATAAAACTCAAAGGCTGGATGAGATGACATATACAGTCCTTCCCAGTTCTAAAATTCTCTCATTTTATTCACAAATACAAATAGCTTTCTGTTAAAATGTCTGGGATGTCAGTCAATGATTCTGCAAACACGTTGTTTGTCTATGCTTAATCAAACAAATGGCCGACACACGAAATTCTTAATTGACATGACCCTAAGTAGAGAGCTCCATCTCTTCTTCATGTCCATGAAATTGCTTTGTGCATCAACAGGAAGAACAGAATTTGTGGTGGTTGAAAACGTAGGCTCAGGGGTTGTCTCCTGAGCCACTATTTGCTAATGTTGGAAACTTGGGCAAGTTACTTAACCTCTTCATGCTTCAGTTTTCTCATCTGTAAAATGTTGCTGTGGGATTAAAATATCAAGTGCTTGGAACAGTGCCTACTATATAGTAAATGTTAGCTCTTATTATTATTATTTCAAAACGGGAAAATGATTTCAAAAAAAGGCACATTCATCGACAAAAGAGCAGAATGATTACCTTTTACAAAGAAAGGTCGCACAGCTTTCCAGACGGCTGGGTTATTGTTAAATATGACGCCATTCTCATGCATGCCCATATACTGCAACCCAAATATGCTGCCAAATCGGGAGGAGTAGTGATCGTGTTTCATGATGTGGAAGGTACTTGAGGACCTGCAGAGAAAGGAAACCTTAGGGTCCATTTTTAAGGGTCAGGAGAACTCATGGTGAGAATTTTGACTACCAGAGGCTCTCTTAGCAAATGCTTGTTGATCTAAATGCAATGTAGGATCTCTAGCGTTCAGGGTGAATAAGCATTTCTAAGAACATCCTTCTCCAGCTGAAACATTTCTACCTACTGACTACCTGTTTGAGCACCACCAAAGATAGAAAACACACACCCAGTCATTCCTCATTTCCCTTTCTTCTCTAACTCCAGGACACCAGCATACTACCCACTACTGGGGTGGGAGCTGCAAGGCTGTTAAGAAGCTGGACCTCCATACTCCCAGAGCCCCGAGAACCTCCAGCCCCCCAGGTACCACCCAGCCCCATTCCAGACAGTGCTGCCCCTGCAGGGGTGAGCCTCAGGGTCAGAAGTATCTGGAATTGCTCAAGTATTACTTCTTTAGCTTGGAACCAGCAGTTCTGCCTGGTATCACCCATCCCCCAGAGTCTCAGATGAGGCCTAGCCCCTCTAGCGGTTACCATTTTGGGCTTGAAGGATATCTCTGGGCTCTTCTGGCCTTGGACTTGGCTGGCTGGGCTGGGTCTAGAAGGCTCTATGTGGTAGTGACAGCAGCTATCTTGGGGCTCTGCCTTCTATCACGACTCATCAAGGTCTCCAGGGTCACAGAATTCTCCCAGGATATAGGATGTGGCGAGCCATTAGATAGTCCTTGATGTAGCAACGCTGGGACCTTGCCAATAACCAAGGCTTCCTTGAACTTCCTGGCTCCTCCTCCACAGTTCTGCCTTCCATCGCCACCCCATGCCTGCCGAGGGCCCTCAGAGGAACTAGGGAGGAGAAGGCAGCTCCTTCAGTCTCTTCCCTCCTCACTCACTTCCTCCTCTAGGAGCTGCTTCTTGCCCCCACATCCCAATCTAATTAGGGCATGATGGGCTCCGAGAGTTATAAAATGTTATAAAATTCTAGCTGAAGACGTCATAAGGGCCTGCACATGTGAGGAGAGTATTACCCTCTTAGGACAGAGGTAAGAATTCTTCTGTAGAGGGAAAGACTCACTTTGTTGAGAAGGTGTTCTTTTCAGACTGCTTAGAAGCTAGCTTATGGTATTGGAAGGCTAAATGGATAATTTAATAATAGAAAGAATAAAGAATAAAAGGATAATAATTCTCTTCAGGATAATTGGTGGGGTGGGTTTATTGGACGGTGGGTGCCAGCTTCACAGGGTAGGGAGGAGGGGAAAGAGCTGGGAAGATGCTATGTGTGTCAGGATTTGGGGAGGAGAGGACTCCCGGTTCACTGCTTAGCAAAATAAGAGGGGCTTTGAGAGAGAAGAAGTCTGTTGGGAATTTACAAAGTTGAGAATTGTAGGGTGGATGGAATAAGTTCTTTTTTCATGTACCAAGAGAAAAATTAAGAAATGCTGTGGTTGACTGCATTTCACCCCTTGGAAAGGGGCTAAGGTTGGAAAATAGGCTTGTGCAGGGCCCAGATGGAAGCAGGCTACCAGGAGTAGGGCTAAGTGATGGCTGTGGCCATGAAGAGTGTGAGTCAGGAAACCAGAAGTCAAAGGTGGCTCGAGTTAACAAGCCATAGGGCTGACCCTCTGTATGGTGAGTAAGATGGAGGGTGCGCGAAGGCAGATGGGATGGTGTTTACCAGAGGACAGAGAGGATAATGAGCAGGGCATGTCGTGTTTTTATGTTCATTGCTTTCATAAATGCCAATATTGTATTGTAGGTGTAGACCAGACACAAACACCACTTGGAGACGTCAAATGAGATTATCTAAAGGCTATGGAAGGAAGTCAGTGCAGGGAGGAAATGAGGCAGACAGAGTGGGGCAGAAGGAGATGCAGGCAGCCAGACCCCCAAATCCTTACCCACAGGGGTGCATGGTTACGGTTGAGTGAGTGAGGAAAGAAAAGTCACATCTCAGCCACCTCCCTCCAAGGCCCAGCCTTTTCTACATAAAGCTGGAGCATGTCACCTCTGAAGCCTGGGGCTCTCAACCATCCCTGTGCTGCTGAGCGGACAATAGGAACACAAAGTACGACAGGACCACAGAATTTGTGCTCAGGCACAAACAAGGTCTCATTTAGCACCCTCCGCCTCCCTGTGCTAACAAGGCCTGTTCTAAGCACATTACCCAGACTCCTCCGAGGGGCATGATAACAGGCTCTTCAGATTACAAGGCCTATGTCACCAGATTTACATGTGGACAACACAGCCAAATGTAAATTCCCCTTAGGAAAATGTAAGCGTAGGCAGATTGACTTCTCGCCATACATTTTTCTGCAACTTCAAACAATTTCCACTAGAGTGTATTCAAATTGACAGGCATTTTTCTTGGAGATAATGAGAAAAGGGAAAGGGAGCAGAGTTTGGGAATTAAAAAGAGGGTCAGAGTGGTATGCTGAGGAGTAGAGGTTTTCTGCAGTGCAACTACGGGAGACGGGAAGAAAGTGGAGGCAGGTAAACTGTCCTCAGTCTGCATTTACACCGTGTTAACAGGGCGGTTGCTGCCCACTGTGGGGGGTGGGGGGGTTGTCTGATGGGGATCTGCCATAGGCAGAGCTAAAGCAACATAACCCTTGACTTTGGGGCTTGAGAACTAAATGGCTCAGGTCTGCTAGGTAGGTTAAAATAGATCCCCCAGAGCTTTTTCCACCTGAGGATTATAAATTATCCCATGTCTCCAAGACCAGAGTGGAGCTCAGAGGCAGAGATCATAAAATTAGAAAGGGACTAAACTTTTGAGCAGAATAGAAAGAAAATGCGCGCGTTATTGCCAAAAAGCAAACTATATTTATAAACATCTCTTCGATACTGCAAAGGAGGGAGAATCTGGACATTTTCCGTTGTGCAAGGGATAGAAGATAGAAAGTAATTGCACAGTGCCCAATTGTGCAAGTTCAAGAGGCATAAAGCATTACTGGTGCTATCGTTATTTTAGACGCTATTTTTTTTATTTTGGTGAACGTAGTGTGTATACCAGTTTTCACTCGTTCGCTGCAGCTTTGGTCCTTCCTCTCTACTTCTCTACTGAAATTTTGTTTCTGAACTACAAATTCTCCTACTACGGGGGTTTTCTGAACACGTAGCCGTCAGAGATGAGGAGTGGCTCCTATAGTTTATGCAACTGGTTCCTACACTGAGTTGGAGTGGTCCTCTTAACACTTGCTCCTCTCTCTCAAAGTTGACACTTGGCTCCTAAGAAGATGACTTTGCCTTAACGAGGTTGTTCAGCTAATGCTCATTCCCGTAGAAGACCCATTGGGCCAAAAGAACTCTGCTCTGGCTGAGTCGACCAGGCTGTGGGCTGAGCGTTAGCCAAACCCTCCAATGTGTGATGGATTCCATAGCGCTATTTAAACTTCACAAGCAAGCCCCTGAAATAACAGCAGTGCCAAGAAATGAAAATCGAAGTATTACATGAACGAATTATTTACTGGGTATCTATTTCAGGAAAAAAAAAAAATCCTATTTTCAAGTCAAAACACTCTCTCTTAAGTCAAATATTCTCTTGATTCGATTCCAGATAATATTCACCAAATGAGCCCAAGTTTTGGACAAGTTTTCCTCTTCCTAGAAAAAAACAAAACAAAACAAAAATCCAGATGCTTCTGTTTGTGTTGTGGGGAATTTGACAAATAGCTAAAATTTTGTCCCGTATAGAAAAACCCTGCTACAGAAAGGACTGAAATTCTTATGAATTAATAGCTTTCAGAACTCTAGCTTTCCTTACTTTCCTCTACCTCATTCTATAATTCAAGCAGAAACTAAGTAATTCGTATACTCTTTATTCACAAACTTGTATCTACAAATTTTAAGTGCTTAGAGGACAAGCAGAACACTATTTTTCTGCTCTGACCACCAGAAATTTTGCATATTGCATTAATCACCTTGGCCTGTCCATTTCTTTTGAGGAATTACTAACCAATTTAAAAAAGAGAACAAGAAACCCCAAACTTAAACCCAACCGTTAGTTAATAGAGAGCTAACTTTTAAAACCAATGTGTCCTTTAGGGGGCGCCAACATCTCAGTTATTTTGAGTCAGAGGCTCAGACTTTGTGAGAGACACAGCCAGCAAGACAGAAGTGATACACACAGCAAGTGCAGTGTGACCGGCTGCTGATGAGCAATTTACAACCAGATCGTTTATCAAAAGTAGGCTGGCTTTACCTAACCAGAGTAAGCCAGGAAAGGCGAGAAGGCTGGTGAAGAACTAGGGACCCCAGCCCAGAGCTCTCCTGGAGCTCAGGAGCACAGGAGAGACCTCGCTCCCACCAGTGTGGACCAGCCTGTAACACTAGTTGAGAGACATGTTAAACTGACTCTTTGAGAAAGTGAAGATTTCTCACCACTGAGGAGAGACCGGAGTGAGTCCGCAAGCTCAGAAGGGACGGTGTGTGGTGTAAGTTGTCTGGTTCCTGGGGTAATTCTTCTATTCTATATAAACATGACTGAAATCAAAAGACACCTCCAAAGATGGCAAACCTACTGTCTATTCAAAATGCAAAGTAGCCAGGAAGTAAGTTCTTCGGTGGTAAGGAGGAAGCCACCCTCCTGTTCTGAGTCTAAAGGACTCACACGTCTGAGGCCAGGTTCAAGAGTGATGAGTACTAGAAAGATGGAGGATACAGTCAATGGATCATTGGTAGCAAACATTTAAAAACACTAGCCTTGTGTAGACCTGGTCTGCTTTGTGTAGACCTGAGACTTAGGCTCCATCAATCTCATTGCCTTTTCACTGTCCTTCGCCCCTCTAATATCCTCACTTACCCAGCTTAAATACTGGGGTCACTGCAAGAGGAAAACAACCTTTACAACAGAGACATCTGAGCGTAACCACCACAGCCACTCGATCAAATTTAGTCTCACTAACAGTGGGACAACATTTCATCGTCTCCTGACGCAATGCAATGTGAAGTGCCTAGGACTACCAAGGAGGTAAGATTACAAAAACATTTAACCTGAATCTGATTGAGCCTTTAGACCTAATTTTCATTTTGCAAGGAATAGAGGGATATGTTAAATGACACTGTAATGAAACAATGAGAGAAATTCGGAACGTCGGACATCCTATAAGATGACTGACCCGGTCTCTTCAAAAAGCCAATGTTATTGACGTTATCTAAACCTAATTCCCTCCCTCAGGCCCCAGCTCCAAACACCAGCACAGTGGGGATAGGGCTCCAACACAGGAATTTGGAGGTGACACGAACATTCAGTCTTAACAGCATTTACGAAGAGTCAAAAGATGTGGAAAAATATGGCCACAAATCCATAAGAAACCTAAGCTCTTGAATTTGACTGTTCATCCCTCCACTGCAGAACTAGTTGCCTATCTCATTTAGTCATCTTTCTCCTCTCACCAACCCACCTTGGTAATTTTAAAACCTGTTCTGCCTTGTACCCAGAGAATTATCTTAGAATTTACCCTGTTACTCAACCACCACTTACTCATCAGCAAGTATTGTGATTTTGACTAACAATATTACCTTGTTTTTTTTTTTGAGGGGGCAAGGAAACATAATATTTGTGATAAATAAATATTTGCATAAGTGAAGATAAATTTTGAAATCTGTTAAAAAAAAAGGTCAGTGTTATGGGGGGAAAAAGTGGGAGGACTGCCCTTTTAACTTTCCTGTTCATTTGAACTTTTTTTTTTTTTTTTGGTGAGGAAGATTGGCCCTGAGCTAACATCTGTGCCAATCTTATTCTATTTCGTGTGTGGGGTGCTGGCACAGCATGGCTTGATTAGTAGTGTGTAGGTCCATGCCCAGGATCCAAAGCCATGAAGCCCGGGTCACCAAAATGGAGTGTGTGAACTTAACCACTATGCCACTGGGCTGGCTCCGTGAACATTTTTGTAATAGAAAGTTGGAAAAATATTTTATTGTCAGTCATTAAAATCTCTCGCTTCCATGCATCCTCAACTCCCTTGATTCTCTCCTTACTTTGTCTTAGTTGCCCGGTAAAATCTCAAGACCCTGCCTAAGTCCAACTCTTAGCTTACTCTGTGCTTGCACCTGGCAACTGAACGGGGCTGGGGGAAAACTCATATTTGCATACGCACACGTGCATGTGTACAAGCGTGCATGCACATGCACACGTGCTGACACGTCTCAGTTAAATTCAACTGGGCCCTTAGTGCAGCTGGCAATTCTACAACATTTCCCTGGCCTATTCACTCTGCCACTCTTCTAGCTGCCTATTATATTCCACCTCCTCTCCCCTCAAATGCTCCACTTCCTTCCCACTCAGTCTCAGAGACTTTATTTCCTATTTTAGTGAGAAAAAAGAAGCAACTAGAATCTCTGCAGGCTCTAACCACAAGGATCTGTGCCCTCCAATCTCCCTTCCTGTTACTATAGATGAACTTCTATGTCCCTGTTCCAGGCCAGCTCCACTTGTCACCTGGACCCCTTCGCGTCTCACCTAGCACATTCCCTCTTTCTCCTCCATCAACAATTTTCCTCTGGAATTGATCATTCCCATCACAACACACGGGCTGTAATTTCTCCCGTCTTAGCAAACAAAACTCCTTGGACCACACATCCCTCTCCAGCTCTGTTCCATTTCTCCACCTACTTCATGGCAAATGGCTTGGAAGAGCTGTCTATACCTGCTGCCTCCAATTCTTCTCCCTCCATTGTCTACTCCAGTCAGACTTTTGTGCCCACCAATCCATTGAAACCACTCTTGTCAAGGTGACCCAGGCCTCCCTTTTGCTAAATGCAACACTCACTTCTCTTGTGTGTTCAGGTGGCAGCATCCAGCGTGGTTAACAATTCCCTCCTCCTTGATATGTAGTACTCACCTGGCTTTCAGACCACCGTACTCTCCTGGTTTTCCCTTCTCTGTGTGGCTGTCCTTCTTAGCCTCCTTTGCTAGTTTCTGGCTACAGTGGAGGGTCTGAAGGCCCAGACCTCCCTTCTCAGTATCCTACTTGGATGTCTACTAGGCATTTCAAGTCAAAATGTCTGAAATGGAAGCTCGATTTCTCCCCATCCCAAACTTGCTACAGCTATCTCAGGTAACAATATCCTCATTCTTCCAGGTGTTCAAGGCAAAGACTACGGCACCACCTTGACTCTCACACCCAACATCCAATCCGTCGGCACCTAGTGGCTTTGCCTTCAAAATATGCCCAGAATTTCACCTCATCTGCTGTCACCTCTACTGCTGTCATCTGGACCAGCCACCATCATCTCTGCCTAACTGGTCTCTCTGCACTCACCCCTTATCCCCTTACCACCTATTCTCAATGGAGAAGCGGGAATGATTCTGCTGAAACGTGAATGAATCAGATATGTCGCTGTTCTGTCCCTCTTCAATGGCTTCCCATCTTATGCAGGGTAAAAACCAGAGTTCTTACAACAGCCTGCAAGGCCCAGCGTGACTGGCTATCCTGTTACCTCTCTGATCTCACATCCACTGTTCTTCCACTAGCCGCACTGGGATCCTTGCTGTTCCTTGCACATTTCAGACAGGCTCCTACCCCAGTGCCATTGCACTCGCTGCTCCTTCTGTCTGGAATGCTTCTCCTCTAGATTTCCTCATGGCTTACTCCCTCACTCCCCTTAGGTCTTTCTTCGAATGCCAGCGTCTCGCTGAGGCCTGCCTCAGCCACCTATTTACAGTTGCATCCCATCCCTGCAACTGGTACGCTCCACCCTCCGTCCCTACTTTAGTTTTCTATAAAGCACATATCTGCTTGATAAGAGAGTGAGCAACCATCCTGGTTTGCCTGGGACTGTCCCAGTTTTAGCATTGAAAGTCCCCTATCCTGGGAAACCCCATAGTCCCAGGCAAACTGAGATGGGTGGTCACCCAACTGATATACTATACATTTTGCTTGTTTATTGTTGGCATATTAACGCTACAGCAGTATATTTCTCTGTGACAGTAGTGATTTTCGGCTGATTTGTTCACAATACCCAGTGTATATACTAAGTTCTTAATAAATATTTAATGAATAAATGGAGAGCCAAAAGTGTCTATGATAAGTTAGGATCACCCAGTGCTTAGCATATAGTAAATTCTCAATAAATGTATGTTGAAAGAATGCTCTATAAATTTATACATGATTAAAACAGATGTAAGCTATAACCCAATTAATATGTTAATGGTTAACAGATGTGCAAATATGACCCTAATTAGCATGTTAATTGGATGTTTATGGATGCTATCTACACTCTTTCTTTTTGTGTTCATGATAAAGACTAGCATATACACACAACATATAGTGTCATGCACAACTTCTGTAGATGCTCATTGATTTAGCATGTCCTTGCCAGGGGCATTGTGCATACTTTATCTCCAGATGGTCAGATGGACATTCCCCCGGAGGCCTGAGCTGCTCAGGCCACATCCCAGCAGCACTGGTGCCTGACTTCTTCCCCTGAAGCTCTGCAGCCCCCACCACTTCAGGACTAAGCTGGTTGGAAAAGTTGGGCCATCATCTTTACACAGCTGTAATGACTACGGATCTCAAACTTTTCAAAGGAAAAAAAAAGCTGGCAAACTCTTCAAATAAAAAGAAAAGGCTTTCTGAGGTCCAGTGGGGTCTTTTCAAGAGGTACGAGTAGTTCTGGAAGGGATCTGAAGAGCAGGCAAGACAAGGAGATGGGGACAAACAGGTCCTATTCCCGCAGGGAGCTCAGCCCTTAACAACAAAGTTGAGCGGCTCAGAGGCAATTAGAGGAAAACACAAAGACCCCACCGGCAAAGAACCTGCGGGGACAGGACAAGGAAAGGGCTGGGAGAGCTGGGGGAAGGGCAGGGTGGGTCGTGTCCACGTCTCCAATGTGAATCAGCACCTGACTTGGTCAGGGTCACTAAGGTCACTATCCTAATTAAGAGAGCAGAGTGGTCAGATGCCACCCCCACCTGGAAGGAGGATCCTGCTTCGGGAATAGGCTTTGGGCTTTCAGGGAATTTATCTGGTGATCTAAGAGATTTCTGCTCCAGTCCCCTGATCCTTTCTCACACGCATCATTCTTCACTCCAGTTCTAGTCTTACACCACCACCGCCCGAACTAGACTTAAGGGTAGGACAGGAAGACAAACCACTCTAACCCGCTTGGCTGTCTCCCCTAACCTCAGGGAAAGGCCCCTGACCTGGAAGTTGCTTACCTTCTCTCCTCTCTCTCCATCAGAGCTTCTCAAGCTCCGCAGCACACAGAAATTACCTGGGGGGCTCCAAACACTACTGATACCTGGGTCACAACCCCAGAGATTCTAAAAGCTGGGATGTGGCCTGGGCCCTGGGGTTTTTCAAAGCTCCCTGGGGGATTTTAGTGTGTAGCCAGGGTGAGAACCACTGCTCTGGATCCTGAGCTGCAGGTGGATATCCTTTTGGATAAATATCCCACGGCCATTTCTCCTGCCTGCTGAGGGAAACAGGTGACAGAGAAGGCAGGCACTGACTTGAGAAGGGCTGGAAGGCAACTTGCTGTGCTGGGGGATGATAGAGCAGCAGCAAATGTCCCAATCCCCTAAGCCCAGAGGTCATCCATCCCAGGACATTTTTGAGACTGTGGTCAGTTGCAAAAGTGAGTCAAGTATTGATCTTTAAAATGAGAACATGTCAAATTCACTTAAATGTGGCTGACGGGAGCTCAATAGACCAAGAGAAGTAAACTCCAAGAATAACTATGGTCTTGTCGTTAGAGCGTGGTTCTCAAACTTGAGTGTGCCCCAGAATCACCTGGAGGGCTTGTGAAAACAGATCGCTGGGCCCACTCCCAGTGTTTCTGATTTGTTGGGTCAGGGTGGGACGCAAGGATGTGCATTTCTAACAAGTTCCCAGGTATGCTGATGCTGCGGGTCAAGGGACCACACTTTGAGAAGCACTGCATTAGCGTGTTTCACAATGAACCTAGCGAAATGACATTTCCATCTGAAGCTATTTCCGCTTAGTTGTATAAACATGGTCTGCCTTAGCTACTCTTAAAGCACCAGACTAAACGAAACAGAAAAAAACCCAGGCAAAAATTGAGGTATTAGATTGGTCCAAAATAACGTTATAGGATTGTTAGAAATATTTGGAAGGATAACACATTTTTCTCCCCTACTCCTTTCTTTCAGATATTTGGTTCAAAGAATTGGGCTTTGAGTTTATGACACTATTTTATGAAATGATGTATGTAATCTCGGCCTGAAAAAAATTGATGCAGTGTCCAGAAATGTTTCACTTACTTCTGGGCGATAGTCTACGTATCAGAAGAAATAGTTCTAATAAATCAGTAAAACGTCCTGGTCAGTCTTAGTTTATGGGTAAAGCACTGTCAGAGATTATAAATATAAAAACTCATTCATGAGACAGTGTTGGTAGTGTTGATAAAAGTCTAGTAAAATAGCTGAAAGTCTAGTGAAATAGGCTGTCTTTGAAATTCTCCATTTTCTATGATCCATAAATAAGAAAACTAGTATTTCATAAAGCTAGTTCTTTTTTGTTTTGTTTTTTGCTGAGGAAGATTAGCCCTGAGCTAACATCTGTTGCCAATCTTCCTCTTTTTTGGCTTGAGGAAGTTTAGCCGTGAGCCAACATCTGTGCCAATCTTCCTCTACTTTATGTGTGGGTCACCACCAGAGCATGGCTGACGAGTGGTGTAGGTCCACACCTGGGATCCGAACCCACAAACCCAGGCCCCCAAAGAGGAGTGTGCCGAACTTAACCACCACACCATGGAGTGGGCGTGGGGGGGGTGGCCCCTCACAAAGCTAGTTCATCACTGTCAGTGCAAACTTGGTTAATCCTGGAGTGATTCAATCTGCTGAAGTCATCCAGAAAATATAACAATGCAGGGGGAGTGGTGGGAACATCATTTCTTTTAATAGGCAATATTGCTCCTGGTTTACTTGAGAGCACTCACCTGGGACCCCGGCACACAGTCATACATAGGACAGCAGCACATGAATGAGCTCTTTTACTGTCTGCACTTCCAGAGGCGCTCAGTAGCCTGGCTCTAGAAACAGCTTAGCAAATTTGTACAGTCAGATTTCTTCATCTCGGGCATTTTTTTTTATGTGCTTACTTGTAGAGATAAGACCAAAAATCTGACGAAAGCAGAAAAAATTATACCTCTCCCCGAAGTACATTTTGTCAAAACCAGGTCATCTGGATTCTAAGTTTCCACATTCATTGCTCAGAGGGATTTTGAATAAATTCCCAACTTTCCAGAGTTCTTTACCTATATGCCGCCTCTGGCTTCCAGCAAAGCCTAATTATTCCACTTGCCTACAGAGTTAGATTTTTACCTGGAAACCACTCGCTTTCATTTAAGCAGTAAAAACATAGCCATAGAAACAAAGACACCAAGATAAGTTTGCTTGTTTTTAATAGGAAGAAGCTTCAGCCTTGATTTTTAAAAATAGGTCTCCAATTACGAACAGACTTACTTGCTAATAACGAGCGTTTCCTCTCCACTGATCCAGACTCTCACGAATTCTCCATACATCTTGTTGTAGTAGTTGCAGGCACTGCCAAGCCCCATCCACAGGAACCGGAGGTGGGAAATGAGGGGCCCGATTCCCATGCAATAGCCAGGGCCTGCAAAGTCATCACATCACAGCACTTCAGCAACACCAAATGGGTGACTGCTTTAAGTTATTGCGGTTCTTGTTCTTTCATGTTTAAGAATGATAAAAAACACAACAGCAAAACACTTCACACGAGCCTCTTTGCCCCTCCATGAGTAAAAAGTAGTTCAGCGTCCACACCGCATTAGTTCCGTTTGGTCCCAATCCTCTCAGCCTGAATGAACCAAGGTATGTGTCTCCTATTTTCTCGCCATGTTAAACAGTGTCAATGAGTTTCCAATACAAGTCAATCAGTTCGTCTACTTACAAGCATGGACACCAAAACAAGTGACAACCTTGTCTTTGTCTCTTTGGCTACCTAGTTCTGTCTGAAAACTTATGGTTTTGAATGCCCCAGTTGACAAAATGGGTGGGTGAGAATTAGGTTGTAGTTTGGGTGTAATCTTTTTAACTGAGAGAAACGTGGTCTACAAAGATAATGTCCAGATGAAAAGCATCCGTTTCCTTTTTTCCTTCAAAAAGGACTCAGTTTATAAAAAGAATCTTAAGCTAAAGCTCATTAGACAAAAATAAAGCTAAGAATTGAGGAATTAGGCGATGAGCCTGTCTGAACAGTGTCTGCACTAGAGTTTGAGTCTGGTGATGTGGTTTTACTCAAGAGCAGTGACCACTCCTGTCCGTGCTTATGAGGACGACGGCAGAATTGTAACGAACATGAATCGAGCAACAACTGGGGAATTGGCTGGTGCTGATATCAGAGAACAAACGTGGTAGCTTGATTTTACCAATGTTGGTGAAAAGCTAGACCAAAACTTTTTGGAATGGTTTCAGGGGTTTTATTGTAAAGTAGTAGCTTTTCTAAATCTTTCTCCTTTAATTCCATTCTGTCACTGAAACAGTTATGAAGCCAAAACATGAACAACTATACGGGAAAGTATTCACCCTCCAGGGACCAGAGTTGTGTAATCATCTAGATTATTGGAGCTTTTGCTTGAATCATCTAAATTGGATATTTAGTCACAAATTCAGCAAATAAGATTTAGTCTTTAACTTTGCAAAAGCTGGGTTAATGTGGACAAGACTGTCAGGTTTTTTTTTTCTCTAAAGTGAAGGTCTTTGTTAATATCTATAGAACCAGAACATTTTCAAAGGGTTCTTTTTTTAAAAATTATTATTATTTTTATTTATTTATTTAGTTAGTTTTTGAGGAAGATTAGCCCTGAGCTAACTGCTGCCAGTCCTCCACTTTTTGCTGAGGAAGACTGGCCCTGAGCTAACATCCGTGCCCATCTTCCTCTACTTTATATGTGGGATGCCTGCCACAGCATGGCTTGACAAGCGGTGCCATGTCCGCATCCGGGATCTGAACTGGCAAACCCCAGGCCACCAAAGTGGAACATGCGCACTTAACTGCTGAGCCACTGGGCTGGCCCTTCAAAGGGTTCTTAATCTTACAATTGTTCTTGTAGCACTATAAGTAGACGACTGACTTGACATTAAAATAATTTCATCAAGTTCTTAAAAAGATTCAAACGAGCAACTTGAATATGTATTTCCTGAAAGTGTCATCAGATATACAGACCTCTAATTGAAATCTGCATAGTAACAAAATACTTTGCTGGATATTTGCAGCTTGACACACTGTAGATGCTCAATAAATGTTTCCTAAATCAATTTCTAAAATTAATTAGGTGTGTGTAACATAAAGGATGATGTTTTCAATGTCATCCTCATTTAGAGTATTTTAGGTTGTATTTATATTTCTATAAAAATGGAAAAATATCTTTACGTCACACACACTTAGTCCATGTGAAGTCAAACGTCTGGCTATTTGGGAATAGACTTATTCAACAAACGTTTACTTACTTAACGTGCTGGGCCCATGAGAAATAAAGACACTAACGAAAGGCTGCATTTTTCTTTCTTTCTTTTTTTTTTGGTGAGAAACACTGGCCTTGAGTTAACATCTGTTGCCAATCTTCCCCTTTTTGCTTGAGGAAGATTGTCACTGAGCTAACGTCTGTGCCAGTCTTCCTCTATTTTGTATGCTGAACACCACCTCAGCATGGCCTGATGAGTGGTGCATAGGTCTGTGCCCGGGATCCGAACCCACAAACTCTAGGTCGCCTAAGTGGAGCGTGTGAACTTACCTACTACACTGCTGGGCCAGCCTCTGCACTTTTCATTTTTTATCTAAAAGTTTGGTGTCGAGGAGACAGTCTTAATATTTGGGAACAACCATTCAAGTTTAAAATATGACAGTGCAGAGTCGTATCTACTGAAAAAGAGAGGTTGTGATGAACTTTGCTCAAGTTGAAAACCTGAGTGTTCTAACCAGGAGAGAATCAGAGTTTGAGGTCTTTAGTTGTCAATTATGTGTCAGCTTAATCATTCAGCAAACACTGATTGAGACCCTATTGGGAGTAGACACCAGCTCCAAGTTAGGGACCAGAGATGGTATGATAAGGACAGCTAGGCCCCCATCAGAGTCCTGGGCAGGAGAGGAGAGTAGGCGGGGAAAAAGTACAAAATCAAATAACTATAACTCAATGTGATCCTTTCACTTATATGTATAACTTACACCCTCCGCCTGGAGGGAAATGCGCTCCAGGAGGAGAGAAACTGTGGGAGGATGTTAGGGAAATATTCTGGTTGCATTCACGTTAAGCTTCTCTCTGCTGCTCAGATTTGGGAATGCTCATCTAGGCATGCAGTGATTTCCGGGAGCCTCTTTCACACCCTCAGAAGAGCAATAAATACTTCACTGCATTTTTGTGCAGAGACAGCCTCCCTGAAGCCAACGGCTGGGACCTCTCCCCTGCTGTCCAAATCAAGAAGCTGTTCCATTCCACGCTAGATAAATACACTAGAGAAACCTGCACACGTGAATGTTCATAGCAGCATAGTCCACAATGGCCGCAACTGGAGACACCCCAAATGTCCATCAACAATAGAGTCGGTAATTAAACCATGAGATGGTCACGAAACTGCGTACCATGTGAACTACAACTGCACACCAGACGTGGACGAATCTTACAAGCATAATATTGAGCAAAAACAAGCAAGAGAGAAGAACAAGTGATGTAGGACTCGATTGCTGAAACATTTCAAACCAGGCAAAATTAATCTCTATTGTTTAGAGATGTGAAATTAGGTGGCAAAACTACAAAAAAGCAGGGGAGCAATTGTCATGAAATAGAAGAGTGTTTACCTCTGGGGGCGAGAGAGAGGGTGTGATGGAAAAGGCACAAGAGACATTTCTGAGATGCTGCTAACATCCTATTTGTTGTCCTGGACTGTGATGACATATTTATTTGTGTCCTTTTCTGTGAAACAATTTTTTAACAGGAAAAAGGGGAATGTGTTGCCATGTTCTTTTCCCAGTGTCTCCCTCTGGGGATGTGGTGCCCAGGGCAGAGAGAGGCTCTGGGGGAGAGGACCCATGTGCAAGGTTGGGACGGCTGTGTGTCCTTGGAGAAAGGAGAGATGCCAGGTGCCAGGTCCTGGACAGAGATCAGTGAACTTGGGGCAAGTCCCCTGAACTGAAGTTTACAAACTCCCCCAGTAGGAACAGCTCTTTCCTCCCCCAGACCCGCATAGGCCTCCCTGGCACTAACTCATCTGCTTATGCACGTCATCTTCGCACACTCCTGCCCCCCATCCCCCCGCCCCCACCACGTCCTGGAGCGGCGCCTCTCAGTAAATATGGTTTTCAGAAGCTTGGATTTGAGTCCCAGTTCCATCACTTACTAGCTGTGTGACACCCACCCTCTTTAAGTCTCAGGGTCTTCGTCTGCAAGATAGGCATAAACACACCTCCGTCACTGCGAGGATCACAGGAGAAAACGGGGTGAAGCTGCTTCATAAACCGTAACTCACATAAGGGCCCTTAATCATTACACCTTCTCAACTCCCTGCAGCTTTCGCTGACCCTGATCTTCCCCCAAACCTGCAAAACCCAGAATGCAGAGAGCCAGCGAGTCAAGGAAACTGGCGAAGGCAGGGCAGAAGTACCGGTCAGCAAGAAGCACCAAGGCCGAATGCCTCAACTTCCCTTCCCCAACCAGGAACCCTGGGACCTCAGGCTGTGCCACCGGAGGACTGGGACCAGACCTCACATTTTCAAAGAGACAGCACAGAACTAGAAGCTCCCTGGCTGGCAACATGATCATCAACGTGGGACTTCCTTGTTCCCCACCTGCCCCCCTACACCCACTTTCCTTCTAGCTGAGATGCTCACAAGCCGTTTCCCTTCTCTGGTAAAATTCCAGGTTCTTATTTATTTATTTCTTGATTCAAATTCATTCCAATTTTGCTCTGAAGGTGAAAATGTCTCTGGAACGCCTTCTGTACTCCTCTCCTTCTCCCTCTCACTTTGCCTCATCTCTGCCCTCTGCCCTCTCCCTTTCTTGAGCTTATTCCTTCTCTTTACCCCACTCTTTATTTTCTTTCATTCTTGGGGGTGAGGTGATGGTGGTGCCGTCATAAGGGCTGGATGGGACCTGGGCAGTGGAAGAAGAGTGAGGACCACTACGGTTCCTTGGAACATCACACCCTGATAAAAGAACCTTCAACAAGGTCTATGGGTCAATCAGAAGTAGAGTATAGTTAATTATCCAGATAATTCCAGTAGAAACCCCTGTCACTCTGTACTATCAGCTGAATTCAGAATTATTGGAATTATCAGACCATTTCTTTAGTTTTCAGTGAAAAATACTTATGGCAGGCATCTGTCCCCATCTCAAACTTGTTCAAAGGATACTCATGCCAAGTCTACTTTACCAAAGCAAAATGCAGACTGGAAGGGATTGGCTAAGATATTTTTTAAATGCTTTCATTTAAAATGTCCAGACAATCGGCATAAAAATTTTCACCTGAGTCCTCATTTGCTAATAGTACCATGGGCTCCAGCCATCTCCTCAAATTCACTCAGTGTCATTTTACAAAACTTTCTTTACCCTCATGGGCCAAAAGCTCAAACAAACAGTCTCCCTAGATACAAAACTAAATGAATGACTTACCTGGTATTGAGGATGTTTCTTCGTGATTCCAAACAAAGAAAAGAAAGCCAGTGAGCAGCAGAATGGGCAAGGTGGCGACAGGCATGACTTCGGGCACCATGCTGGTGAGGTTATAATGCATCGGGTTTAGCATTTCCAAAATCATCTTGTGTTCCTTGATCTCAGGCGAAGCAATGTAAAGGCCTGTGGAAATCAGAGGGGGAGGAAAATTAGTCCCCCAAAAGATACATCTAGGACTCCCGTTGCTTCAGAGGATGCTGTACTGTAGTCATTGGCGCTGAGTTTTATAATGTGATTGGACGCTTAGATAAGATAAATCTGGGGTTACAAGTCAAAACAAGCAAGCCCAAGAGAGATCTCTTGGCTTGAAGGGCAGCGCTTCTGACCTTGGTGGTCTCAGGTTCGTTTAGACACTTGGTCAGATAGAACCTTATCATCTTGCCCTTGAGTGGTTGGAAAGTAACTGAACTCCCAATTAAGAGCCAAATTTCTCACCAAAATACAAGAAAAGGAAGCTCTTTCCAGAGGTGGAGTCATTCCATGACTTCAGCAGCAGATTTTGTTTAGACAATCTTCTTCCCTTGAAGCCAAATCAGTTGTGGGGGGAAAAAAGCAATCCCCAACCTTCTTCCTTGCTCAAAATTACTTTCCCCAAAGAGTAAGCCTCTCCAGCAAGGAAGTGTTTCTTGGGTATTGCTGAGGTGTTTTCAGAGCCTCTCATTAGGTTTTCTGTTGAATTCAGCTTGACTTACTTAGGACAATCTTTTTCTATTGCCTTTAATGAGGCTTAAAATCTCTTGCACCATGGGCTGGATCAAGCAGTCCCATGGGGGCCAACATCAGTGGTAGTAGGAAAGAAAATGGGAGAGGAAGAAGAAAGGCAGAAGAGAAAGAGAAGGAATGAAGAAGGAGGAAGCAAAGGGGACAGAGTAGAATGCCACCAGTCACAGGCTCAGGTGCCACTCAGCAGCCTCGTTCCCCACAGCAGCCAACCTCCTGTGCAAGACAACTTTCAAGTTTGATTTGCTGGTTCTGTCATATTTTTCAACACTGTAATGTTGAGTTTGTCTTTTCAGTAAGACTTCCCAATATGTGTACTCTCAGAAGAGAGTTTCAGGGATGGTGGTCTGCCAAAGAGACCAGACTGAATAGACCTGTCTAGTGAGGACAGAGCACCAGTCAATACAGTTCTGGTGCCACAGGGCTGCTCCCTGGAAACGTGCCCAAAATTCTCAGGACTTGTGATGGCTCTGAAACAGGTTTTGGCTGGGTTTTATCTAGTAATATCAAGTTCTAGATCCTTAGCCAAGGCTTCTAATTGCATTTCAGGGGCTCTGTGAACTCCCCAAAATGCTGCATCAGATGTTATATCTGCTCTTCTGCACTCTTTTGGGGAAAGAAGCCATAATTCTCATCAGAATTTTAAAAGAGTATATAATTATATTTCTCCTCTGATCTATATGAATTCTTAAACATCCAGGCAAACACCCATTTCTGGCAACTACAGAAATTTTACAATATAGTTGAATTCATTCAGTTGCTTGAGTCATTCTTTTACTCCACCATTTAAATAGTCATTGATGGTTAAGTGCAAGACACTGAAAATGCCTGCACATATGTTGTGCAGCTTGTTTGTTTCAAATACGCATAAGATGAGATGGAAAAGTGAGCAACGTGTCTGTTATCTGGTTCTTTTGCTAATGAGTAGCTGCTGCCTTGAACACACTGAGTTTTTAAATTTCCAGAGTGGAATTTTACATCATTCTAAGTAAGCTCTGTGTGGCTATGACAGCCAAGACCCTCAAGGTTTCTATTTATATTGATGAAACCTGAAACCGATGTTAAAAGCATAAATGAAGAAAGTGGTTGTGACAAAGAGGAGGAAGATGCCCCAGAGGAAGTGATGCTGGAAAAAAATTTCACATTAAAGGAACTCTCAGAGATATTCCACAACACTGAAAGCACAAAGGATAAGATGTCGGAAGCTGGTGCAAATTGAAAAAGGAGTATAACAATTCACCAAGGCAGAGAGAAGATGCTCCCTTAGTATCTAAGTTACACAAAGGGAAGGAGAAGGCAGGAACTGTTCAAACACTCTTGATAAATTCTTTTTACAAAGAAAACACTTTAAGAATGGTAATGTTTCTCACGTTTTAAATTACAGGGTATTAAAATATTAGGTTTACAATTTTTTCCATTTCCCTATAAACTTAAAACCTACAGTAAGAGTTTTTAACGTTTCAACAAAAATTTTAGACGTCACTGAACTGTCGCATTTTTTTCTCTTGATTTTTTAGATTGCTCTGCACCGTTTCAGTTTGCACGCTCATTTCTATGGTCCTGCACTATTGTGCAGAGCGAGGACTGCCTGTAGTTCTAAATGTTTAAAGGGGCTAAGAAGCCCTGTTTGTCACCTTCCTCAAGAGTTTGTTGTGTAGATATCCCAAAGAGCACCACTTAAAGACTCAACAGGCTGAGAACTTTTTAATGCTTATAAAGCATTTGCTATGTGTCAGACGTTGTTCCAAACACTTTACAAATATTAAGCCGTTCATCCTCGCAACAACCCCATGAACTAAGTATTATGATGCCCATTTCACAGATGAGGAAACTGAGGCCTGGGTTAGTAGCTTGCCCCAGGGCACCCAGCTTGTTTGTTGCAGAGCTGGGATTGGAGTCCACATAGTCTGTCTTCAGAGCTCATGCTCTTAATTATGCCATTTTGCTGCCTCTTATGGGATTCATTCTGTCCCTACATTTCATCATTTATGTTCATTTCTAAGCTATTCAGAATGACTCCCTTCAAAGGAGTAAGCCGTTCAGACCTCCAAAGGCCCCATTTGGAAGGTCCTTTGAGGTTCTCTCCTCCTGCACATTGGTTGTCCTGTTCAGTACAACATTCCGATGGGCCACACAGACAGGTTAAACAGAGCACTTTGAATGTGTTATAGGAATGCAAGAAGTTCCTAGAACTTCATAGAGTTCGCTTGTATGTCCCCTGTGCCAGGAATACCTCTCCTTCATCCCTAAACATACATATTCACACATGGCCCTCAAGTGCCACATGCCTTCAAAGACCATCTCAAATGACTGGATCTCCAGGCATTTATTTGCAGGGTGGTCTCCTCTCTGTCCTCACTGGGGTGTCCCACACTGGGCCTGGCACCAAGCGGGGGCTCCAGCCACATGATGAACCAGGCCCATGCGCCTGTGCTGGGGGTAGCCGCAGGTGTCCTAACTTCTTCACTTAATGCCCCGCCAACCTCAGGGCAAGGAAATGCCAGTCCTATACCCAGAGTTCCCAGTCGGAGCCAGGGCAAAGGTCCCTAGGGACCCAGCAGAGCTTGGGGAATCCCAGTGACCTTGGGGTCAGGACACTCCCTGGGCCCCACAGGGCCAGGAGGTGCTCCTAGATGTTCTGGTACAGCGCTGACCCTTTGCAGAATGGGGATGCAGGCCCTAGCCTTGTGTAAGTGCCCTGCAGCTTGGCTAGCCCCTACCGAATCCTACCTTTCAGCAAGGGGGCGAACTACCCAGCGGGGAGATGACCCAGCCGTCCTGGGTGTGAGGGCTGCGTGCCAAGCCTGGCCTCCCTCTCATTTTCTCCTGGTCCTTCACACCTGGTCCATCCCTCTTTCACATCCCCACTCCCAGGGAAACATCATCCAGCCACCTTGATTCTCCCTGCTGTACCTGCTGATTTCGGTCCCCACATGGGGCTGCCTCCCAGGGCTGCTGCCAGGAGCAAGACAGATGTGACCTCAGTCCCCAGGGGCTGACAGACAGGGTCTTGCAAGGGAAGGTACAGCCCCTTATTGAACAGTTCCCCAAGCAAGCAAGAACTTCCAGTCAGGGGGCAGGAAGGCTTGTGGCTACAAAGTGTCCTGTCCCAGGGAGGGGCTGCCAAGTGGGACGGGAGGGCTGGGAGTGGGGGGAGGGGGAGCCTGGTGCTAAACAGAAAGAAGCATCATCAAGCAATAGAAAGAAGGCTGGTATAGTTACCCCTCCTCCTTTCCCTTTGACAGGGGTCCTGAGACACTCTTGTTTTTATTTCCCAAGTCCCTTATAACTGACAGTCATGGAGGGTTTCATTTAACCAACATTTATTCAGGACCCTGTCTGAGCAAGGTGCTACATGCAGACATGAGAGGCATGAGAAAGTTCTGAGGAAGGTGCTGTAAGTCAGGATGTGGTGTGAGCACCACGGGTCTCTAGGGTGACAGGCAGAGCTGCCCATGAACTTCTACATCGAGGAGGCACAAGGTATCAGAGCTGAAAAGAAACGCCGAGATTTTCTAATAGTACGGTTCTCTCCCTTGAAAACAACAATCCGCAGGAGATCCAGGGAAGTAAAGTCACTTGTCAACGGCCACTTAAAATTTGGGAACAATTTACCATGTGCATATTCCCCAGCTCTGGGGTCACAACACTGGAGGTTCTGGTCATTCTAGAAGCTTCCAGCAAGCTTCCAAGTGAGTCCTTGGGATTTTCTTGTTCTGTAGCAGGAGCAACAATAGGAACCAACAAGGGAAACCCAGAGGGATAAACGTCCGTATAGTTGGTCTGGACTCCCCTTTAGGGCACCGCTGGGAGACCTCAGCCGCTGGCGTTGCAACCAGGTAGGGAGACCATTGACAGTGCAGAAAAGGCAGATTTCCCTCCTTGGTAAATACGCGGGCTCCCCAAATCCACATTTCACATGAGCATGCAGCCCCAAAGCTGGGGCATCAGGCAGGGCTGCGGCTTTCTTACTCGTCTTTGAGGTTCCATGACATCAATGCGTGTTTGTGGAAATGCTTTCTTCACAGCAGCTTCCTGGCCAACTGTCCCCAGGCCTGGATGCCCTTTTACCTCAGCTTTCACATTTGCCCCTCTGAGGGTGCCTTCTTGTCCCTCAGATATCCAATCCATTGTCTTCCCAATGGGCTGTATCTGATATCCTCTCCCAGGAGAGTTTGTTTTAAAGTACAGTCAGCAGTGACCACCTGAAAAGCCTTCTAGATCTTGATCATTAGAGGCCTTTCAGCCCATGAGGCCAGGAGAGGGGGAATTGTGGGACTGAAGGCCCACCATGGGGCTCTCAGATCCTATTGTCCAGTGGCTGCCTGACATCCCAACCATACCTTTTCTCACTAGCAGGCTGAGCTTGTCTCATGGAGGGGCCAGAAAGGGCCAGGCTGGGTATTATTCCCACAGCAGCATTTCTCTAAGAGGTTTCCCACCCCTTCACTTTTCAACTCAATTTTATAAGAGCTATCATGTTGTCTGGCCTCAGAGGGGAAAAGGAAGCAAGATTTTTCAGTCCAATTTTGGCTTTTAACCGAGAGGCGGTAGAGGCAGACGTGACAGGATCACAGGAGCAGGATTTGGGTTCGGGGACCTGAGTTCAAGTCTCAGCTCTGTGGCTGACAGGCCCTGTGACCTCATTCACTTCCCAAGCCTCGCTGAGCCCCAGCTGAGGAAGTGAATTCTCTCTACCTCAGGACACGGAGGTGAGGATTAAAGTGAAACCTCTGGGGGGTCAGATGCCAGTGGTGTTGGCTGCCGTTCCCCAGGCTTTAAAGTCTCTGTGGCACATGGAGTTGTGTGACTCCGTGACTCCATTACTCTGGGAGCAACAATGGAAGGTCCCCAAGTGGAGCTGCTTAGGGTAGCCTTGAAATCACCAGCCAGCAAGGCCAATGAACCTTGTTCTTATGGTAAGATCCAGAGCCATACCGAGCCTTGGTGTCTAAGATTTACCACACGGTGGTCCCAAGCGGCCTTGTGCTTTGACTCACCCATCTGGATGAGACAAGCTCCTGTAAGGGCAGTACCAAACCCACCTCCTGTACAGAGCATGCAGCTCTGCAGTGACGTGTCTTTCCTCATGACACAGCATAAGTTCCTCCAAGGTAAAGACTCACATCTTGCTCCTCTCTGTGGCCTTCATGGAGGCTGCCATGATGCCTTGTACCTAGTAAGTGCTCAGTAAATGTTGGTGAAGTGAATGAATGAACAGTTAGCAGGTTAAGCTTTTCAGGCCTCGGGTCATCAAAGAATTATGCATTCACATATCCCCAGAGGACTGTTTTCTTTGTCCTATCTGTGATTCCAAATGCCAAGTTCCAGCAATGCAGTGGCCCATAGCCACCACCCAAACAAACTGATAACAGCAGCATTACTGGCCTTTCCTTGTGAGCTAATCTGTTGTTTAATGAACAAATTGTGAGGCCACAGAGATGGCCTAGAACAGGGCCAATCTTTGGCAAGGAGGCCACTGGCTGACCCCAAGGGCTGGGGTTACTTAACCTATCTGGCTCTCCTTTCCTTATCTATAAAACAAAGGGATTGGACTATGTGACCTCTTCTATTTCTGTGTCTGATGCCTAACGTTCTTACCCTTTCTCTTAGCTTCCTCTCCTGGCTCTTCCCAGTGCCTTTGCCCTCTTCATCTTCCTTGGTTCTTTCCTTCTGCACCATGGACTTAGGCCAGCCACTGGGGCCCGGGAGCCCAGGTGCCCAGAACTAAACTAGGATGCCAGGGAACCCGGGATGCAAATGGCCAGCTTTGGCCATCTTCTCTAGCTCGTCTCCTTCTCTTTAGAGCCCCAGACCAGTTCTGAGAATCTAATGAAAGCTGTGGAACCGTGCTCTGGAAAAACACATTCAGGAATCAACATGCAATGTTTTGAATACAATTCTGGGTTCTGGACCCACTGAGGCCCACCCACAGACTTCAGATTAACAACTCCTCAGTCCAGTTCCTTTCTCCACCTTCCACCTCAGGTTCCCAATGTCCCAGAGATTCTTTCCAGATCAAAATCACCTTCACTGACCAGTAGTAGAGTGTGAATTCCAGGTTGTAAAGAAATGAAATTTCCTCTGGGCATTTTATATTTCCCTGGACCTCAAATCTACAAGTGAAAGCTTGATGATAAGGTGGTAGACTGTATATCCAATGGAATCAGTGAGAAAGATTTAAGGGGGGAGCGAGGGGCATATCCAATACCCTTAAATCCCATCTGTGGCTCACCTCACACTGACATTGTCCATGGCTACACTTTAGCCCTCAGTGGGCATCAAGGCTCGTGGGATCTCTGGGCTGCTGCCATGGATGGTCCTATTTATGGAAAGCACAAGCATGTGCTGACTACTGTGTTCACTCCAAAAATTTAATATCTACCATGTCCTAGCCACTGTTCTAGGCTCTAGGAATATAGCAATGAACAAAATGAGGTCCTCGCCCTCAAGGAGTTAATTTGCACAAGATAGAGCCACCCATCTTACTGTTAATATAAGTCAAATTACAAGTGTTCAACCAGAGGCATAAACAACCATTGGAAGAGAGGGGAAATGATTATCTTAGGAAGGCTGGGTACGGCCTAATGAGCAGGCCTTGAAGGAGGAGCATCATTTTACAAGGTGTCAAGTTAAGGGAACAGCATTGCAGGTTGAGAGAATGAGAAAAGAATTGACAGGGGGAATCTTAAAGCTGCTCCTACATCCCTGCCCGTGCCATTTGCTTTCCTGGTTTCAGATGACCTCCTATCACTGTGTGCATTCACTGCCACAGCTCTGCCTCAGTTTCGTCATCAGAAAAATGGGAGAAATAATAGTGTTTCTGGATATGGTAACTGCGAGGAGGAAATGAGATAAAGCATGTTAGGGCCTTGTCAGAGTATCTAGCACATAGTGAGAGTGCAATAAAAGTTGTTATTGTCATTAGTCTTCAGTCTCCAACAAAAGCATAGGTAATAAGGGACAGTTGGAAGGAGCAGAGTCCTTGGGGCTGGAGTAGTGCTCTGGGGATCTCTGAAGAGTTGTGTGATTTTGGGCAGGTCACTCCACCTCTCTTGGGTACTCTGAGGGGGCCAGAGAATAGGGTAGTCTCTAAGCGACCTGGGTGGTCTGGAGGTCAGTGATTCCACAACCCTTTTGTCATGGGGTCACTGGGGGTCATGTTAGAGATACTGAACAGAATTGTGGGATAGCTGACATTTGCCTCCTATACCCCTCCTCATCCACGCTTCTTTTCTGTGTCATTTCCCCACATTTCCTATTCATCCACTTTCTTCTCCCCAGTCAGAGGAAATCATCTCACCAAAATCATTAGTCTCCAGGGGCTAATCCTTCAACTCATTCTCTCTTCTGGCAGTATTTTCATTTTAACAGGTGCCTGGAGCATTTCTCTGGAGGGCACAAAGGAAAAGTGTGCTGTTCTCTCAGCTCTACGGGAGCCTGTAGTCTAGTGGGAGAGAAAAACTAACCAGTGTGAGACTGTGGACAAGTACAAGGAGATGTTAACATAGAGATGTGGTCAAAGACGTCTTCGTGTGAAGACGGAGCTTGTTCTGGTCTTTGAAATGTGGTTGGGATTTTGAAGGCGAGTAGAGGAGGGGGCTCTGTGAACGCTTGCAGGGAGGAATGAGTTAGGGGCTAGGGCAAGAGGAAGGAGGTTGGGGAGAATGAGACTGAAGCGGCTGTCTTCATGTCGGGAAGCACTACCATCTACTAGCAGAACTGTAAGTGAGGGAGGGGATGTGCGGGCGTTGAGGGAGAATACAGGAGACGCATTGCTTGCTTACTTGAACCCCTGGCTTCTAGTTTGTTCACGGACTCCTATGTTAGGAAACTAGCATCCATATATGCCTATGCAAGGGAACTAGAGGAAGTTTTGTGAAAACAGAAAATTGCACTAGCTAAACTGCCTGTGTGGGTGCTAATAGTAGAGGCAGACATCTTCACAACTAATTTCTGAGTCCTGCAAAAATATTTTAAATTTACCTCATTTGACTTACATCTCCTTGTCAACAAGAACTGAGTTTGATCATCCATCTTTTCCACCATGCTTGGCTTCACATGACCTTTTCCTGCTTTCCAAATCAAGCTTATCTCAGGGGGTTAAAGAATTGGCCACACTGAGATCTCTACATGTGACTTTTCTATACTACTGAGAACTCAGGCAGTCCTCTTCAGTCGTGGGATATTCTTGGCTAACGTTTCTTTGAATATTGTCTCCCTGCCATACTCACTATTTTGGCCTCCTAGATCACCAGTTAGACAAATCCTGGGTCTTACAGATCCACCCATCCCTTTTCTTCCTGCTCTTTCCTATTTCCCATCTCTTTGTGCTGCGTTCTGAGATAGCTCGTTGATTGAATCTCCCAGCTCTTCAACTGTTATCTATTTGGCTTTTCAGTCCATCCGTTCAGGTTTTTATTTCAAAAATCAAAGTATTAACATCCATTATCTGTTAATTTTCTTACGGATGCGGTGTCCACTCCTGTCTCTGCGGCTATTAATTCAGCGTATTCTAGAGCCCTATTCTGATTGATCAGCAAGTGGATGTGGTAGTTACTCATCTGTCATGTGGCTCCGAGGCCAGAGCCTGTGACCATAAACAGCATCAGGGATCTCAGAGGTACTGAGGAGGGACCCAGAGTTGGATATGGGAAACACAGGAGGCAGCAGAGGATAACTCATAAAAAGTGAAGTGGGGGCCTGGCCCATGTGCAGCTGAGCCTGCCTGAATGAACTTCCACTCTGTCTCATTAAAGTCTCTCGTGATGTGGGACACAAAGAGGGATCCTAGTCTCCAGAAAAACCCAGGGAAAGTCACTCAGAAGGATGAACAGAACGTTCAAAAGTGGGTTTCATTTTTAGTTTGCTGCTTGGAGACCCAGAGGAGCAAATATAGGCTAGACTTGGAGGTCAGGGACCCAGCTGGAGGACAGAGAAATGCAAGCACATAAAAATGGCTTCTCAGGGAGTGGGTGGAATAGGGAACACAGGAGATCTGGGCCAGGCCTGAGAATTCCAATAAAATCATCCAAATTTCTACAAGGCAAGGTAAACTGGCAAAGAGGCAATAGGTGAGAGAAATAGTTTGAAAAGGGCTCAGTGATCTGTGATCAATTGGAACTTGGAAATAAGACATAATTGACATTGTTATAGTTTTTATTACATTATTAACGTAGTTGTATCAGAGTGAGGAATAATTCACCTTACAGCTCTGCCCCATACTGTGTGACTTGGGGTAAGTTACTACACCACTCTGAGCCTTCAGTTTCCTTGCCAGTAAAATGGAGATAATAGAACCTCGCTTTGAGATAACTTAGATGAAATATCTATATAAACTGTAAGGTCATATAATACAAATGGCAGGCATGATTTTGCCTGAGGCTCCTTCTAACTCTCTTGGAGCTTAGGATCAAAGCAGAAATGAACAATCCAGTGTTCCTTGAAAGAGAGAGAAAGCATCTCTAGGCTCAGGTAAGCATTCCAGGTGTCCCCACAAGGCCCCGAACTGCCACAGCCAGTAGACGGGACACATTCTCCCAAGTATTCCACTCTTTTACTGAGGGCCTTCTGTGCCGGGAATCGTGCCAGGTAATGGGCACATGAGGAACATGGCTGACAGGCGTGTCCCTGGAGGTCATGACCCAGTAGTGAAAGCAAGCCTTGAGCTAGTAAATATAAAAACCGGTCAAGGATTATCAAAGGGAGCATGTAGGATCCTATGGGAGTATGTAATGGAAAACCTCTTCCCGATCACCCAGATGAGGTCAGGTGCCCCTTTAGGTTGAATCTTAAAGAGAGTTGGTGTTTGCCAGGAGAAGGAATGGCGGTCGCGGGGGGCTTATTCCAGGGAGAGAGAACAGTATACGAAGACCCTGGAGGTGAAGAGACAATGCTCTTGCCAAAAGCGAGAAAACCTCCTCTTTCCAAATTATGCAGGCGTTCTTCCAGTATCTGGGAGCAGACATTAAAGTCACTCACGATACGGGACACCAAGAGGGCTCCCAGTCTCCAGAAAAACCCAGTGAAAATCACTCAGAAGGATGAACAGAATATTTGAAAATAGATTCCATTTTCAGTTTGTTGTGCTTGCAAGGGGGTGGGTGGGGAGGAGGTTTCTGGCGTCCCCATGCCTCCGGAGCGGCATCAACACCACTGTTGAAAGTTTGCAAGCCCTGAAACCCCCTGGATGGAAACCATCCCTGACCCCCAGTTTAGTTGAGATAAAAGTTGTGACTTGCCTGCCCTCCATCCCAAATTCTACATGGAAGCTGTTATCAGTGGTCCTAAGAAATCAGCCAGGGGCTGCTATGGAAAGCTTCCACTTGCTAGGACGTGATGTAGACAATGAGATTACTTCTGGACGGGCACCCCTGAGGTGGCAGGCTCTGCAACAACTGATGGGTAGTGGGTTTGCCAAAGAGCTCTTTCCACATTCACTTCAGCGCCACAGGAAGCAGTCATTTTCTTATGCAGTGGGAACCATCCTCCTGAAAGGTACGGCCGCGGAAAAGATAAAGTTGCCCAAATAGTTCAGCTGAATTCTGAGTCTCATTCCCCACTTTTATGGAAGGCCCAGCTCTGCTCACACGGAAACAGACGTTCAGAGCTAACGTTTTCCACTCAACAGACTGTTATTGGGTGAGGCATGTGTCTGTAGCACCATGGCAGGATCAGCAGCGGGCATTCCTGGAAGAAGTGCTTCTCTACAGCTTATCAATAAAGAGCTTATTGGCTTTACAGAGCCTGCCCTCCACCCTCCACCCTGGGAATATCTGAAATGGACAGAATAAGGGTAAAATCTGCCACCAGCTTCACGACACAATCTTTAGGTCTTCTGAAAGTTATACGAGATCCCATTTACAAAGAAACCAGGAGCAGTTTTAACCACCTATATTTATAAAGCTCCCATTTCTGGGAAACCCAGAGGGTAGCCGATGCTTGTTCAACCCAGTTCTCTGACCTGAGGGTTTGGGAATTGGGGTATACATGGGAAGAAGATATACACCTTGGTACCCGCTCCTTAAGTACAGCGGGTGAGGAGTGGGAGAGAGGGCCCCACAGAAATCATTCTGGGCTCACCTCTAAACATTCTGATTCAGTAGAGGTCATAGGCTTTGGCCTACGTGGTAAATCTCCAATATACCATTTACCAGACCTATAACCTTGGTTGGGCAAGTTACTTAACCTCCCTGAGCCTCAGGTTCCCTAGTGGTGTCACTGAGGCAGCACCCATCTCCCACGACAGGAGCTTGGCCTCCATGCTGCGGTGTGAGGACCCCAAGCGGACTTTGGCTCCTTGGACACTGTGTTCCAGGGCCTGAGCCCAAGGCACTGAGTTTATTTTCAAACATCAATGTTTTCACTGCAATATTTTCCTCTAAAGGCTATCCCAAAGTGCCAACCCATGTAAAAACAGCAGCAACATGTGAAGGCCAGATCCTCTCTCCCTGACCTTTCGTGGCGTCTTTTAGAAGATAGTAACTCTCAGTTGACGGGTCCCAATGCTGCTTGTGGACCACAACAGGCATTCTGTGTGTGCCCATGTGCACAGATCAGTAAACGGACACGGGTGCAGATAAGCATAAGCGTGTGTGATCATAATAATAGCTAACATTTATTGAGCACTTACTGTGTGCCAGGCAGTTTGTAGGTAATCTCATTTCATCTATACCAACTCTAAGCAGTAGGTACTACTGATATTGAAGTCCAGAAACTAGCAGCAGCTTGCCCAAGTTCACTCAGCTGCTGAGGAGTAGAGCAGGACTTGGCTCCGGGCAGCGTGGCTCTAAAGCACGATCTTATCCTCTCTACTGCCTCTTGCTTTCTTCTCTCTCCTCTCCTTGGCCCTGGGCAGCTAACATTTTACATTCTACCTACTTCCAAAGGCCTGAGGCTCCTTGAGCAGACACTAGGTAAGACTCTAGGGCCCTGCCAGGGGAGTGGACTTTCATACATTCCATATCCCTGTCTCTCCTCCACACAGCTTTCCAGATCTCCCCAGCCCACAGTCACCTCTCCCGCCTTTGTTTTCCTTTATGGCCCATGACCACAGTCAGCAGTTGGTGGGCATCCCTGGTGATCTTTCGAGCCTGTCTTTATTCCAGTGTAACCCAGTGCTGTGAAGCATGTGGCTTAACTCGCCTGCCTCTCTCCCCCAGCCCCTTGCAGCTGGACCCCTATTAGCCTGGGCAGCACGTTTGTGTGATTTAGAAAAAGCCGCCATCTCTGGCAGGATACACTTTGGAAAAGGCACCTCTCAGGGGAGCTTGGGCTGGACTCCAGGCCCTCCTGCCGCCCACACTCCTCCCCCCTCTCCCTCTCCCACCACCTCTGCCCGGCACCAGCCTCTCATCTAGCAAAAGGGCTAGCAAGGAGGTGCTCAGTACACAGTCATCTGTTGCCTGCCTGCCATTCTAAGGTAGGGCCTGTTGAAACCGTTACGAAGATTCACGAAAGCTAAGAGGACTATAAGAGTGGTTATCTCTTTAAAATGTAAATCTGCTTTATTCCATGAGAAGAGTTTAAATCCCCCCCCAAAAAAATAGGGGAGGCAGCTTAAGTGGATGACTAAATGTCCAGGAACCAAAGTTGGGGGGCAGCAAATGCTGCTCACAACAAATCTGACAAAAGCTCGACAAAGTCTTAGGAAGCTGTGGGTAAAGTGCCCCACCCTCCACCATCCACCACCATTTACAAGCCACGACAGTTTAGGAAAATCACAAAATCTTTCTCCCAGCCCCAGATTGTGCATCTGTAAAATGGGGCTAATCATCCCTTCTCCCCACCATTCAGAGGACGACGTGGTACTTAGAAGAGACGGTGGGTAGTGAAGACACCCAGAGAATTGTGCTAGGCAGTTAGGACTTACAATTACTATCACGAGGAATATCTGTCAAGTAATCACCAAAGCCAAGAAAAAAATATTCTTTTTTGCCTGAAAAATAATGGTGCATGCAGTCTGCAAGCATGAGTTTCTGGCAAACACTTAAGTTTAAGAACAACCGCAGATGGCTGCAGCATTTTAGCTATGTGCAAGAAAAGAACCCAGAGAGACCCCAGAGAGAGAGCCCATTGTGTTCAATTCCTCAGTTTCAAGGGAGATTTCGGAGAGTGAATTGGACAGTGTCCCGTTTTTCTTCTGGTTTCAAGACGATCAGCTCCTTTGCTTTGGAGCCTTCATAAGGCTTTCTTGTAAAGTCGCCATGGATTGGGAGTGGGGGGCAGTGTCATCAGGGTTGGAGAAACCAGTAGTGGGAGGATGGTTCTCCAGAGGGAGGAGTGCTAAAGGCTGGAACTAGCCTTTTTAAATAGCTTTGAAAATGAGTCAAAAGAGAGAGTGATGGTGGAGGCATTGGCATTGCAGCAGATTCAAAACCTCTTCAGAGGTGGAGGGAAATGCCAGAGTGATGGGGGAAACTATCGGAAGCCACAAGGAGTGGGCAGAGAAGAGCCTGAGGGCTTTCAGTGTGGACAAAGGTGGGAGACATCACTTCACGGAAAAAATGACCCAAATTCTGTTTATGATTCATTCATTCATTAACTTTTCTAGAACCCTGAAGTCCACCTAAGCGCAAGGCATGGTGTTAGTAGGTCCAGTATGGGTGGGCAGGGAGAGGAGGCCGGTGGGAAGGACACTGAGAATATTGTCTCTGCCCCTAAGGAGCTTATGAGACAGCTAGAGAGAAAGACACGCATATAAATACAAACAGCAAGGCTCCATGTGACCAACTCCACAGGAAAGGAGTATGCAAATGATGAAGGGGAAACAGCCCAGGGTTGACTCTGCTCAGAGGAGGGGGATGAGGAACTGTCTCCCAGGGAGGCAGTCTTTCTGGTCTCGCGGAATCCTCGGGATTCTGCTGCAACTAGATGGCAGAGTGCTCTTGATGGTGGCATAAGACATGAATTCAGATGCGTTTTGAGTGTTTTCACAGAAGGCATTGGTCCTAAAGAGTTGCTGAAGCCCTAGTGAACACTGGGAAGTTTTAGGAAAAGCATTAAATATGAAGAAGTCTGTGTAAGCAACCCAGAGCATACACGAGTTAAACTATGTGATAATATGCTTTCAGTGTGACTAAAAATGCCTGGCCCCTTTTAAAAGGCTACATTGCAAACTATAAAGAAACTGATATATAACAACGTACGCCTGAAATTATACAATATTATAAACCAAGATGACCTCAATAAAATGATTTTCAAAATAATAGTAAATAAATGCACAAAATTAAAGGCTACATTGCGGAAAGATGCACACACAGACAGCTTGCAAAGAGCTTAATGGGACCAGCTGAACTGGAGGGAGATTACCATGGGTTTTCAGGAGATAAGAGTGGTTTAGAAGCTCAGAGGTGGGGTCTCAGGCTACTCTGGAGGTAAGAGATTGTTTACTCCAAAACCAAAAGAAGGAGCACGCCAGGATCATTCAAGACGTTTATATAAATCTTATCAGAGAAATGAGCAATAAGCATTATTAACGTGCCCCACCAGAACTTTGTCCAAAAAAGATGAGAAGATGCTTTTGGTTAATTATTAGTCAAAGAAATAAAGACAGTAAATACGCTTCTTTCAATTTACAAGGTTTTTTTCCCCAACCATCCTAATCTGAAGCAGCTATTTTCCTCAGAGAGCGCACAATGCCTTGATACAGTCAGCTACATGAGCATTCATGGTACCTACAACTGGCCATAATCTTGGCCATTTGAACAAAGGGTAAAGAGGTGGGAAAGAGTCATTCTCCCTGGAGTGTGAAGCAAGGAGAGCTTCACAGAGATCGCGATGGAGGAAGAGGATTCCAAGGAGTTGAGTGCGGGGCAGGTCCTTCCCAGGAGAAAGAATGGCATGTGTGTGATGGCCCATTGAAGAGGACGACGGGCAAAATTCCAGAGTCCTCTGATTCTGGGCACTCTCTCCCTGCCCAGCATCTCACTCCCAAACTCAATTGCTATTTTACCTCTGAAACTCTCGCCTCTCCCCCTTCCTCTCTATTCTCAAGGCCACCTGTGAGCTAAGGCTTTCCTCAGCTCTCCCCTGGAACAGAGTCACACGAATGCCCTGCCCCGGTTCTCTGCTTCCTCCCATCCTTCCTCCTTACTGCTGACAGTTAATACAGAGCTCACCATGTCACTCTTCTGCTTAAAAACGTGAAGAACCCTTGGCCCCCTCTTCAATGCTAATTTTATTTCAATGGGAAGGAATTACCATCACGAGGAATATCTGTCAAGTAATCACCAAAGCCAAGAAAAAAATATTCTTTTTTGCCTGAAAAATAATGGTGCATGCAGTCTGCAAGCATGAGTTTCTGGCAAACACTTAAGTTTAAGAACAACCGCAGATGGCTGCAGCATTTTAGCTATGTGCAAGAAAAGAACCCAGAGAGACCCCAGAGAGAGAGCCCATTGTGTTCAATTCCTCAGTTTCAAGGGAGATTTCGGAGAGTGAATTGGACAGTGTCCCGTTTTTCTTCTGGTTTCAAGACGATCAGCTCCTTTGCTTTGGAGCCTTCATAAGGCTTTCTTGTAAAGTCGCCATGGATTGGGAGTGGGGGGCAGTGTCATCAGGGTTGGAGAAACCAGTAGTGGGAGGATGGTTCTCCAGAGGGAGGAGTGCTAAAGGCTGGAACTAGCCTTTTTAAATAGCTTTGAAAATGAGTCAAAAGAGAGAGTGATGGTGGAGGCATTGGCATTGCAGCAGATTCAAAACCTCTTCAGAGGTGGAGGGAAATGCCAGAGTGATGGGGGAAACTATCGGAAGCCACAAGGAGTGGGCAGAGAAGAGCCTGAGGGCTTTCAGTGTGGACAAAGGTGGGAGACATCACTTCACGGAAAAAATGACCCAAATTCTGTTTATGATTCATTCATTCATTAACTTTTCTAGAACCCTGAAGTCCACCTAAGCGCAAGGCATGGTGTTAGTAGGTCCAGTATGGGTGGGCAGGGAGAGGAGGCCGGTGGGAAGGACACTGAGAATATTGTCTCTGCCCCTAAGGAGCTTATGAGACAGCTAGAGAGAAAGACACGCATATAAATACAAACAGCAAGGCTCCATGTGACCAACTCCACAGGAAAGGAGTATGCAAATGATGAAGGGGAAACAGCCCAGGGTTGACTCTGCTCAGAGGAGGGGGATGAGGAACTGTCTCCCAGGGAGGCAGTCTTTCTGGTCTCGCGGAATCCTCGGGATTCTGCTGCAACTAGATGGCAGAGTGCTCTTGATGGTGGCATAAGACATGAATTCAGATGCGTTTTGAGTGTTTTCACAGAAGGCATTGGTCCTAAAGAGTTGCTGAAGCCCTAGTGAACACTGGGAAGTTTTAGGAAAAGCATTAAATATGAAGAAGTCTGTGTAAGCAACCCAGAGCATACACGAGTTAAACTATGTGATAATATGCTTTCAGTGTGACTAAAAATGCCTGGCCCCTTTTAAAAGGCTACATTGCAAACTATAAAGAAACTGATATATAACAACGTACGCCTGAAATTATACAATATTATAAACCAAGATGACCTCAATAAAATGATTTTCAAAATAATAGTAAATAAATGCACAAAATTAAAGGCTACATTGCGGAAAGATGCACACACAGACAGCTTGCAAAGAGCTTAATGGGACCAGCTGAACTGGAGGGAGATTACCATGGGTTTTCAGGAGATAAGAGTGGTTTAGAAGCTCAGAGGTGGGGTCTCAGGCTACTCTGGAGGTAAGAGATTGTTTACTCCAAAACCAAAAGAAGGAGCACGCCAGGATCATTCAAGACGTTTATATAAATCTTATCAGAGAAATGAGCAATAAGCATTATTAACGTGCCCCACCAGAACTTTGTCCAAAAAAGATGAGAAGATGCTTTTGGTTAATTATTAGTCAAAGAAATAAAGACAGTAAATACGCTTCTTTCAATTTACAAGGTTTTTTTCCCCAACCATCCTAATCTGAAGCAGCTATTTTCCTCAGAGAGCGCACAATGCCTTGATACAGTCAGCTACATGAGCATTCATGGTACCTACAACTGGCCATAATCTTGGCCATTTGAACAAAGGGTAAAGAGGTGGGAAAGAGTCATTCTCCCTGGAGTGTGAAGCAAGGAGAGCTTCACAGAGATCGCGATGGAGGAAGAGGATTCCAAGGAGTTGAGTGCGGGGCAGGTCCTTCCCAGGAGAAAGAATGGCATGTGTGTGATGGCCCATTGAAGAGGACGACGGGCAAAATTCCAGAGTCCTCTGATTCTGGGCACTCTCTCCCTGCCCAGCATCTCACTCCCAAACTCAATTGCTATTTTACCTCTGAAACTCTCGCCTCTCCCCCTTCCTCTCTATTCTCAAGGCCACCTGTGAGCTAAGGCTTTCCTCAGCTCTCCCCTGGAACAGAGTCACACGAATGCCCTGCCCCGGTTCTCTGCTTCCTCCCATCCTTCCTCCTTACTGCTGACAGTTAATACAGAGCTCACCATGTCACTCTTCTGCTTAAAAACGTGAAGAACCCTTGGCCCCCTCTTCAATGCTAATTTTATTTCAATGGGAAGGAATTACCATCACGAGGAATATCTGTCAAGTAATCACCAAAGCCAAGAAAAAAATATTCTTTTTTGCCTGAAAAATAATGGTGCATGCAGTCTGCAAGCATGAGTTTCTGGCAAACACTTAAGTTTAAGAACAACCGCAGATGGCTGCAGCATTTTAGCTATGTGCAAGAAAAGAACCCAGAGAGACCCCAGAGAGAGAGCCCATTGTGTTCAATTCCTCAGTTTCAAGGGAGATTTCGGAGAGTGAATTGGACAGTGTCCCGTTTTTCTTCTGGTTTCAAGACGATCAGCTCCTTTGCTTTGGAGCCTTCATAAGGCTTTCTTGTAAAGTCGCCATGGATTGGGAGTGGGGGGCAGTGTCATCAGGGTTGGAGAAACCAGTAGTGGGAGGATGGTTCTCCAGAGGGAGGAGTGCTAAAGGCTGGAACTAGCCTTTTTAAATAGCTTTGAAAATGAGTCAAAAGAGAGAGTGATGGTGGAGGCATTGGCATTGCAGCAGATTTGAAAGCTCTTCAGCTTTCTTTTGCCAAAAATGAGGGGGAGGGGGTTGAATGTGGCAAAATTAAATATCTGAACTTCCTGTTCTACAATAAAGAAAAGATAGTTGTAACTTAAATCTGGAGAAAGGATTGTGGTGACAAGTTCTCCCTATTAGACAATCCCACGAAGGCAGACGTTGGCTGTCTCTTTCAGTAGGCAGAGCATGGGCCCAACGAGTAGAAGGTGGTGTTGAAGCTTGGTCCCTTTTTTGCGGCTGACCCAACGGATTACGGAAGCAGTGAATAAAGAAGACATTGCCCACCCTCAGGGAGCTTACAGTTCTAGCAGGGGAAACAATTACCAAATAAGTACTTCATATGGTTCTGTGACAGAAAAGGTAAGAATTCGGGAAAGTTTGAGAGAAGCTGAAATGGCCGAGGAAGAGCGTGGTGTGAGAGGAGCTCCCAAAGAGCTCAAGAATTTAAAATTTGGGAGAAGGAGGAACAGGAAAAAGATCCTGAGAAAGAAGAGTCAGAAGGTAAAGAAGACCAAAAAAAGTATTTTTATCACCAAAGCCAAGACGAGAGAGGGTTTCAAGAAGGAAGATAAGGTTAATTGTATTGCGTGGTGCTGAGAGATCATGTCAGAAGAAGGCAGAAACTTATATTGGATGAAGCAAAGAAGATCTTGGTGACCCCCAGAAAGAGCAGCTTCTGCAAAGTGGTGAAGCCGGAGCCTGAATGGGAAGGAGAAGAGGAGACAGTGCGGAGGCAGTGCCTGTGTCCAACTCTTAGAACGCTTGGCTGTGAGTGGAAAGCAGATAGAATAGGCAAGAGCGTGAGGGAGGGGTGGAGTTAAGGGAAGTTTTGTTTGCTTGACTTTCTTGGTAATGGAAGATTCTAGCATACATTTGAGCGCTGGAGGGAAGAATCCAGGCATGATGAAGAGGTTGAAGATTTGGGAAGGAGACGGTATGCCTAATGGAACAGGACCCCTGCTTAGGCAGGATTGGATGAGATCCAGGCACATGTGGAGGGACTGGCCTTGGGGTTGGAGGAGGGACATGTACTCTGTTGTAATCTACATGGGAGGAGAGGACAGGTACAAATGCAACTGATCGATTTTCTCTGCCAAGCTTCTTCTCCGGGAACAAAGGGGTTAGAAACATAAAGCTCTGGGAAGAGGAAATGAAATTATGATTGTGAAAGCGGTGGGTGCTTCTAGAAAAGCATGGCAAAACTGCGGGGCTGTGTTGAGGGCTAAAGTGAGAATGTGATGAGAGCCACACCAAAAGGTCCAGTTGTGTCACATTCGTCAGTAACACTGATCTACTTAGGCTCAGGCATGAATAAGCACTCGGGCCTTTGCCAGGCAAGGACAATCAAGAGGGGCACAACGGATTTACTAATATTTTTAGGACAGCATGGGAAGACTATGGCCTCTAAGGTGGCTACAGAAGGAAGTAAAGATGGGAGGAGGTTCACGGACATAGAGAAAGTGGAGGGACCACTGGCTTGGAGATCTCATTGAGGCTGGAGAACTATCACAGTGAGGGGACTGGAAGCGGGTGGTGAGAGAAAAGATTTCAGAGGAGGTACAGATTCTGATGATGACAAGGTCCCAGCTGGCCCCCTGGAGTGAGTGGGTTGAGGTGGAGGGAGAATGTCACTGAAGGTGCAGTTGTCACGGAACTCTGCAGCCAGGGTGTTACTTAGATCAGCCACAAGGATATTCAGCTGCTTAGCACGATGGGGTGGAAAGGAAGACAGAGGCTAAAGCTTTCAGTGAGCAGGGGAGACAGGGTGAGTGGCTGGATGGTGTGAAGCTCAAAGGAGGTTTCAGTTTTAGAGAAAGAAAAAGAGAGTTAATGGTCCAAGGGTAGCACTCCAGAAGACATCAACCCTAGCTTCCAACACTGACATTGGGGGATTTGTGTTTAAAAACCCTTCCTCTACTTCAGAGGGCAACAGGGCAAACAGCGTCCTCAAGGGTCAGCCTGAGTACAATGAGGAGAAGGAGTTGGAAGGATAGGTTCGGGCAGGCAGAGGGCAGTAGCAGTTCCTGGCACAGCAAGAAGGCTGCGTGGATGTGGCACACCTCTCAGTGGAGTCTGAGGTTACTTAATATCCTCAACTGAGTGCAACCAGTATCAGCTCTGGACACTTTGTAGAGATCAAGACAACCCAAATTATGACGGACCTGGTTTCCAGGTTATGGTTTCTGAATCCCTTTGAAGGTTCTTTTATGTCACTTGAAAGTATATAGATGATAAATTACACAAAACAGCTGAAAGAGTGGGTCACTGACTTTACAAAAATAACACATAAGTGATCAGACATCTCAGCCATTAAAGTTTTTTTATATTAGACCCTATTTCTTCTGCCTTTCCAGTCTCTTCCCCTGCCATTTGCCTTACACTCCACCCAGCTATACCAAACTAGTCCACATTTCCCAAACACACAGCGCCCATGCGAGCCTCTGAGATTGTGTGATGTTCCTCTATCTTGTACAGCCCCTGGATTGCGGGCAGGTGACCTAGTGTCACCTGGTTACCCTTTGTCGTCTCTCTTCCTTAAGTCAACTGAGCATTTTTCATTGCCTCAGGCCGGCAGAATGCAGAGGGGAAAAAATATTTTCCTGGCTTTTGAGTTTCAAAATCCAGGTCCTATAGAGGTAGGCAGGATTGGCCACAATAATAGCTTTGGGAAAAGGGATGTGTGACAGGAGCAAGGCTTCTCCTGCCTCCTCCACAGGCAGGAGGGAGGAGGAGAGGCTGAGGCAGGAGCAGTCCCCAGATCTGCTTCCCCTGGGGCTCTCTGAACTGGAGTTTCTGTCATTAAGCCACTCAGCCTACTAACCTGTCCCATTTTGGCTTACATTGTGCCTTAAATTTGCTTTCACTGCCATTATTTAAAGTTGTGGATACCGTAAATTTTAAAAGTCCAGATTTCAGGCCCCTCTTGAGAAAAAAATCAGAAGATCTGGCCGCACTGGGCTCACATTCCCTCAAGGCCACAGTCAGCTGTCCCCTTCAATGGGGCAGGTGCTCTCCATTCCCCTGGATTGTTGTCCTCTGATCCTTACCTGCCTGACCTTTGTAGTTCTTTCAACTTCAGATCCCCTGATGCCCCATGAGCTGAGGGCTAGGCTATAGGCTAATGAATATGACTAGTCTTGGGGAATCTAGTTGTAGCCTTAGAGACCAAAAAGAATCTGGCTTCCCCCAACACTGGGGAAAACAGCTGATTTCCTCTGTGCAAAAGTACAGTTAGCTTCTGCTCCCTCCCTAAGTCTGCCCAGATGCACAGCCCAGGCTCAGTAAGGAAAGACTTAGCTGTCACCTCAAAAAAAAGCCAGATCTGACCCTTCTCTGCCAGGCTCGGAGAAGAGCAGAGAGGAGTATGTGACCATGCCCCCCCATGTCACATTATGTGCATGACGACACCATCTTCTCATTCAGAGGCACTTGTGTACGCACTGAGAGAGCAGACAAACACCGGCACATCCTAAGAGCTTAAAGTATGAACCCAAAGTCTCACAGCTAATTAGTGACAGAGCAGGCAGGCCTCCTCTCTTCCCCACCGGTGCCCTGGAAGACCACACCGCTCCACCCTGTGAGCACAAGAGCTGGGGAGGAGGCCCCGCCCAGGCCAGAAGGAAAAGTGTTTCCCTCCTCACCTGGATGGAGGCAGTTGAGCTGCTGCCAGTTCATTCTCCAGCCCATGGTGTCAAGAATTAGTCCAAAATTTCTATCGTGCCCTGACTCATTTAAGGAAACTTTCCAAGTTTATTTGCACCTCTAACTCCATGGGTTCAACAGATCTGCAGAGCATGTTTCCTACAAAGAGCTCCTATCTGCTCTCGCCCTCTTAGAAGCAGCCTTCCAAAGCTGAGGTGGAGTGCAAGGAGAAAGCTGGAGACAAAAAACTGACAAATCAAAGGGGTACCGCTAATCGACATGCAGGTTTTCTGGGTCTGGTCTTTTGCTGCGGCTGGATCATTGTCTGCCCAGGAGCGTTCATTCTGGAAGGAAAAGCAGGACACTGGAAGCAAGCTTCAGGCATTTTACTACTCTCTCTGTGGACTTGCCGGTTGCCATGGTTACTTTTTCCAAAACACTAAATTGGGGCTCTCCCCCCTTTTCCACCCTGGAGAGGGGATCAAAGAAGAGGGATGTCTGCGCCCCGAAGAATCTGAGGAGAGCAGGACTTTCCTTGCTTCTACGCCGCTGTACTTTCTGCTCTAGAGAGCAAGTCTGCCCTGCATTCCAGGCTTTTCGTTACGGCTTCAGTCTCTGTCACTCCTGGGCAGGGTGGATTGAGCCAAATCTAACCCCTGAGGCTTGGAGCCTTTCCGGAGCCCATCAGCCCAGCTCCCACACTCGCGGCAACTCAAAGTGGGCGCGCCGGGCCTCAGGCCGGCCCCCAGCAGCCGGCGCTCACCGCAGAATTTGCGCCGCCGGGTGCAAAACGAAAACGCGGAGCCCCGTGTTCCAAAGGCAGGAGGAAAGCCTTTTCCCCTTCTTCCGTGCGCGGCCTCTCTTTCCACTTGTCGTGATGGTTTTTATTTGCCATTTAACGTGGCGCTCTCTAGGGCACATGGATACTCGCAGGACACCTCACAGGCGCCCAGGGACCCCCCACCCTGGGACTCAAGTGCCCTGGGCTGTGCCCCCAGCCCCGACCCATCCCCAATCCGTGCCCAAGCCACCATCCTGCGGAGGACCCGGGTGTTCAGTGGGCGAGGACTGAGGAGAGGCGGGCGACGGAGAGAGTTCCCCGGAAGCCGCGGGAGACGCGACCCTGTGTGAGCCATGGGTCCAATTCCAGGCACATTCCATGTTCCATTGGACTTCGCTTACAAAACGCAAATTCAACGATAAAATTATTAAGAATTTCAATGTGGTGACTGCAGAGCATTAAACTGCAAGCCAGCCCTCTTCTGAGCGCGGGTCCTATGTGACTGCACTGGCCCATTGCCCCTGCAGCTGGCTTGCCTGCCTGGCCCCTGTCGGAGGGAAGGGTCCTCCTTGTGTGGACTCCAGCTCACCAGGCAGGAGCGCTCAGGGGCCACAGCTGATTGGTCCTAGGTATTTGCTCCTCCCTCCACTCTCTCCCCGAGCCTGGGGTGGTGGGGGAGCAGGTACTATACACATACAGCCGTCCCCCCTTGTCCATGGTTTGGCTTTCCACGATCCAGTTACCTGCAGTCTGAAAATATCGATGGAAAATTTCAGAAATAAACAATAGGTAAGTTTTAAATTGGGCGCTATTCTGAGTAGCGTGATGAAGCCTCCTGAGGTCCTGCTCCATCCTGGCCAGGACGTGAATCATCCTTTTGTCCATCCTATCCATGCTGTGTAGCTACCAGACTGTTAGTCGCTCGGTAACCATATCAGTCATCAGATTGCCTGTGGTGGTATCACAGTGCTTGTGTTCAAGTAACATTTATTTTACTTAATAATGGCCCCAAAGTGCAAGAGGAGTGATGCTGCAATTTGGATACCCCAAAGAGAAGCCATGAAGTGCTTCCTTTAACTGAAAAGGTGAAAGTTCTCAACTTAATAGGGAAAGAAAAAAATTGTATGCTGATGTTGCTAAGATCTGTGGTAAGGACGAATCTTCTATCAGTAAAATTGTGAAGAAGGAAAAGAATTCACGCTAGTTTTGCTGTCTCACCTCAAATGTGCCTACATAGGAAGAAACAGTATATATAGCGATGGGCACTATCCTCCGTTTGAGGTATCCACTGGGGGTCTTGGAACGGATCAGCCATGGATAAGGGGGGACTACTGTAAATACAAAAGAAAAGTACCAGACTCACTTCTTCCTAAGTTTCTTCTAGGACACTGTTCAAACCTTTCTATTGTATAGGCGGGGTTGCGTTAGTTACATTAGACCCCATCTCCCTTTATTGCTTTAAAATCATCTTATTGAGGCTTAATTGGTATACAATAAAGTGTACAATTTAAATATTTTAAGTGTACAATTTTATGAGTTTTAACATATATATATATACACACACTTGTGAAGCCATCCCCAAAATTAGGATAACATTTCCATCACCCTTTTGTAACCTATCTTTTCCTCCACCCAATCTCCAGGCAACTACTGACCTGCTTCCTGTCACTACTGATTAGTTTGCATTTTCTATTTTATGTACTGTAATCACATACATAGTCTATACTCTTTCCTGCCCGGCTTCTTTCACTCAGTGTATTGATTTTGAGATTCGTTCATATTGTTGTTTGTATCAACAGTTTGCTCCTTAATATTCCTGAACAATATCGTAATGTAGAGTTAAACCACAGTTTATTTAATTATTAATGAACATTTGGGCGGTTAGCCAATAGTTTTCGCTATTTCACATAAGGCTACCATGAACACCAGTGTATGTGAGTGGAATGGCTGTGTCAGATGGTACGGATATGTTTAACTTTTTAAGAAACTGCCAAATTATCTTTCAAAATACCACTGCGTTCCCCCCCGTAGTGTATGAGACTTAAACAGTTGCTCCATGTTTTCACCAGCTCTGGGTAGGTGTCAGTCTTTTAATTTTCGCCATTTTAGAGGTATCTGATCTTGGTCTTAATTTGCATTTCCCTGATTACTAATGATTTTGAACATTTTTTGGTGAGTTTACTAGCCTTTCATATGTCTTCTTTTAGGAAGTGTCTGGTCAAGTCTTTTCCCTGTTTTTAAATTTTGGTTTGTCTTATTGAATTTTAAGAGTTTTTAAAATATATGTATATTCTGGATTCAAGTTCTTTGTCTGATGATATATGTGTTTCAAATATTCTCTCCTAGTCTGTGGTCTGCCGTATTTTCTTAGAGTCTAGTAAAGGTCAAGTTTTTTCAATTTTTCAGTAAGTCCAGTTATCAAGTTTTTCTTTTATGGTTCTAAGAAAACTTTGCCACTCCAAGGTCACAAAAATTTTTCTCCTGTTTTCTTCTAGAAGTTTAAAAATTTTAAGTTTTGCATTTAGATCTCTGATCCATTTTGAGTTAATTTTTGTGTATGGTGTGAGGTAAGGGTTGATGCCTCCACTCCCTTTACGGATATCCAGTTGATCCAGTGCATTTGTTGAAAAGATTTTCCTTTCCCCATTGAATTGCCTTGGTACCTTTGTTAAAAATTGGCAATATATGTGTGGGGCTCTTTCTGGACTCGCTATTCTGTTGCATTAATCTGTATGTTTATTTTTTGCCAATACCAAACTGTTTTGGTTACTGTAGCTTTGTAGTAAGTCTTGAAACGTAAAGGTAAGATTGGTAAGTTGGAAGATAAGTTCTCCAACTTTGATCTTTTAAAAAATTACTTTATGTGGGGGCTATGGAGTTGCCCTGTTCAGATCTCCTTCAAAAGAACCTATTGGGAGCATAGTTGACAGCCCACCCTGTGAATTCACTACCAAGTCCACAGAAAGGCCAAGCGTCTCTGAGTAGCTTCTAACCAATGACTACGTATGGCGAAGCTACTAGTGGGAACCTGTTCCATCCAATGCAGACCTCTTCCAACAGGCAATCTTTGCTTGTGGACTCCCCATTCCTGGCCGAAAATCCCTCAGAACTGCATGGTGGTCTGAAGTCCATACAATTTGCACACAATTCTTCTTTCCCTCTCCCCTTTCACAGGTGTCAGAGCTGCCTTGGGGTCTGACGGCTTCCTTGCCTACTCCTGCTCCATTCCCTCTTAGCCTTCCCAGTCAACTTTCCCCTATAAATCTCCTGCATGTCTAATCCAGTCTTGCTGCCTGCTTCACAAAGCCCCTAACTCACATACTTTGGCTATTCTAGGTCTTTTGCATTTCTATATAAGTTTTAGAAATCAGCTTGTGAAATTCTACAAAAAGCAACCAAAAAAACGCCTGCTGGAACTTTAATTGTCAGCTCATTGATTCTATAAAACAATTTGGGCAAATTGCCACAGTAACAATATTGAGTCTTATATCACAAATATGATACCTCTTGCCATTTATTAGGTCTTCTTCAATTTCTCTTAGCAATGTTTTATACTTTTCAGTATACTCAGTATCAAAAAAATATCTTTTGGTAAATTTATTCCTCAGTATTTTATGTTCTTTGGTACTACTGTATTAGAATTGGTTTTGAATTTTTATTTTCCAATTGATTACTACTAGTGTATAAAAAGACACTTGGATTTTGTATATTGACCTTGTATCCTGAAACCCTGCTAAATTCATTAGTAGTCCCAGTTCTTTCGTCTCTGCTCCCCTCACCTTTTTAAACAAACATTTTCACGGGACCCCAGTGCTAAGGTAAGAGTGGGATGTGGGTTGCTGGAGCTTCAGGTCTGTCTCCTCCCTAGAACTCCCCTACCCCTTCAAAAACAGCTTCTGGAAATTCCTGAAGAACTCCAAGATTCCAAGTAACACGGCTCAACAGTCCACCATTCTCAAGGAGTTGGTGTTTACTGAGCAGCTCCCCTCATATTTAGAGGCATTTTATCCCATGTTAGTCTTTAAACAAACAAAAAAAATCACCACCTTGCGAGATCAGTAGAAGTAGTTCGATTTTAAAGATGAAGACATAGAGATTAAATCTCCTTGACATTGTCTCACAATTGGTTTCTGTCTGAGGAAGGAAATCCATCTGTCTGACTCCGAAGTTCAGGCTCTCTCCTCTCGCCTCAACCTGGCTATTGCCAAGCTGACCTGGGCAGACAGCCAGGTTTCAAAATGAATGTCTGCTGAAGGCCAACTCTTTAGACTGGCTGGTGTTGCATTCATCCAGCACGTGGGCTTGCAGGTCAGGAGGCATGACTGGGCTCTGGGATTCCACTCCAACGGCGCCTACCGCCCTGTCTGGTTTCCCAGCTTCCTGTTCCACCCACACTGCTTTTTGAGGGCACCAAAAGCACTGACTTCTCGCTCACCCGTCTGACGAATTGTTTGCAAGTCTAAGCATTTTTTACTTCTCTGCTGCCTTTGCAGAGAACATCTTTCGGAACTGTGTGACCCAGTGCGCTTTTGGTTCTCTTCTAAAGTCTCTGGTCACCTTTTATCCATCTTCTGTCCAGATTCCTCGTTGTGACCTCTTCTCATTAATAACCCAGGGTCACCCAGTCTGCAGACTTCTGTTTTGTCCCTCTCCACACTCATTCTTGGAGACACTCTTTCAAACACTTATAGGAGGCAAGACACCTCTCATCAGGACTGCCAGGTGCCTAAAGGTATGTTCCCCAGGCTTCCTGGGTTTCTAGGATAACCCTACTGTCCCCATAAAGCCGTTAAAATAGCTTGGAAATTCTAATAGTTTTGCATTTAAATGATGTTTTCCAGATTATCCCCCATCCCCCACCACCTTCCTCTACTCTCAGAAGAGCACAAATCCTTTCTTAGACCCAAGTATGTCTTGATTTGTACTTAGGGGGACATATTTAACATTTCCAAAGAATGTCCCCACTTAGATGGGCACATTGACAATATTCAAACCTTGTGGAAAAACAAGCTCACCATAAATCTACCCAAACAGGTAGCTAATTTCTAAATTTCTCTTACTTCTAGGGCTACCACCATCCTTTTTGTTTTCCTTCCTCCTTCTCTTCTCCCGTCTAATCACCAGGCCTAGCCCATTGTTTGCTCCGAACAAGTTTTGGGTTGGGCTCTATCCTCTGTAGCTATTGGCCAGGCCAGGGCTGCACCAGTTCACTCGTGATTAGTTCATGGATTTCAAAAGACTAATCTTCTAGTCTGTAGTATTCCTCAGTCAGGGTCGATGACACAAGGACAAAAATCTTTTCCTCTGGCACTTTTTGTCACAGGTGTCCACAATCTAATGCTATTCAAAAACCAGGAGCCTGCCTCAGCAGATTTTGTATTGGCTCCCTATTTTCTATTCACTAAATCCAAACTCTCTTGTCTGCTCTTTAAGGATTTCTGCCAGGGTCCTGTATCGCCAAGTTCGTTGTTCATATTACTCCTCAATACGGAACGCCTTCAGCCAAGAGAAGAAACCCGAGGTTTGCTGGCCCTTTTGTCTGACCTGATTGTTGTCTCCTCCCTGTTTCTGCCTATTTTATTTGACATGCCATGGATGCCAACTTTCTGTCAATCTTCAATTTTCCTAGCCTTATATTTTTCTATCCCAGGATTTCTTCTCTAACCCTTTCCAACCTTCAAGATATGTGTGTTCTAGAGAAAATCTTTTAGAATATACTTAGTATATATCTCATTTGCTATTAAACTAGGTCTGGCGAGCAGATGTTCCCCCATTAATCGGAAATGAATATCATTAGACTGTGAGCTTCTTCAAGACAAGGACAATGTCTTACTTAACTTTATATCACCAGCATCTAGTCCAGTGCCAGGCACATTATTTGAGTGCAGTAAATATATGTTGAATAAATAAACACTACTTTACGGTATTGTTCCCTTGAGCAAGTTCCTTAAACGTGGAAGAGTTTCAGCTTCCTCACCTGGAGATCGTGCTCAGAATACTGACATCATGGGTTATGAACCTTAAATAAGAAAACCTATGTAAAGGTCCTAGCACAGAACTTGGCACAGAGAGCTCGATCCATGTGAGTTCGCACCTTCCTGTTACGTTTTTAGAATTGTCATCAGAATTATAGAGTTCCCATAATTGCTCCTGCATTTCAGGATATTTTTGCTACAGCCGCATCTGGGGTAGTAACAAGTTCAAGTGTAATTGTAATAATCTGAAAGAAAAAAACTCTTGGTCCAACAGGAGGAACATCCACAAGGACTCCTGCTTATAGGACCATTTATTATCAATTTTTGGTGTGGGGCTTGGCTCTGACAATTCTGACATGCAGATATATGCCGGTTTATCTTTTTAAGGGGTTCCATAAATGCATAATCTGTTTGGACACTAGGCTTCATAAAGGCCAAGACCATTTTTCCCCCCTCTTCCTTACTTTTCATACAGGGGAAAAACTATATAATCCACAACCTGAATACTCTTTGGATGCTCCAGCGTGTTCACTGTCACACTGAACTCTGCCTATTTGTATCCAGCAGGGAGAATGAAAATTATTATCCTGAGGAGCTGCTAAATCATTTCCATAGGATTTAATAATTTTCATACTTTTGGAGCGACGGTTGCTCCTAAACTGAACTATGCCCTCAACTTTTCTATCTGTAAAACAGGGGTAATAGTTTGCACTGTCACCTTCTTCTTAGGATTAACAATTATTATGATACAGAGGAAAGAGCACTGGACTGGGAGTCAAGAGAACTGAGCTCTATCGCCTGCTTTGACTAGCTGCGTAGACCTTGAGAAGGTCTATGAGGAGTCTAAATGAGAAGTCTAAATGAAGCAATCTCTACATCAGCTCTCAAATCAAGAATGATATGCTTTTTAAGAAATGAAATGAGTTAAATGGGCCTCTTCTTCTACCCAGGGAAGGCAGATGAGAGCGAGCAGACTTTCTGCGCAACGTATAGAAAGGGAACTTGGTCTGTGCTGGCCATGGTAGGTATGTGGCATCTTTGTGCCAACCATATATATGTCCTAGCACCACATACTAGGCAGGAACTCAGAGAAGGTGGACATGTCCGATTGGTGACAAGAACTCTAGGGAAGTAGAGCCATGTGGATTACTTGGATACCTTTGCACAAAGGTAATTACTATCTTTTTGTACAAAAATAGAACCTATTACTATGCATTCTTTGCAGACTTCCTAAGCTGCTCACCAGCCCTCTGACCTATGGTTGGAGGGATTGCCCATAGGTATACCTCAGCAGAGAGGGACTGGAGAAAGAAATGGGAGGGTGCCTCTTACACCTGTTGGAGTGTTAGTCCCTCCTCCAGGGATCAACTCAAGTGCAGCAGGCGAAGAGCTGCCCCTGGTATTCACTTGATAATCAGGCCAAATTCAGGGCAGATCACCTCCAACCCCAAACCCTTCTGGATCCAGATTGAACCTTAGTATCTGTCTGTGCCTGTATACTATCATATTTTCTAGTTGCTGGAAAGTGTCACAGGGTTTCCAATCAAGAGGCTTGTGTTCAAGTCCCACTTACACAAACTGTCTGGCTTTGGGCAAGACCCTTCAGGGTTCTGAGCCAATTGATGGAAGGATCAAGAGAAATGGGGATGTGTAGAGTACTTTAGTCCAGGGCTAGTCACGGCTGCCCTGGTCCTCACTCCTCTACAAATCTTCTCCTACCCAAATACTGTTTTGAGGAAGTTTTGTTAAATTAACTAAGACTGATCCCTTTGTCAGGGATATTTGAAGAGGGGGCAGCAGTACAAACCAGAGGCTTTAGAACCAGAGGGGACAGGGTACTGCAGTCCTGTAACTTTGAAGTGACTTCCCCGGGAGAAAGCTCTGCTTTCTGTAGCATCATTTCACCCACCCTGGCCCCAGCCACAGCTAGGTTCTCTTCCCAGACCTGTTCCGTTCCAGACCTTGGTTTGGCATTGTTGTGGTCTGGGAATGCCCCGAGGGAGCCCTGTCTCAGGCTCTGTTCTCATAGGAAGGGTACCTCAAAGAGTCCTACCCCACTTCACTTGGGACGTGCATCATGGCAAGGAATGGTGACACGCCCTGTGGTCACCACTGCCACAGCCCAGCCTAGTGCCTGCCTCCAGTTCATAGCCTGTGGCAGCCGTTAAAAGTATGGGATTCGAGTCACCCCAGCCAATAGAACTGGAATCAAGGATCCTTACTGTGAAAAGATGCCTGACTCTCCACCTCCAGCCCAACTACTCAGAGCTTTTGCTTTTATCCAAATAGATGATTTGAATGCCAGTTTAAAACAGTTGCCTGTGCCATTGTGATGCAAGGAAAGCACATAGGCTGGGGAGTCTAACTGGCCCTGGGTTTAAACCCCAACTTTGCCAGTCACTGTTTAGGTAACATCTTGGCAAACTGCTGAACTTGGTTTACAGGTGTGTAAAATGGAGATGCTGATGCCTTTGTACAGCTGTTGTGAGGATTAAACAGAAGTGCAATCAAGAGGGGTAAAATGCCTAGCCCATAGTGGGGACAGACAGGTTTTTTCTTGCTTCCCTCTCACCAGAGAAAGACCAAATTCCATGTTTGACTCATTTAAGAGGATTAAACTTTTTCTGTTAAAAGGCCAATCGGGTAGTAATTGATCAAGATTCTACCTGATCATTTCAGTTCAAGTATTAAAGTGTCCAAAGTCAAGGATCCATTTGCAGCATGGATCTCCTACAAAGTGGCACTGTTTGGCAGGGAGTCTGCCAGCTGTTTCCTCCCTACTCCACACCCTCGCCCTGACTAGTCCTATCCCAGCCTAAGGTTTGAAGGAAAAGAGCCATCAAGTTCTGTCTAGAATTTTTAGACACCAAGTAAGGATTATGATGGAAACTCTCATTCGTGAAATTCAAATTATCCTTTTTCCTGGGAAGCCCTCACTAATGGAGAGGCTCATTTTGATTTTCTAGTTTATGATTTATATAGAGACCATCTGTGCATGTGTGTGTGTCTCAGAAGTAACCAATCCCAAAACAGTAGAATGAGTGGGCTTAGTCTAGAGAGGCCAGTCTATTTGGAGTACTTCACCGTATATCTCAAGTCTTGCAATTGTCTGTCCATCCTGGTCAGATGACTATTAAGACAGCCAAAATGACAAGCTCTGCAGTGCTGTTGGCTCCTTTGGTTTCTTTATGCATAGACAACACTTAGAAGATATGCATCCCAAAGGACATACAGACTGGATTTGAAAAATCTTAAAGAACCGCTGCAAAAACTTAGCTGCCACTTGCAATATAAATGTCACCATATCTTTGCTTATTTTAATTCCCCTTCACGTTTAGGAGACAATAGTATACTTCAAACTTGAAACGCATCCAGACACAGCCAACACAAGTTGTATCTTATGCTTATTTATCCAAGTTCCTTAAAGCCAAAAACATCTTTCAACAATAATGACCACACTGCAATATAAGTGCATAAAACCTTTGGTCCTAAAGGACAAGGCAATATGTTTCTCTGTGCTCTCATAGTACTTGCTTTAAAAAAAAGCTTCTGCAGTTCACCTTAAAACACCCAAGTTGCTAACTTCCGAGCAAAGCAATCAAAAGAAGGAATTATTTCCGCTTCAAGTTGGTAGCGGCAACAGAAATACAAGTCCTAAGCAGCTTTTTAAATCAAGTGTGATCACATTGTGCTAATAAGGAGCCTTTTCTTAGCAGAACAACCGTAAATCCCAAATTTTCTGGGATTGTCCTGATTTTGAATGCCCTGACCCACCGCCAAGGTCTCTATTTAGACAAAGTATCCCATTTTCTGGTTCCGAGAGGATGTCAGCAAACAGTTCAATTTAAAGATAAGTGGCACACCCAATTCTTATAAAAAGCAAGAGTTAAGTATCACCGTCCCAGCTTGTCTTTTTTGAAACCACAATTTTCTAAAGTCTTGTTTGCATAGATCTGCGATATCCCTATATAATGTTGCTTCCAAGCTCAATTAGGGAGATTTTTATTTCCTTTGCACAAGACATCTCCTTTTATGCACTTGGAGTACCCCGAGTGGGTTTATAATTACACAGTCTTAATTGAAGGGGTACGGATGAAAAACTACTGTTCTTCATCCCCAATTCCAATTTTCTAGAAAGACATTAAGTCTTCAATTCCTGGATACCTGAAAAAAAGCAAAAAAGGCATAGATGGCTGGAATGCCTCCTCTTTTTGGTTTCAGCACGGATCTTTTGTTACAGCAATGAAAATGAATACAAAAACGTTTCTGTGCTGTGAGAGATAAGAAAAACCAGTCCTTGAACGTTTGCAACGAAACACCAGCACTTGCTGCTCGAATTGACACTGAATTAAAAAGCTGAAGCTTGGAAGTAAAATAATTTTGCTACTCTTTAAATATTTGAGCAGTTTATAATAGACCTCTCCCCCTAGCAGTGCACGCCACTCGCAGTAACATTCTGCACATTCCTATTTTGCCGGTGTGAATTTTATTCCCTTCAGATGAAAACCCACAGAAATAAACTCTGGAAAGGATGATTGTTTCCCCCTTCCATCCTCACGTCAATGAAATATTTTGAGTGAACTGTTTTCTGATCACAAAATTCATGCCCGAATTGTTTATAAAAAAAGTCAAGAAGCAATTATTTAAGAGAATACATTCTAGGAAAAGTTAGCCAAGACCAACCCGTAAGACCTCAAAAAATGAACATATTTCAAAGAATTTTGTTCTTTTCAATAGTTGCATGAGTTTTTTTCCCCCCCAGGAAAATGTGCAAATGTCGAGGTTACCTGAGTCTGCTGGTCACTTCTAGTTTCCGGACTCTTGAAGATGATGAGTTTTGCTAATGATGCACGGCTGTTAGGAACCGGGTGGCTTTTCTGGCAATCACTCTGTGTGTGCCATCTTTTATAAAGGTGCTTCTTGTTGCTAAGAGATCAGTTGCTTAGAGACCAAATCATTAAAAAAATATATATGTCAGGGGCCACCATAAATTATAACCAAATTTTGTCATTTCAGCTCGCCCTCTGAACGTTTGGCTTTTGTAATAGATCGTAACGTACCAAGAGAAGCCAGTTACTAATTACAAATAGAAAACTGACCATGAGGAGGAGAAAAGATCTGTGCGGTCGCTCCCATGGACAGATAATAATGCCTCGGATTCCCTGTGATGAGTTAGATTGTTGCAAGCCTCTCAAACTTTCATTCCTCCTGGGGATCCTAGACAGAGTCTGGGAGTATAGATTTACCTACACATATGGACCTGTCCCAGGCAGACTTGAGTGCAGTTTGGAGTATGAAGACATGTGGGAATTGTAAAGCTACTTTAGTCTTTTCCAAAGGAAAATTAAGGGAAAAATGCTACACTTAGGAAAATGTAAGTTGGAAATCTGAAAGTGATCTTAGCCTTCAGCCAGATGTTCTCATGTGTGAACAATTGTCGTTGCTTCAGGTCCAGGTGTGTGTGTGCTGTGGGGAGGGGTCTGGGGTACAAATCTACATTGTATCTTCTCCTCTGTACTCAGATACAGCATTAACCAGGAGGCTGGAGTCAATTCAACTGCTTGAGTAGGTAAGCTTTGGCTTTGCGGCTCTTTTTTTCCTCCTTTCTGGTGACTCTGCCCATTGGGACCCTCTCCCCTCAAATTAACTGTCACATAAGTAGTATCCCTCCCAGGGACATTTGCATTTTAGGAATATATTTTTAAATGAAAGACTCTTAAAGTCCTTTAAGATTCAAAGGAATGGTGGCATTCCAAGCTTCCTAATAGGTAGGGTGGGAGCTGTTTGGGAACAAAATACAGCTAGACACAACCTTTCACTGTGTAACTCCATAAGGCAACTCCTTCCTTCATCTCTCCTTTCTTGACCCCCTCCATCCTTCACAGGTCTCCTTAGTCGCATCTTGGGTGAGAAGAAAGCAAGAAAATGAGGGATCACAGACTTGGAGTTAAAAATCAAGATAGGATGTAGAAAGAGTACCTAGGATCTTAGAGATTTTTTTCCTTTACTAGCCTCCAAGGTGCTTCTAATACAGAATAACTCCTGCCTTTGGCTTGGTTGGTAAAGCATCTTGTGATGGACACATTGTATGCGAGCGGGTGGGGTGGGGACTGGAGGCTAGGGTGGAAGTGCCGGGTGTCAGGACGGAGAGGTCCAGTTCTCATTCACTCTTTCCTTCTGGTCACTGTCAGATTAGCATCATCCTATCACTCATTCATAAAGTGGATGAAAGACCCACAACCAGTTTGGATTTATTTAGAGACAGACATACAGTAGTAAAAAGAAAAAAATTACACCCTGTGCAAATGGGTTGGGGAAATTCATTACAATAGGAAATGAGACACTGATTTTCCCAATTCAGGCGCCGAGTGAAACAGACACATGGCATTCGAGTGTCACAGAAGAAACCCAGGTAGGCCAACAAAACATACATTTTCCCTAAAAGTCTCTTTCTTCTTTCTAATCCCCCAAATTTCTCTTTGTTGCCTATTTTTTGAGAGAGAAATGGAAGCAGAAAGGGAAAGGATCCAAGATAGAGGAATTAGGGATAGAAAAAGGCAAGAGAAATAAAATTTTCGAGTACATCATCGGTACTCAGGAAATGCTAGTTAAATGAGAGAGAGAAAGAGGAGCCTAAGGGGGCCTAAGAACTCGACTGTATGTTCCTTGAGGCAGAAACCGCCTTATCTGCTTCTTTCCCCAATTCCAAGTACTTTCTACAGGGCTTTTGCATCTAGAACACAGTCAAATGTTTTTGCTAAATTCTAAGTCAAAGGAGAAAAAGAGCAGGAGGGCTGGGCCTGAGATGGTGGAGCTATTACTTGGCTCTATACTCATTGTGCCTGGTTCCCTCCAAAGGAGCATGCTCTGCAGACATTTGTATTTTGGACCTCACTCTAAACGTAAAAGCCTGCCCTTCTCCTTTTCCATCCATCCTGGTCTCTCCACTCCTTTGGCTCTGATTTGGCCCTCCCCTGCCTTGTGGCCATTTGCTTTGGATTCTTAGTTTCTACCTCTGGGACATGAGGCCCCACACCTGCCTTTTGGCCACCTCTTGGCTATCAGGAGGTGGCTCAGGCACCATTCTGCATACCAGTCCCTGGCAGCCTCTAGGCTTTCACCTGCCTGGGTGGAGGTGGGGAGATACAATGGTCCATGAAGGACTCGCCCAGTTGTCAACACTGTGTGGCTGAAGGAAAGAAATAGGCTTGGATCCACGAGGTTTCTACCTACAAATGTCCCAACTTGAAAGTTTGAAATATTTTGCATGGATTAAGTATTTGCACCAGGGAATATGGTCTGGTGTCACTTTGGGTCCTTCAGTCTAGGAGACCACTTGTGCACAGGTACCTGGACCGCAGAGCCCCCACACTCTGACCCCACCAGTGCTGGGAAGCTGCCCAGCCCATGCAAGCTCCATCTCCCAATCTCAGGGAAGAGGGAACTGCCGGGAACCCAGAACAGTGGGCTCCTGCCTCCAGATTAGGAGATGGCACACTGAGAGCCATCAAGCCCCAAGGCATCCCCTGCAGATGCCTTTTGTTGGAGAAACCAGTATCCCCTGATGCCACTCCTGACTGAGCACCCAGAGATCCTGATGCTGTCTATTGCCTACCGCCCAAGTGCCAGTAACTTCCTCAGGACTTGCCTCTCCTGGCTGAAAACCCAAGGCACCATTTCTAGAAAGGCTCTCACAGCCTCCTTTTTAGCTAGGAGGTAGGAAGGATCCAATGCTATGTTGGGAAGGTTCCAGTGTAGTGGCCTGAAACTCTGTTCCTATTTCTCCAGGAAACTGTTCCCAGAAGAGGGAAAATGGCCTACGGAGGAGCATGACCTGCTAGATAAGAATGGAGGCTGCTTCAGGCATCTTGGGTCCTCTCCAGAAGGACCTCTGCATGCAGCCTAGAGCAGCTCGTAGAAGCTTGACCAGTACCAAACAAGGTTGCTTTTTCCAAGATGCCATGTCCTGGGTGGACAGCTGCTCTTAGAAGCCAGAGCACCAGGGGGCAGCAGAGGAGGGCTTGCCCCAGAAAAGTCACCTCCCGCCATCCATCGCACGGGTAGGATTTGGGCAGCGGAGGACAGCAAAGCACGACTACCTCAAGTTGAACCCTAGGGCAACTTTGGGAGGCATGAGGTGAAGGGGTAGACGGTCTGCTTTCCCAGGGGACAGCTACCTGTCCTAGCCAGAGGTGCTGCAACCAAGCTTTCCCTTGTGCTGATTGCCTCTCTGAGCTCAAACATCTCTGTCGAGACTTCTGGCATGCTAAGGCCTGAGACACGGAGGCCTGGATCAATGCAAGCAGACCTCAAGACACTCGGTTATAGGTGCCCTCCTTGGTCTGTCCCCCTCCTCCCAGTCTCACCTCCTCCCAGCAGTGAAGGAGGCCCCATCACATTTCATCCTCCCCTTTTGGACATCACCACAGCCCTACTCAGCAAAATTCGTCTAAACGCCTTTCTCTCCATCCAGATTGTGTCCCAACTTTGTGGGTGCACATCTGTCCACATCCCCACCCACCAGTTCTCCAATAATTACCTAAAGAGCAAGGCCAGACACAATGTACCACTTGGGTACTCCAGAAAGACTTGCCCTTGTGCCTGTCACCAACAATGGGCCTGACCCAACTATCCAGGAAAATTGACCTGTAACAACTCTCTGTCCTTCTCTCCTGCTGGAACAACCCTTCTCTCCCCTCCCTTTCCTGCTCCACCCCTGCCACAGAAAACTACCCACGCCGAAGTCCCAAAGCTCTAGTCATACCAATACTCTGGCAACCAGCCAGCCATTGGGGGAGCTACCACAACCCGTTCCAGGAAGGCCTCCAAGACTCCTGGCTCTGACACGAAGACAACAACCAAGAGGCTACCAGCCACCCCTGGGCTCCAGAGCAAGTACGTGTGTCCAGCTCATCTTGCTGGTTACCAGATTTTCAAGGCAAGGAGCTCTCAGACTGCATTTTGTGTGATGATTAACATAACAAAAGAGCACAGCCTCATAAGCACCACCACACAGGCCAACTTCACTGCTTTTCTTCAGAAAAACCATGATGTTCTTCTCCTAGATTGCCTGGCCCAGGCTGATCCTCTTCCCAGCCGGCAATTTCCCGCTAGTCGCTGCCTTTGACAACTTCCAGGTATTAATTATACCCATCTGTTGAGTAGTTATACTGAGTGAGAGAAGACTGGGAGAGGGATGAGAAACCAGAAAAGAATACGATGTGGTGGGGGGAAATGGGGAAGCAAACAAGCCAAGGGTCCTCTTGGACTTATGAAGCTATGTGTCCCCACAAGGTGCACATTATTAACATCCACACTGAACAAATTCCACAGTAACCTGCTAACTCTGGAATCTTCTAACCCTCAAGAGAAAAGGTTGAGATAATTACTGTTTGCAACACAGTTATAAGCCAACCATGTTGTTTTAGCAAAGTGCAATTAAACTGAGTAAAATTCTCATAAATCAAGCTAGTCTCCATTCTCTCTCTCTCTTCTCTGACCCCCCGCCCCCGCTGAGTTCATCTCTTCCTGTCTCCCTCCTCTCTCTACCTGTACATCCCAGCCAGCCACCTCTCATCTGCAGGTAAGCACTCTCCCCCCACCCCTCCCTACACCATCACTCAAGCCTGGGACAGACACACATCTTTAAATGAGTTGGGCTAAGATAAACGCCAAAAAGCACTAAACTAAACTGCTCTGTCTTCAGGCACTTGTTTTTTTTTTCCCCCCCCTCAAAGGCTGATTCCTGTCTGAACCACAATCTTCAACCAACGAGGCACAAAGTGCTGCTTATTTCACTCAGCGCGTCACATTTTGTTGCCGAGTGTGCCTGACCACCGGGCATGTCCAAAGCCCACTGCGTAAGGGCACCAGTCCTTCGATAGCTTAAAGGGAATTCTCCTCCAGAAGAGCAAATGTTCTGCTCCTGTATATGCTGCCCAGTCTTTTGAGAGCTTAAAGAGAAGCCTCCTGAAGAAGACAAGATGTTCCGTTGCTGTGTTTGCAGATACCATCACCTCCTCCCCATTCAGGGTTTCCCGACTGTTTTCATTCTGCAGGAGATTTGTTGATTTGTAAGCATGGGGCAGGCAACCAGTGTAAGGTTGATGAAAATACCCAGAAGGAAATAAAAGGCAGGGATCTATGCACAGGCAATACAACGGCTTACATACAAGCAAGAAATTGACACCTCACACTTGTGACATGTTGAGAGAGGTTAAGACTTGGCAGATTCAGAACACACCTCTAGAAGGCCTCCAGAGGGGACAGGAGGTGCTGCTCCAGTCTTGCTGAGGATGACTCCAGCAGAAAAAGCTTTTGATTCCTCCTACCCAACATTTCCATCCCTGGGGTGGCATCACCCCAGTAGAGGGCCAGGATTGACAGGAGTGGGGCTTCCCACCACCAGTTCCTCCCACACACAGCTCTTCCAAATGGCACCCCACTCCGAACAAAATATAGACCTTTGGGAACGAGCCACAAAATTTATCTGTCTTTCCTTCCTTGCCTATCCTGTCCTTCCCAGTTCCCTAGACCAACCCCCATCAAAATAATGGAAAATTTTTTTATTTCCCATTTTTTAATATTTAAGGAATATTCTTTAATGTTTAAGGAAAGAAAAGGCTACCTGGGCTCTTCAGCCAAGAGAGAAGGCAGCTAACAACAGCCATGGGGTTAGCATGCTTGTTTCCAAGAAGCACTGTGAAAGCCGTGTGAAGCTGCATGCGGCGTGTTCTCTGGCACCTCAGGGCGTGTCTGTTTTGAAGCGACCAGGAAACTGGGCCTCCTCCCGGGGCCGCTTCCTTGAGGATGTTGTGAGCCTCCTCAGGCTCTCAGGCAGCGGCAGTTCAGACGTTGGCCCCACCTCCGGCTCTGCAGGAGGTGCCGGTTTCCACCCAGGCTCCCAGACCCCTCCTCCTCTCCTGGGGCCGGACACCTCTGCCCTGACCCCGCCCTGGCCAGGTCTTGACCCTACTCTCAAATGGCCCACCTCCTCCAGTCATTCAGTTAAACCCCCCAAAGTAATTATTAAACTGGCTCCCGATTCTCTTCAATGACTCGGGGCTAAAACTATTGAAACAGAAGTTCCACCTTCTTGACATCCAACCCAAAGTCGATCCAGGTTGCCAGCTAATTTTACTGGCAACTAATAGGAGATCCTGACTGTGCGCATATTGGGGGCAGGGTGTGAATTGAACGTGGAATGTTAAAAAGTTCAATGCCTCGGTGAAATGGTCCGTGGATAACTAGATTATATATATATGAAAGAGTATTACTGGAATAAAATGTTAGTAATAGAAAACTGCTTTTTGAATAATTTAAAAGCACCATGAATTTGACAAATCATCTATGGACACTGGAGTCTTTATTTCTTCAGCCTATCTCCCCTAAAATTCACAAACCTCTCAAGAGCAAGGACCATGTCTTACTCATCTTCCTATCCCTGGGCTGCAGGTGCCCGGAGCACACAGCAGCTGGGCAGTGATTTTTGAAAGCATGAAACTGATTACCCTTGGCCCTCTTCCCTTGTGCCCAGCCCCCACCTCCCCTGGTGTCGTCAGTCCTGACAGCTGAGTTAGCTGAGCTCTCAGTCCTGCCATATTCCCAGACCTATCAACTCTTAAGACAGGAATTCTTATTCAGGCAGCCACAGCCCTGCCCACTGTCCAAAGTGTCGTGCCAACTCGCTGCCCACCCCCAGGGGTCTCATGTGGGCCTTGGGGCCCAGGGGCTGAGCCCTAGTGCGCCACAGTTGCTACTCAAGTCACAGTTCCCCACCATCCCATACCCCTTGGGATTCTCCTGCTGAAACCTGAACTCTTGCACCTAAGGCTCCCCCGCTGGGTCCCCAGTTCCTCCAGCCTTGTCACCTTGTTCTGGATGAGCTGTCTAGTGAGCGCTCCAGCCCCGCCCCCTCACCCTTCGGCTCACACCTGCCGCCCACTACAGAGACAGCATCCACTTGTCCCCTTAGCCTGCTCCTCTGCTCTTATTCCCCACTCCCTGTCTTCACCCTCCATCCCCACTCCTTCCTGGAAACAGAAGCCCTGATCTGAACTCCTGGCCCAACAGCTCGTTCCCTGCTAAACTCAGACTATTCTCTGCAGTGACAGTTGCCTCTCTGACCTGGTCTGGTCTCTGCTTTGTCCCCCTGATGGGACACTCCCACCTCCATTTCCTGAACCCCTGGTACTGACAATTTGTTTAAATTAAGACAGGCAACTGCTATGCCCTTTGCCCTCCCAGCTGGCCCTCCGCTTAGCATCTGGTCTACTGTTGATGAGATGGCCCTGCCAACTCCCAGCCTTTCTTGTCAACCTTCAACACGACAAAGGGATCTGACAAAGGATCTGCAAGGAGGTGGTGACACCCCAACACACACACACACAGACACACACACAGACGCACACCTGTGTATTCCAGCTTCCTTCTTGAGCTGTCAAGAAAAATAGCAGGGAGGGGTGGCTCTGAAATGGGTTTGTTGCTATAGAACTAGGGGTTTTGAGTAGTTACATTCCTCATGGAAGGAGGGGTTGGGGGTCACAGGTCTCCGACAATCAGATATGCTGAACTGTCTGGGACAGTCCCACTTTCTGTGGTGTTTTATTCTTTTCAATGAAGGTAATTTACTTTGTGCTTCACTAAATACACAAATCTTTACATTTCAAATGTCTTGTTAGGCTTTATATACATTTCCCAAAACCTTTTAAAAGAATTCCTTCTCAAGTCATGAGTTTGGGGAAAAGGGGCCGGCCCCTGGATGAATAGGTGACCGGGCCACTGCTTCTGCAATTTCTGGGACAATTCTGGGCCCAGAGCAGCTCTCCCAGGAGGCCCCTGCACCTGACTCTTGCCCCAGGCTTCCTGTCCCAGGAGTCATGCTCTCATCCACAGGGACATGTGCTTGGCTCTGCTTGTCATCAGACTTGACTCCTTCCCACAAAAGGCTGCAAACCACCAGCCTGTCTCTAGCCAGGTGGGTGCTCTGGGGCCTTCTGTGATGTTTCGATGGCAGGTTTGCCTGCAGAGCTCTCAGCTGCCCATGGTGCCCGCTCTTCTCCCCATGCTGCTCGGACAGCCAGAATTCCTGGGCATCCTCTCCCTACTTCTTGCCAGAAAACGTCTCTAAATCATTCATTTCTTCTTGTAAATGGGAAGCAACCCAGTCTATCACTTTCTCTAGACCTATTTGTATTTTATGACTTTCTCAGTGAAGCAAAGAGTGAAAGCTTGCCTCATGGAAAGAATTGTAGCATTAACCCTCATGGGGCTGGAGGAGCTGGGGGAGAGGCTCGCTTCGGAGCCCCAAGATCCTACACAACACTCAAGCTACCATGCCCAGCAGAGGCTGCTGAGGGGCGAGTATGAACAGCTCCCACGCTCCTCCACCATGTTCCTGCCCCACCGCTGAACTTTAGGAGGGCAGACAGCAGGTGTGAAACTGAGGTTGAGTGGCAAGACCATCTTTTGAAGGGCATCTTCCCTGGCTGGTCCCAGCCTGCCTGAGCCCACAGTCCCCGAATTCCTCAGAGTTTCTATTTACTTCACATCCTGCTCATTTTCCCAGGAACAGCCTGAGAATGAGGCAATGTGCTTCCCTTTGCACAGTGCCTGGCACATAGTAAGCACTCAGTAAATGTTAGCTATTACTAATAAAAAGAACAAATCCAGAATGGGCTCCACGGGATGCTTGCACAGAAGCTGCCAGGAGTAGTCAGGACGGTGGTGGGCGACTCAATTCTCAGCACATGGTCGACTATTCATTTCACGTTTCTGAACTGGAAGGAGTTTCAGTTCTTTAAAGTGGAAAAAAATGCCTTTTGGCCAAGTGATGGTGATAAGAGTCCTCCCTTATTCCTAAATCTTGAGGAGAGTGGAAAAAGGCTTTCCACGCACTGGCTAAACATCCTACTGTAAGCCTGCGATGGAGATCTATGACCAAAACACGACCCATCTGTCTTCTGTCTTGGCTGTGAGAATTCCACTTGGCCAGCGGATGTAGGGAACTTTCATAAGACCCAGCACCTTCTATGGAAGGAGGTGAGGCTAGTGAGGTGTGTTAAGACAATTAAGCAAGCAATCTTTGCAAGATTCTCACCTAAAGCCAGAAAACAGAAAGACAAGCAGCTGCGTTTCTGGCTTCAGAGGCCAGAATTAGTCCTGCTGCCTCAAGCCCAGGATCACAGCCTTGCTATCTTGTGCCCTCCCATCATGTTGTTCTGTACTTAAGGGTTGGAATTTTACCTCTATTTCCTGAGACTCTCTGCATTGCCAGCTGGACCTCTAGCGCTGCCTTGCTTCTAAACTGCTTCGCTGGGGCACGCGCTTTGCTCCTCTGCCTAGGACTTCCCATGCTCCTTACCCTGAGGGCTAGCGCCCGGCACCTTGGTGCAGGCAAAGTCCCCACCTCACTTTGAGCATCACCAGGGCCCAAAAGCATTGCCCCCAAGCTCTAGGGGGTGGGATGCTGGCTACCTTCCCCCATACCTTCATTCTGTGGCACTTTGGTCCCAGCATGTCTTGTGATTGAGCCAGCCTAAGTTTGGCAGAAAACCAGGTTTAAGTCAGATTATAAAAAACCTTGAAAGTGAAGGTATGGAATCGAAGGTGGGGACACTGAAGGTTTTGAAGGAGGGAATTCATACGATCACAACTGTGCTTCAGGTAGTGTTGGTGGGAAGGGTGCATAGAGTAGGCAAAGCCTGAAGCAGAGACACTGGTTGCACGGATCCAGATAACCTCCCCCCAAGGTGGAAAGGACAGACCAATGTGAGAGATAGTTCAAAGAAATTGACATGGATTTGGGGAGCTGTAGGAAAAGGAAAAGCATATTATTTACATCAAACAACTAGACAATTGCAAAACCATCTTTTGAAGGCCAACTTCCCTGGCTGGTCCGGGCCCCCATAAGCCCACATTCTCCTAACTTCTCAGAGTTTCTTTTCACTTGAGGTCCCCACTCAGTTTCCCTGGAGCCACCTGGGAATGAGGCAAGCCCACTTTAGAGGGAAAATGTTTATGCTAATAAGAAATAAGCAAGGGACCAACATTTAACATGTGGTTATTGCAGAATGAGCATTGGCAGCACTCATGGAACATGAGAAAAAAGGATCTTGCTTCAAAGGCTACACAGAAAAGTGTAGATCCAGGATTCTAACCTAGGGGTATGACCCCAGAGTCCTTGCACAGCAGAGTGTTTCTCTAGAGAAGCCAGGAGGAGGAGCAAAACAGAGGGGGAAGACAATGGCTTTGAACAACGTTGAGTGGCTAGCAGGGCAGGCAGCAGTCCAGCCAGCAGTTAGAAATGTGGGCATGGAGACCTGGAAACAGATCAGGACCAGAAGATATGAATCTGGGAGTCAGTCACATAGCTGTTCTAATGGAAACTCCAGGATACATCAAATTTCCAACACAGAAGATCGAGAGCAGGGAAGAAAGCTTAGGCTAGAACCTGAGAGATTCTTTTGGCTTAGGAACTAATAAAGGAGCAAAAAAGAAGCTATCAGAGTAAAACGAAAACCAGGAGAGGGTCATTTAACTGGAGTCCAAGGAGGGCAGTGTTAAAACAGGAAAGAGAAGCCATCAGCTTATAACACTTGACACTGACAAATAGGTTGAAAAAACAAGGAAAGGCCAGTGGCTTCAGGATTAGGAGCACACTGGGGCTCTCCCATCAATCAGATTCAGTCAGATGGTGGGCGGAGGAGCTGGTGAAACAGCAAGTGTAGACTCTTCTTTCAAGAAATTTGGCAGTAAAAGAGGGGAGAACTGGAAAAGGTGAGTGAGGAGCCAGGGACCTCTTTTGGGGACCAGTCTAACAATTGAATTACACAGACAATCACTCAGCTCTTAACCCCTATGGTGCTCAGCGAGAAATCATCCCCAATCAGATCATTTACTGGCTCTCAACAGACCATACTGTAGTAGCAACGGTTTTATGGCACCCCCTTTCAACCCTAGCTCCCTGCTAGTTGTAATGGTGCCGCCATCACTGGCCTATAAAGTAATTACTCTCAAATAGGATGCTAGAATCTTGGAGATCATCTCGCCCAGCCCTCCACTCCATGAAGCAGTGGGAATGGTGCAGATTGGCAAGGGGCCTCGTAGATCCAAATGTCTAGAGCAAGCTATGAGCATTTTCGTAAACTGGCAAATCATATCTGATATTTACAGATTTAGCCTGTTCCTTGGCATCTGCCCATTTCTTCCACCTTTGAATCAGGAAGGGGGCTGCCTGGGGAGAATAATGCTCAAGGCCAAGGGGAAAGACCCCTTCAGTTGCAGCCACAGGTGCAAGTGCCAAGTGGGAGAGAAATCCAGCCCCTGCTTCCTCGCCGAGCTTCATGTCCATCCAGATGGGACACCTTTTTCTAAATTGCACAAAGGAGCATGGGCTAGTGGAGGCCTGCCTGTGCACTTACTTTGGGAGAAGGGCTGAGGTCCTCTGCCTGGGTGGAGACCAGCTCTCTCCTCAAGAGAAGCCCTTAGTAGTCATAGGCCTAGTCCCAAAGGCCAGGTACTCGGTTCTCTGCCCAGCATCAAGGGGGGCGCTGGGAGAGCTGGGGCTGAGCGCTCCACAGGCCATGGTGGTCTTGGGTAGAAAAGTCTGCCCACAGGAGGACTGGATAAAATAAGAGAAGGGGCCCAGATGATCTGCTGAGTTGTGGGAACAAGCCATAGGGGTTCAACGCCTGGTGCAAAATAGTGTCAACTGCGGAATTTGCACAAATTATTTTAAACACGAAATTAGCAAGTCTGAGCTAACCGCCTCCCTTTGAATGAGCCAGCTGAGACCAGGCTACCCGATGTTAAATCATGTGAAAACCCTTATTTTTAAATGGAACTACATTTAGTCAAGAAGCACTTGTGTGGGATATGTCCTCAAATCAAATATTGTTGCCATTTGCCAGAGAAAATATGCTCTAATTCCTTGATGCCAAAGAATGTCTGATACATCATTGTGTAATGAAACGAGAATAATTGAGCTACTTGTTCATCACAAAGCTCGCTAGCTGAATACTCTAAATTCTTCAGCAGCTGAGTGGGCTTGGAGTGAATTAACAACACTCTTTTTTAAAAAAAAATTAATTTTGAGGTAGGACACAATATTTACAATAGAATTTTTTGTGAAGTGCTACTAAATGCTTTTTACTCTAAGAAGGCTCACACACTATTCTTTGTCGATGATGCCAAGGTGATTCAGAGGGACAAGTGAAACATCGGCCAAAGTGCTATGCAGGAGCCTAGACCAGCTCTACTCTGGCCGCTGCTCTCTCAGTTCCTGCTGTCTCAGGTCTTCCTTTACACTCCCCTAACCGACTGCCCCTCTCTCACAGAGTTCCCGCCAAACTGCCTTGCCTCCAGGTAACTGAAACACCAGTTTCCCCACACGAGCTGGGGAGAAGGCAGAGACCATGTCGTATCAACATCCCAGTCCTCAAAAGCACACAACGCAGTACTTCACACCTACGAGCCTCTCAGGAAGGCACTGATGTTGGGTATAGGAAGCTAGAGGTACGTGAGAGACTGTGGAACAGAAATGGAAGAACCATGTCCAAGCTCAAAGGCTGAGGCTTCCTCCATCTTGCTTGATATGAACGAGGCAGTCGCGACTTCTTCACACCACACTTCCTGGGAAGATTAAATGAAGTGCCAGCTGAGGTGGGGCCATCTTGTCCAGTTTGGGCTGGCTTTGGGAAAGCTGGCCAAACCCATCAATTACAGAGCTCCAGCAGCAGAGGAGCTTGGGGAGTGGAGAGAAGAGTGAGAAAAGAGAGAAGCAACACAGTAAAATGTGACCAGACCAACAAAGGCAGGAGGAAGGATGTTTCAAGGAGCATGGGAGCATTTTAAAGGTCACCAGCAGGTTGAGTTTGAGGACAACCAAGGAAACCCCCACCCCGCCCCTCTGGATTTCAGGAAGTTGCTTCTTGACTTTTCAATTGTTTCCAGAGAGGTGAGGCTGGAAGCAAAGTCCGGGGTAGGTAAGAAGGAGGTAAGAAGGTCTGGAGTGGGGGTGGGGGCAGTTCAAAGGCCACACGTTTCCAGAGTGGTGGGGAGTAAGAGCTAGGAAGGGGTCTGTGTCAGACTGGGGCAGGAGGAAGGGTCAGACGCTGAGTTTGATTTTAGCAGCAACCCTCTGGGCAGGGGTAGTGGTAGAAGAGAGAAAGAATCTGAGGAGCAGAGAGAAAGTACATTCTTCCTCTGAAATTGGAGGGAAATAGAAAAGAACGGATGTAGAATTGATATGTTTCTGTGAATCACGCAGGCTGTGACAGGAATGGAGACCTTTGGTCACTTCTTTGTAGCACAGGCGAGTTGCTAAGAACAAGCAAGCAGTGCTATGGATCCATTGACCTTCATCAGATAACCCTGTCACCTCTAAACTGGTGATCCCCAGGGCCAATCCAGGGACCACCGTCCAACCACGGTAAATTTGTCGCTGAAATACGGACAGTGAGGTACTTTTTCCATAAAGCTAAATTCTATGTAAAGGGCTGTCTTTTATGCTGAGATTACATCCTTTTCACTTTTTTGGTATGAAAATGTTCTTTGCTGAACATGAAACAATAACCTCTTAGATTAGAGTTCGCGTTTTTTCCCTCAATGTCTTTACTTAGCAAAGGAAAAAAATGCTGTTCCTTGTCGGTCCCCTCTCTGCCTCCACCACCATTTATTGTTCATATTCCTGTTAGTGAAATAAATGATTGGGAATCATTGTTCTGAAACTAACGTTTATATACTTCCAAAGTAGTTTGAAAAAACAATTATTTTAAAGGAAGGATTTTTGAGCACCCGGGGAAAGACTTTTCTCCTTTGGTCTCCCTGGTTAGGATTTACAACCTCACATCAGTGTATTAGCTAAATTGTGAATTGTTTCCTGCGAGGCTCACCTTAAAGATGAGTGGCATGCTAAATCTTTTTGACTCAACTATTTCCAAAAGGACCATGTGACCACTTTTGTGTACACCTCCCTCCAGAGACACCAATGAACAGATTTATGGTGGAAATTGAGCTCATGCAGCCCTAGGATCCTAGACCTTTAGCCCTGGAAGGAACTTCTTAGAATTTATCTTGTTACCTAGTGTGGACTATTCTGAAGCCCTTTCAAAGGGATCAGATTTGCCCAAGGCCATACAGCCCACTAGCAGCAGAGCCAAGACAAGAGAGAGGCCCAGTCTCCAAACCTCCAACAAACCCTCTCCCATCCCTACTTGCCCCGAACTCAGGATTATGGCAAATCCCTCTTTCCCAACAGGCAAGCCTCAAGCCAAACAACAAACAAGGGTGGCGTCGACTCAGCGTGCTAGGTCTCCTGGGAGTATGTGCAGTAGAGTACATCTTCTCCTTTGTAATAATGGCTGTTTGCCTCAAATGTTTAACATCTTTCTGATTGTATGACTCAGCTGCTGCTGCAGCCTCTCCGTCCGCTCCAAGAGGAGCTTCTCTTCCAATGACCCAGGGGTTAGTCCCAAGGCCCAGGCGCTAGTTCCAAGGCCCAGGCGCTCCACCTCAGCCTCCAAGATTTCAACAAGGCTTGCAATAACTTCACTGCTCTGCAAGGTCCCTCACCTGCATGTTCAAAGTCCATACCCAGGAGTAGCATCTTGTCTCTCATGAACCAGACCTCGTGGGAGTCCCAATTCTACCCAGGTTGGCACTAAAATTCTCACAGGAGTCTTTGAGGCTGAAAGGTCGGGAATTACAAACAAGAACACTGCCAGCATGGTCGCCTTCCCCTGTGACTCTAAGGGACATTGTGGGCAGGGCACCATGAGGGCGTTAGAATAGGGGAAGGTTTGGACCACTCTGAGAAATGGGGGGAGGACCCAGGAAAGCTCCACAGAGAAGACATTTGAGCTGTGCCTTGAAGAATGAGTTAGAGGCAGAAAGAGGACCTTCCAGCCCCTCCTCACAGAACCAACCCCAGAGAGCAAAGCAGGAGCTGGAGAGGAGAATCGCATTAAGAGCCAGGGAGGACCCACCAGCTGGGATGTAGCTACTGTTTGCGGTAGCGTAGAACCAAATGGCCCTTCCCTACTGATTTGGGCTATGTCCCAGCTGATAGTACAAGCTTTTCTGTCCACTGACTGTTGACTGAGATCTAATGCCCAAGTGCCATTTAAGTCACTCTATGTTTTTGGCTTGTTTACCTTTTCTTAGAGTTTGTAGAATAATTTAAAGTTCTATGGAGCCCGTGCCATAAAAATAAAGTGTAATAAACCAGTGTTTTAGCTGTTGTATTGACATTTTACTACCATTTATGCCCTTGAGTGATGATGAAAAGTAGTCATATAACCACCTCATGGTGCATGTGGTGATAAGGTGTTCAGTTGGAGGTATGTCATGAGCCTGTGTTTTAAGAGTTCATGTTTATCACTGAAATTAACATAAAGGAATCCAGAAACACTTTGTCTTTGTGGAAAGAGCATTCAGGTGGGAATCAGGAAGACCCACCTTCTCTCCCTGGCACTTTAGCTCCTGGCACTAAGTAAGTGGATCCTCCCTAATTACCATAAGCTTTACATTCTCATCTGTAGAAGGGAAGCAGCTATATAGGGAGGAGAAAAATGGAATAGATGGTTTCTAAGGACTCTTCCAGCTCTGCCATTTCTATGACGAAATTCAAGGGATTCCTCTATTGAACGGGGGTGCAGAACGTTCCCTCCCACACCCATCAATCTTGTGTATCATCCACTCCTGAAACCCTGAATCCTTGCTTTCTCAGCGACTCTCAGCATTAGTAGTGTGTTGATTCACAAACTGCTCAACTGCTAATGATCATTGCCCCACTTTAGTTCTTGCTGAGAGAGAGCCAGCAGGGCTGGGGGAAGTAAGAAAAAGGAGCTGGGTCCAGGGCAAAGAATCCCCCCTGGGATAATGCATCACTGCTTTTCTTCAAATCAGAAACCGAGGCCTGAGCCGACTACAAATGTGAGCTTGCTCCCAGGCTAGCAGGAAGATGGGAAGGGAGGGGACTGGGGCCAGGCCCCCTCTGTCAGCTCCATGTAGGTTTCCTGGAGCCAGCAAGGGGCCTTTCCTGGCTCCCTCCATCCTCTGACTCAGAAGTCTCCATAGAGAGGAGAAGGGCCTTCTGCCAAAACAGAGAACCCTTCCTCCTGAGCCCCTCGGGTACTCCTTTCCATTGTTGGTGGCATCTTCAATCTGATAGTGACTGGGCTTCTTGCCATCAGCAAGGTTTCCTTTTGATCCCTGGTTTACATGGCTTTCTGTTGAGCAAATAAACATATACTCATCCCAGCCTCCAACAAGACAAAGATGATTCTTTCACAGGAGCTGCTGCCCAGCTGACAGATGTTCTGGCCTCCTTCCCTGCAGCCAGGCAGGCTGCTGACCCCAAAGGTGAAAAGCTCTATCACTCATTCTCACCCCCTAGTTGGCCAGTTGCTACCCAAGATCATCCAAGAATTTTGACGTTTGTCTTTTCTCCCCAACTCCTGCCTCCACAGCTCTTAGTGGCTCTTAGGACAGAGCTGTTCCCAAAGTAGCCTTTGTTCAGGTCAGTTGGAGAGTGGAAAAGATGGGCCATGTGGTCAGGGCTGCTTTGGCACAGCTGCTCAAATCCTACATCTGGGGACCTGACAGTGCCTCACTTCCCCACAGAGAGAGAGAACAATGAGAAGCCCCTTTATAGGAACTTAATGGCTGAAAAAACCATTCTGGGTTGTCATAGACTTGGGGCTCAGAAATCTTCCTTTCACTTGTATGTTACAGCCTGGTAGGGAAGACAAAACCTTCGCTAACATGCTCTCCAGCTTTTGGGGTTTAGAGGAGCAACCAACCAAATGGTCGTTGGGCCCAGAGAAGGGAATGTTGACTTCCCACAGGACGTGGAGGAGGTGACATTTGAGTGGGGCCAGAGAAGAGGTAGGATTTCCCTGCTCAGAACAGGCAAGGGGAGGGCTTTTGTTCGTGGGCTGCCTCTATGTCAAGGCAGGAGAATGCACAGCCCATCCGAGCAGCAGGGAGGGTAGAGAAGCAGCCAGTGAGGCAGGACAGACCACACAACCACAAACATACTCCTCCAGTTTGTGAGTGAAGAGGATTTTGAGGGGGAAGTGACCCCCGAGGCAGTTCTTAAAAGGCAACTCCAGGATCTCAACTCAACTTACTCCCTGTCTAGGCTTCTTTGGAATCTTCCAACATTTTTCTACATAAGTTGCTGAGGGCTCTATGCTTGTACCCCAAACCACAACTAACAAGAAGGGCTACAAACAGCCTCTTAGCTTGTCACTGAGAGCTAGGACTCTCTAGAAATCACTTCGGTGCTTTTCAAGTGTTTTCATAGGAGATCATCTCCGGGCAAGATGGTCGGGTGCAATAGAAAGAGGTTTGAGTCACTCACGACAGCATTGGGTGAAACTGACCCCTTGCTCTCCTGGAAGTAGGGCAGAGAGTTTCAGAAATAAGATGCTAAAGGACCTGCTCCAGGATACCTGCCAGGCCTGGAGTGCTAGAACTCCTGTGCCAGAGCTCTGCAGAGGCTGGGCAGTACCTCCACTGGCTCCTCCTCTAGCCCTACACTGGGAACCAGCTCCTGCTGCTTTTCCCTCCCACAAGGAACAGCCTTTCCCTCAAATATTTATCTCCATCTTCTAGGCCTTTTCAGTGCATCAAATGATCAAGGATCCCTGTTAGTGCAACTATGTTTGTTTAAAAAATATAACCTTAAGAAAATCATCACCCCCAGAAACAGAAAACAATAGTAGGGGACAAACTGACTTGGACACAGTATGATTGAAGGCCAGCAAAGTGTGATTGGACAAACAGCAGGAAGGAGACAGAGGCGAAGAGAAGTGAACAGAAAGCGAAGAAAGGAAACCCCCTCCCCAGGGAACAGAACGCCATCAGACCAGGGGAGCCGGAAGCCGTCAGAAGAGAAATCAGACACAAAAGGACCTGCCACATTAAGGGTTAAAGAGGTTTCGCTTGGGCTTGGAAGGGGCACAGGAAAGCTGGACTTCTGAGGCAAAGGACAGGAGGCAGACAGGCTGTAAAGACTGAGTTTGGAGGCTGAAAGAATACTGATGTGGGAAAATCCCCAAATGGAATTTCTCACACTGGACTTGTTGCCGTTTGCCTCCGCTGCTGTGACACCCTGAGATGATTTGCACTATTCTGTGGTAGTTCTCACCCCACAAGGGCGGACACTGAGTGTAAAACTGAGAGGGTACACAGCTTCCTTTCCAAATTAGGGCAGTTCAGCTTTTCAGGTCCCGAGTTGACCAGAGGCAAGATTCACCTCATTCTAGATTCAGGGGCTACACCTCTAGGGTCAAGGCTCCTCCTGCTGAGCTAGGTCTATAAAAGGTCAAGCAAAGAATGAATGTCCCCTTCCCACTCTTGAGGATTCTTAGGATCAGAGGCCACAGACTGTGTGCTGACCCTATTCTGGCTGACCCACATGCCTGTCTTCCTTCCTTATCTGGCTGTCCAAGACCTACAATAGCTCTCTCAGGCCTGACACTTCCACTCTTCATTTTTTGATTGACTAGATCTGATTTCTCTGCCAGCTTATTTTCCATAAAATATCATTGGGTTGCTTTGTGTTTCCAAGGCTCAGGTTACTGCTGGCTGAATTCAGACCATTGGGAATGACTTAAATCCTGGGGAAATACTGGTTATGTTTGGGCCTAAAATCGAAAGTCCAAAGGGTGCGATGCCACCAAACACGAAACAAAAATTGTTCTTGAAAGTTGTACAAACATTTTTAAAAGAGTAAGATTTGGGTAATGATTTCCCTGCCAAAGAAAAATTTTCCCAAGATCCCTTCTGTAAGCTCCACAAAACAGTAGAACTACAATTCTAAAACAGCAACAAAGGGAAAAAGAACTGGATTCAATATAAGTGGAGACTTCTTCAATAAGTTTCCCATTAATCTTTATATCACTCAGTTGTCCCTTCTTGACCATTCTTTTGATTCTCTTCAGACAGCTCATTGCCATCTCCTCCCCACCCAATGTCAGCTCCCTTTCTCTTCTCTCACTTCTGCCTACAGACTCTTCAAAACATGTGCCCATACTGTTTCCATTGGCAGACATGAACTAAACATCAACCTGACACTCTTACAAATTCAAGTGAACAGTCCTAAGCATATATCACTCTTTGGGGCTCCATCTCCCATTCTGCTGTGAAGCATCATTGCTCACTTGAGGGCATTCACTGACTGAGACCTTGCCTGGGCCCAGAAGTATGTCATCGGCTCCCCCTCTGAATCACAGACTCATAGAATAATGGGGCTGAGGGTCAGCTTAACTGCCTTCAGTGAGCACTTCTCATTCCAACTGGGAGTTCTCAACCTGTAGGATTTACTCCCTATACAATGGCCTATTTTCATCTGGGCAACATTGGGCAAAATGTTAAAACAAGCAAAGTATCATCCTTGGTGTCCTCATACTAGAGAACACACCCAGAGTCTCCTTGGCCTCTTTCTCAGCTTTCTCCAGCTACCCATCCTCTACAGACCGTAGTCTTGGACTGAAAGTGTCCGTCACCATAACTAGCACCACCTCCAATGTCTGCCTGTGGAAAGTTCCCTGTCATCTTCCGAAGACCAGCTCAAATGCAACCTCCTCTGGCAGGCCTTCCTGATGTCCAGCCTGCATCTTTCTCTCTTCTAAGCTCCACAGCCCTTGGAATTGCCTTTGCTATGGTACTTGGCACTTTCTACCACTAGACAGTAAGCTCCTCGAGGGCAGGATCCATGTCTGATTCATCTCAGGGTCCCCTGCAGGGCTGAGCCCAGTGGACCTTCTTGGAGGCATGCAGGAAAGGCTGAGGAAGGAGTGAGGCTCTAAACATGGCACAACATGCTCTGCCAAGCAGGCTGGGAGGAGCCCAGGCTTAGAGTCTACCTCTTCCAAAGGCTGATCATTCCCCTTCTCACTCCCAACCCATTCCCACAGGACCTCTCTCTTTCACTCTCTTCAGCCAACTGTCACTGTGGGACAGAATTCTCTGGGAAGGCTCAGCTGTTAACAGCTTAGAATGTTGCTGCTCCCAGAAGTCTTTGCACTGAACTGTGGGGGTGGAGTTGGGGGCTGGGGGGGAGAGATAAAGGAGGCGAGGTTGAGAACCTTCACTCTCTAATGACGTGTGCTCCTATTAGAGGATTTAGGCATGACAGGCTGGGCAAGGGAGCAACTTGGGGGATGAGGAGGGTTGTTTCTTGGCAGCCCTCCAATCACAGCCCCTTAGTATTCTGAGCTACTTTCCTTCTCTTTCTGCTGTGCCCTTTTAAAAAGATATATGTCCTGGCACATAGTAGCCCTTAAATAAGTAGTAATCATTCTCATTATTGTCATCACTAATAAGTTAAGAATGCAAACAACGTAGACATGTGAAAACACACACAGCCCATCCTAAACACACTAGTGCTTGAAGTGCCAAGTAGGAGATGTAGATGGGTTTGTTAGAGTTTCTGGAACGAAGTGTCAACACGGGTTTTGAATCATCTGCCTCTCTGGTGGTGGAAACACTCGGAGCAAAGACAAGGAGGCAAAAACCATCACAATGTGTGTGCACAAGGAATAGCCGATGACTGAAGAGAGGTTCTTTCTAAGAGACCAACAAGTGGAGCTGGTTAGATGGCAAGAGGCAGTGGGAGGGAAGAGAGGGGCCGAGTTGAAGGGACACACCATGATGAATTCAGCTTTGAGTTGCAATTGCAGGTGTTAGTAGGTCAGTAAGAGGAAACGTTCCTTGGGAGCCGGAAGGTCTCAGGCTGAGAGTGGAGAGGTGGGGCCTAAGATCACAGGGTGGTGCAAAGCAGCAAGTGTGGAGGAAAGGGTCGGGTGCAGGATGCAGGGAGTGTTCAAATGAAAAAGGCGGGGAGGGGCGATGATAGTAGTGGTGCTTTCAGCTCTTCCGAGCTCACCAATTGCAGCAGAAAAATCCAGAAAAATATAAGGCCAGGGAGAAAAATACAGGATGGGGGGAGGCAGAAGTCATTAGAAACCTTGTGTGTGCTCTAAGGGCAACTTTGTTTAAGATAAATATTGATGTTGTATTTACTTAATGATTTCAAAAATGAACATTTTTATTGTTTTTCTGCATTGGGAGGTATATGGAGGGCTCCGTAAACATTGAGTTGAAGTTCCCCTCTGGCCCTCTCCCTGGTGCTGGATTGGCACAGGTGCATCCCCTGTCTTGGGGGTGTTGTGGAAACCATCACTTTCTCCCTGGTCATCTCCCTTTAGGTGACAGCCAAGAAGTAAATCTTGCCAAATAAAATCACCTTTACATGACTTGTGCTCCTCCTCACTCAGCATCACTAAGCTAAAGTTTGCTGCAAAGTTTTGAAGGGAGACAGCAGTCCTTTCCAGGAACAAGACTCTCTCCCTATTGTTTTCAACACAAGTCGTGTTAACAATGGTTTTTAGTGGGTGGTGAGATTATGGGGAACGTTTATTTTCTTAACATTATCTGCATTTTCCAAATACTACTTCCATAGTTAATTTTGTTTGCTTTGAAGAAAGAAAAGTAGACTAGAGATAGTTGGAGTTATTACTCTTAGAAAGTCTTCTAAGAGAATCTCTGTAAGCCATGAAATTCCCAGTGACATGGCAATGCCTCTGTGTCTTTTTCAAGAGAAAACTCTCATCATAATATTCAAGTTGTTTACATTTATTTTTAAAAAGATGCAGAAGCAGTCATTCTACAAAGCGAGCTTTAGGATTCAATTTCAAAATAGGTAGTTTACTACCCCCCAAGTGGCTGCTTCTCTTCAACGTAGGACCTCACCTGTGAGTATCAATTCAATGCATTACAGGAAAACATAACTTTGGACGATTCTCAAGAATAGAATGATAAGGGAATGGCCTATGTCATATGACTAGGAGAATCTTAGCCAGCAGGGAAGAATGGAGAAAATAGTCAGATGGTTAGGATTGTCTCAAAACCGAATTCAGACAACATGAACTTGACGTATGAAGCACAAAGTGCTGTTTACTGTCCTCCACTGCTGTCTTCACACCTCTACGCTCTGGGCCAGCTGACAACTCCCCCATGTCCCCACATACTCTCTGGGGCCTGCTGTTGGGCCTTCCGTTCGCTGATCCAACCTTTCCTGAGCATCTAGGTTGTGACTTTCACTGTGCTTTGGCTCTGAGATGACAGCAATGGACATGATAGATCCCACCCTGAAGAGACTGGTGAACCAAGAGGAGAGGCAGCTGCACCAAGGTCATGGTCCAGCAGATGAGCACTGGCACAGAGGCCCATATGGGGTATTAGGGAACACAGAGAGTTCCTAATTCTGCTTGAGACAAGGGGATGGGGAGGAAATAAGGGAGGAGGGTCACAAAGCAGGGACACTCACATTCATTCAGGTACACTGGGGAGGGGCTGATGAGGGAGCCAGAGAGGAAAGCCAGAAAGCCACATTGAGATAAGGGCTCAGGACAATGAAGGGAGTTATCTGGACCTATTCTGCCAAAAGGTTAAATGGAAGCCTGAGCCCCATTGAACGAGAACATGAGAGTGAGGAGGACCTGTGAATACAATGTAATTTCACTCCTGTGATTGTTACCTTATATGGCAAAAGGGATTTTGTAGACGTGCAAGGTCCCAAATCGTTGGGTTTAGTTAACAAAAGAGAGGTTACCCTGGGTCGGCCTGAACTAATCAGGCAAACTTTTTAAAAGGGTCTAAGCCTTCCCAGAAGTCAGAGTGATCGCAAGCAGCAGAGATGCTGGTCTTGAAGAAGCAATTGGCCATGTTGTGGGGAGGGCCACATGACAGGGAATGGCAGGAGGCCTCTAGGCAGCCAAGCTGCATTCTGCCAACAAGCAGTGAGCTTGGAAGAGAACCCCAAGCCTCAGATGAGATTGCAGCCCTGGCCAAAACCTTGAGTTTAGTTTGGTGAGACCCTGAGCAGAGGACCCAGGTGACCCGTACTTGGACTCCAGACCCACAGGAGAATATAAATATACGTTGTTTTAAGCCAGTAAGTATGTTACGTAGCAATAAAAAACTAATACAGTGGGTAAAGAAGAGAGTAGATATTGAGAACAGACGAGGAGGGGAGATCTGGAACCCTAAGAGAAGCTGGGAAGCCAGAAACCATTCTGGTCAGCTACAGCCATTCAGTGAGAGGTGCTGAAATACAAAGTCAGGCAAAGAGGCCCCGCCCTCCTCCTGAGGATGCCCGTGGTAGTGATTAAGCTCCCAAGTCCTTCCTTCTCAGGAGGATGCTCAGGTGAGCTGTACAGGCTGCAGCTCCTTAACTTCTGCCCAATAAGCGATTGGTGGAGAGAACAGAATTCAGACAGGGATGACATTCGCACCCTGGGGAGGCATCAACCATGTGTTTCATTCAAAGGTAAATACTTCACTTTCTCCCTATGAAACTTGACAAGTTTCTTCTCTGAAATTTAGTTGCTTCCAGAACTTTCTTTCCTTTGTGCTGTTACTTGCTACCAAAAGGCAGAAAAACGAGCTCTCCCATTTTGTGGTGCATTTTCAATTCTTTCAGAGTATTGAAAAAAAAGCACAGCCAGTTTATTTTTTTCCCTCAAAAGAGCCAATATTTGGGTTTTCTTTATTCTTTTTTTCCTTTTTTTTGTTTGGAAGGGCCACACCAGTTTCCTTTGGACTGGCGAATCCTTTTAAAGGGTTCAGAGGGACTATTTCATTGATACCAGGCATAATTAGAGGTTATATAATATGCACAAGAAGGACAAATGGCTTTAAAAAGAAAACTCTCCATTTCCTTTTCTTCTACCATCTCAAGGGCCCTCAATCTCACTGGAAATAATAAGGCATTTTGAATGACAAAGTTGTTTTTATATGAAATTTCAAAAGCTGTACTAGGTTGTACAGTAGCATACGTTGTGTCTATTCCATGAGAAAAGTAGAGCACAGTGCTGCTGTCACATACATGCATTTCAGACATATAAAGACAACTAACAACACAGGATGATTATAAACTATCAAAAGTGTAATTGCAGAGGAGGGAGAAATTGCCTAGAGCCAAGGTGAGCAGCCTTGAGCCCATCTTAGAAGGTGGGGGGATCTCCCATGGGGCGAGGACTGAGAAGGGGAGGGCTGGCATGGGGCAGGAAAAAGTTGGGAAGATTGGGAGAGTCCAGGCATCCTTGTGTAGCAATAAGTCAACCAGTTGGGTTGAAGGTGGGATTCACAGCAGGAAATAGAGGAAACGTTTGGAAAAAGCAAACGGGTGTGAAAGAATTTGATTTCTGAGTCTTGACCTTTCCTACACGCAATGGAAAGCCACTACAGTCTTTTGGATCCAACGAAGCGAATGTTCCATGAAGATCCATGGTTGGTGGTGTTTGGATTGGTGGCAGGGAGCCTCTTGAGAGTTTATGACAAAAGTGATAACAACCCAGCTAAGGAAGTGGCAGGGGGAAAGAAGAGGGGAAGGCAGCATTCAAAATATAATAACAAAAATCAGGAGGACATGACGCCTCTCTAGGGAGTCTATTGCCATCACAAGACTTCAAAGGTTTGGGCTGGGACTCTGCTATTTGGTGGGGACAAGTGGTCTCAGGAAACCTTCCTTTCTCTTTGCAGAGAAATATAATTGTATGCAGGCTTACTCTAACACTGTTACAGAATTAGCTCATTCAGAACTTCAGAGATTAAAAATTGGTCACATCTGGAAGAGAGAATTGTAATGGTGTGAGAGGCTGCTTGCTCTGGGGCAGGTATGAGCCAACTTTTACAAACACTCTTTGGGTGCAAAATGATGCCAAGAGACACTGCTTGAGCCCTAAGTTACCATCAGCTGCCACACATCTTCTTAGTTAGTCTCCTGCTAAGCTGTCAGTTTCTGGGTTGCCTCTGTTTCCTCCTCATGGAAGTGGTGCCTTAGAAACGGAGCACCCCGCGAAATGTGTGTGTTTGTCCTTGTGTTAGTCTCATGGTCACCCCTGCCATTTTGACATTCTTCTTGCCTCTACTCTTCAGGAGTCGTGAAACTGAGTGGTCAGCCACTGCCTCATATCTGGAGACCAGTGAAATGAAGGAGATGGAGACACTAAGGGTAAAAGCTAACATCTACTGCGCGCCTGCAGTGTCCCAGGCCCTCTGTTAGAAACTAATGAATGTAAAGTGCTTAGTATGGTGCCTCCTACAGTTGGGGCTCCATCAGTGTTCATTCCTTTTCTCTCTGCCATTAAATTGGAAAGAGGGCATGAGATGGTGAGAGAACAGGAGCCATCAGGGAGACTGGAAGGAGAAGCCCCACCTGCTCTGGGATGGAAGAAGCAGGTTCCCCCAGCCCTCCTGGAGGAACAGGGGAAGTTGCTCTCTGCCTGACCACTTGGGAGGGAGAGAAACTTTCCACCTCAACTTTCCTAACTCTCCTCTGGGTCAGGGCCAACACAGAGGCCCCGTGGGAACGAGGAGGGCTGGCCCTGTGACTCTGCTGCTTCCAATCTTGGTGTTTATAGAGTTTACACAACTAAAAGTAGCACTTTATACACTGTGTTGTAGAAATGCTTTACTCTTGTTCCCCTCAGAGGAGAGAGGCGATCAGTCCTCTATTTCCGGCTCACCCTGCTGGCCAGAGAAAGATGTCCTGGTAAATGATCCTTCCCTTCCCTCACCTTTTCTTCCTTTGTCCCATGGTCAGTTTCTGACTTTTCAGTTTTTTTAGAGAAGGGTGCAAGCACTTGCTTGAATTATACTCCGAGGAGATATAGGTCTGGAGAGCCCGGGATCTGGCTTCCCACTGGATTTCTTCCTCTCTTGTGAGCCCCCAGATCCCACTGTCAACGGTAGGGTCTCTTTTCCTCAAACTCCTCCTCAAAATGACCCACTTGTCGCACAGAAGTTGGCTGTGGCTCAAGGGGTGTGAGAAGGAAACATATTCAGACCTCGAAGTCTTGGAAGCTGGTGCAGTGGAGAAAATAGAACCCATACGCAGGTGACTTGGGTACTAGTCTATGTTTTGCTTGCTAAAACCTTGAGAAAATCATGTCAACCTTGGGTGTTGGTCTCCTCATCTACCATACAGGAATCACAAAGCTTATCACAAAGGCTTGCTGGACTGTGAGGATGGTAAGATACACCCTTGCTAACACATGGCAGCTACTTGCACTAGCTAAATGGCTAACCCCAATTCTTCTTCCTGCCTTTTATCTCCTTTCCCAGATTCAATGCTCAGGTATTATGTCGATGTAGAAAGAGAAAATAAGTGCCTTCAAAGAGAAAAGGCAGCAGAGGTGGGCTGGGGGAGACAGTTAATCTTCCTTATGAAGGAGCATCTCCTTGGCAGATGGCCTTAGCTTCTCCTACTCCCATTTTTTTAAAAATATCAGATTCTATCCTTTTTCCACTTCAAGTGCTACTCTGGACACTTTCCAAACTCTTCCCGTTTGAGTTCTGGAGCCCTGAACCAGACTGTGTTCTCTAAGACTATGTTTAGTAGGCAAGAAGACTATTACCCAGAGTAATCTCAGCATTTTGTAGATTTCACAAAACTAAAAGCAGCGCTTTATATACACTGCTTTTTGGAAGTGCTTTACACTTGGTTCTTCTCAGAGGAGAGAGGCAATCAAAGATGGTTTCTAGAAAGGCAAGCCCCAGAATTGGGCTGGGAAATGCTCTCAGACAATGTGTTGTGGTTCTAGGGCCCCTGAGAGGCCTTGAGAAGGATTCCCAGCTTGGATCCTGAATTTTTAGCCCAAATTCCTGTTATTCCACTGGACTATGAGCTCCTTGAGGGGAAAGATCATATTTTAGCCTTTTTTGTATCCCCAGGATATAGCACATAAGGTCAACCGATATATCTTTGTTGAGTGAACATCTATATCAAGTATCTACCCAAGTAATATAGAAAACTTGGAGTCATAGATCCCTGGGTCCTGGCACCACCTGGCCTGGGGATATGGGATCCGCCAGTACAGGTTCTATCAGTGGGCCTCTACCAGTAAGTCCTAGGGGGACACCAACCAAATTCCAAGGGTGTTGCTAGACTTCCAGCTCCAACCAAATGGAAGAAGTGCACTGCACTCTATCCTTCCCACTAAATCCTCTGGAAAAATATGACAAAGCAATTAAATAGGACTCTGAAAAAGTAAATAAAAGCAGGTGTATTGGGGAGAGAAATCAAAACTTGATGGATTATCAGTATGGTGGCAGCGAGTTTCCTGGAATTTTTCTCCCGGCTTTGGCCCAAAGGTGAGCTGAATCATGAAACTGCACAGAAGTCATGAAGAGCAACAACTCCAAGAACAGCTCCTATTCCTGTCCAGATGACCTGGACAAAGGGCCCCTTCAATCCAGAGAGTGTGGGGAAAATCCTTGTTCTTTTTTCTCATTTTATTTTTGTCTCTCAGCCTAGCCTGAAGGCCAGATGCAGCTCCAAAACTACATTGCCACCATCATGGCAGCAGCATGGACACCTGAAATCCCTGAGAGAAAACCTGTACCTCTGGATGGAGGAACCTAGAAACGGGGCCCCTGTGATGTGGGGAGAATGAGGAGAGTCCTCATTTCTTTTTCTTCTCTCTTGCCATTTTGCCCTTGGAGCAGGCCCAGTGGCATGAAACTTTGTGACATCATCAGGGGCTATAACTCTAAGAGAGATCCCTATCTTTCTAGCCAGAAGATCAGGGAAAGGGGATCCTAGGAGGTGAAGAATGTGAGGGAAATTCTGCAGAGGAAAAAGTGGGGTAAAGGGGTTCTGTGTATGAAGCAACATAAGTACTAGGCTTACCTCCAAGGAACGCATGTGCCGAACAGCACAGCAAAGCCTTTGAAACCTGAACTACCTCCAGAAGACAAGACAGAACGTGCAGTTTGAACTGAACTGTTTTGATTGCCTGCTAAAACAAAACAAAACAAAACAACATGCTCTGATTTTAACAGGACCAGAGTCTTATAATATCCCATACAAAATGTCCAGGATACAATCTAAAATTACCCAACGTGATAAGAACGAGGAAATTCTGACCAACCTTCAAGGAAAAAAGACAAGACAATGTTGGAATTACTAGAAAAAAAAATTTTAAAGCAGCTATTATAACCATCGTTCATAATGTAAAGGTAAACATTCTTGAAATAAATGGAAAGATAGAAGTTGTCAGTAGAGAAATAGAAACTATCAAAAAAAGCCAAATGGAAATTGGAGAACTGAGAAATGTGATATCTGAAATAAAAAATTCACTGGATGGGCTCAATAGCAGAATGCAAATGACAGAGGGAAGAGTCAGCAGACTAGAAGATAGATTGATTGAAATTATCCAATCCAAAGAATGAGAAAGTTTTTGCAAAATAATGAATAGAACCTCAGGGATCTGTGGAACAATATCCAAATGGTCTAACATTCATGTCATTGTAATTTTTAGGGGAGAAGAAAAAGATTGGTCTAGAAAAAAATTTTTGAAAAAATAATGGCTGAAGATTTCCCAAATTTGGTGAAAGACATAAATTTGCAGATTCAACTAGCTTGGAAAAACCCAAACAGGATAAACTTAAAACTGAACTGAACATCCCACCACTCCCTATTGTCTTACCCGCCAAAGCCGTCCTCCTCACCTGCTTGGATCCTGAAGACGTCTGAGTTTTTGACCCTGGGGTAACGGAAGGAGCACATGAATAGGAACACACACCTGGGGATTAATCTTGGCTCACTGACTCAAGTGTGAGACCCAGGGCAAATCAGCCCCCTTGCCTGGGCCTCAGTTCCTCATCTGGCAAATCTCAGGATTGAACTAGATGGTCTTCTAAGTCTTTCCCAGCTCTAAAATAACACCCATTATCAGCTCCTACGTGGACTTTTTCTGTTAAAAAATGATAACATTTATCAAAACCTAATGCTACAAAACAAGAAACCACTTTCCTGCCAAGAAGTCTTTCCACCCTTTGTAATAGTGCAAGTAACTGAAATGGAGATGCTCATAGAACCAAAAATGGAGTTTCATAGTAACCAGAATGGAGGTTGGCTTTCCCCAGCAGCTTCCTACAGAGCCCTTTGAGCACTATGGGGAGCCTGGAATTGATTGCAAAGGAAAGGAAGCTCTGCAGAAAACTTTTTACTTTCAATAAAAGCATTTCCAATTTCATCATGTTTTTCAGAGGCTAAGAAATTGAGCGGAATGCCCCCATTGCCTCAGATTTCTAGTTTGATGTCAAGTCTGTCAGAATGTTAATTCTATGTCTGGAAACACAATAATAACTACCATGTGTACAGTATCTTACAGTTAACAGAGCTGTTCTCGTTTCATGCAGCATCTCATTTCATCCTCCCAACCACCATCCTCTGAGGTAGGTGGTAGCAATCACCTCCTGTGTCCTCAGAGGAAACAATCTGAGAGAAGTTGAGAGTTTTATCCCAGACCATCCAGCGGTAAGCTGGAGAAAGGGCCAACTCTTCTGACTTCCAATTCTGTCGTCTTTCCCACCACCAAGAACAAGAGTCCCTGGGCAATGCCAGAGCAAAGATGAGCTGTGGCTACTGAGCGAGGGGACAGTTACCCCACGTTGGAAGGGCAGACTAGATCCTCTCAGCTCATTCCTCCCGAGAGGGGCACAGTGTTGAGAGTTGACTCCAAGACATTTCTGCGCCTCTCCCAGACCCTCATTTTCCCTGGCCAGGCTGCTTGGAGCAGAGAGGTAATAGAAACCGAAAGTTCTCCATCCCCCACCCCGCATATGATGACTCTTTTAAAAATACCTTTCCTCCACTCCCTCCAGCTGCCTGTGAATGTGCTTGGATTTAAGTCAAGTAGGCTTGGAGATCCGTGGTAGCTTCTTGAGGTTTTGCTAGTGAGTGCCCTTGAAGGGCTTTGCTGCTTGGCCCCCACATCTGCTTCCACTCAGCTCTCCTCTCTGCCAAGGAATCGCTGCTGTTGCCTCCCATTCTTGCACATTCATTCAGCCTCCACTCTGCATTGACGTGCCCGGAGGTCATCCTTTCCTCCCTTCGGGAGCCATTTTCGGCTCATTTATTCACACATTGTCTCTTCATTTTCAAGAAAAATACAAAGTAGTCTCTTTGAGTGTGACAAATCTGAGTCATTTCATACTGTCATCATTTCAGAACAAAAAGAAGTCAAAAGGTGGGTGGGTTCATTTCATCTAGCAAGGGAATAAGCCTTCTCTTCTTTGTTTTACACTTAATGACTCATTCAAACTGAATCAAAAGCTGAGCAGTCCTGGCCATGGAACAGAAAGCTAGGGGTGGGGGGAGCAGACTGTAGGCACCAAGCTTGGGTCATGGGCTGAACCCCGGGAGCCATGTCTCTGTGGCATGGAGTGGGCCAAAAGGATGAGAAAATAGAGTGGTGGCATGGTGCCCTGTGAAGCCCTCGCTCGTCTTTGGACCCCAGTTTTCCCATCTCTAAAAACCGCACAAGGATCACCCAAGAGGGGTTGGGAAAGGATTGGGGCACACGACCTCACTGTAACTGTTTCCCTGAATCACGTGCTTTCCCATCTTGGCATTGAAAACTTGAATCGGGAAAGGAGGTTCAACTCTCACCTGGCTTAGGTACCTGGAGAGGTGGAGAGAGGAAGCTTTGGTGTCAGACGGACTTAGGTTTGGATCCTGCCTCTGTCACTTCCTGGCTAGGTGACCTTGGGATAAGTACTTAACCTCTCTGAGTCTTTTTCTCACTTGTGAAAAGGGAATAGTAGTACCCACCCCGATAAGGTCCTTGTGAGGATAAAATGCAACATCTGTGAAGTGCCCAGCACAACGCCTGCCAATCATGATTGTCCCCTGGACTTGCTCTGGCTCATACACAGGATGTGTAGGACAGTGGACAGGGAGGCTGGGCAGCCCTTTACTCTCCCTCAGTTTCTAATTCGGTAAAATGGGAGAATAACGTGCTTGGCAAGAGGGTGGTGAGCATTAGAGAGGATGTAGTAAAGGGTCCAGCACAGCCCCAGAGGTATGGTGGGTCCTCAGGCGGTGCTGCTGGTCAATTAGAAGTTATCATTATTTACCTTAGAGGTCACCATCAGGGGCTAGTGCCCCAGAAAGAGGTCCCTGGGAAGACTGTGGCAGTCCTGAGATCAGAGCCAATGTCAGAGCCTGGAGGCTAGGCCAAAGCAGGAGATGGCAGTGGGTTTTGAGCTAGATCACATAGGACCAGGGTGCCATTAACATGCAGGCTAGGGGCCGGACCAGTGGCGCAGCACTTAAGTTCGCACGTTCCGGTTCTCGGCAGCCTGGGGTTCGCTGGTTCGGACCCCTGGTGCGGACATGACGCTGCTTGGCAAAAGCCATGCTGTGGTAGCCGTCCTACATATAAAGCAGAGGAAGATAGGCACGAATGTTAGCTCAGGGCCAGTCTTCCTCAGCAAAAAGAGGAGGATTGGCAGTAGTTAGCTCAGGGCTAATCTTCCACAAAAAAAAATGCAGGCTAGGGCCAGTACCCAGAGGTGTGGGGCAGGGGGCTCAGGCAGGGCACAGTGCCTGGCAAGACTCATCCCCTGAGCCAGAGGGGCTGCTCCATAGCCAGTTACGCAGCTGTCTTCCACAGCCTTGGGTCCAAGCAGCTCCTTAATGGGTTCACAGGCCTCACTCACCAATGCAGGCTGCCAGGCAGGGCTCTGCAGGGGCCCAGAAATAGTGAGGCAACACCCTGGGACAGCAGCTCTCAACATGGGGCCCTGGGTCACTGCAGAAGACCCACAAGCATAAAAGCATTTCTTTTGGGAAAAGAGGACTTTCATGTTTCTCCTGGTAGAAGCTGGGATCTGTGGGGTTTTGGTGACGGGCTGTCTAGTGGTCCACAGAGCCCTTGAGGTTCAGACACAAGTGGCTTTGGGGACATGAAGAACTCTTTACCATTCTGGGAGAGTGATGAGATTCATGTCCCCAGCCCCTCCCTTCAGCATGAGTCTTAGTTGTGCCCCCAGAGAACCAGCTTTTTGGGGCTCTCCCAGGAAAACCATCACCAAAACATCTGCTAAACAAATCAACTGTTCTGCCTCAATACTCTTACAGGCATCTTTGTTGAGCCTGGGATGTATTCTCCACTCACCACCATCCTACCCATATATCAGGCCCAGTTCTAATTCTAGATCTTCCAGGAAGCCCACCAAAATCTTTCTAACCCATAGCAATTAGCTCTTACTTAAAACACATGGCTATGCCGCCATTTTCTTTCTGGATAGCTCTTATTCTATGACTTTCTTTGTTAACATCTGTCTTTATTTTAATTTTTTCCCTTGTGGATGTTGGTCTCCTCCATCTTTTCCATTTCTTGCTTCCAACTAGTCACTAAAGCTTGTTGGTTGTACCTCTCAAAGATATCTCAAATCCATCAACCACCTTTCAGGGCCATTTTCTGGTATGGGCCACCATCACTGCAACAGCCTCCTAAGTGATCTCCTGTTTCTGGACCTGCCCCTCCAGTCCATTCTCCACACTGAGGCTAGAGAACTCTTTCTAAAACACAAATCTGCTTCAAGTCCTTTATCCCACTGGCCTCAAGATAAATATAAACTCTCCAACAGGCCTTTCAAAGCCTTTCGTTTACTGATTCCTGCCTACCTTTGTAGTCACGTTTCTCTCCATTCCCCTACCCCCCCTGCCATCACCAGCACTGAGGCCTGCCACACTCTTGGTCATGATAAGCCTTCTCAGCTCCTTACACACATGTTGCCTTGTACATTCTATCTGGAATACTCTTCCTTCCCACTCTCTGTGCCCCTCACACAGTGCCTGCTTGGCCTACACATACTCAGTCTTCAGGTCTCCGATGTTATCTCACCCACTAAGCCTTGAACCCCCACATCCCATTCTAGGTGACATATGCAGAGTACCTTGTCCCCTCCTCATCACTGCATTTTTTTTTTTTAAAGATTTTATTTTTTTCCTTTTTCTCCCCAAAGCCCCCCGGTACATAGTTGTATATTGTTCATTGTGGGTCCTTCTAGTTGTGGCATGTGGGACGCTGCCTCAGCGTGGTTTGATGAGCAGTGCTATGTCCGCGCCCAGGATTCGAACCAACGAAACGCTGGACCACCTGCAGCGGAGCGCACGAACTTAACCACTCAGCCACGGGGCCAGCCCCCTCATCACTGCATTTTTAATTCCACTTTATATTTGCCTGTTTACTGGTCTCTGTCCCCTACTAGACTATAAGTAATTTCAGAGCAGGAACCATATCTGTCCAATTTACTGTTGTATTTCCTGTGCTGGGCCCAGTGTTTGCCTCTCGTTGATGCTCAAGAAGTAATTTTTGAATGAATGACTGGAAAGAAGAATGAGTCCATACATCCAAATCCTCCA